>NC_061510.1:74923709-75082264 GCF_022539505.1 Lolium rigidum
GTAGGGTTATGGCGGATGACTTGGGTACTGCGACTGCTGAAGTGATGATGCTACTCTGATGTTTAGTTATCCCTTCGAGGTTATTATGTAAGTATGGGTCATGTGACCATGTTGTAATTTTCTTATTCCGCTTTGTAATGGATGGTGTAATTTGATATCAGTTCGGTTATGTGTTCACGACACACTGATCATGGGATCGTGAACTGTATACATAACAGGGTATTTCGGACCGTTAGTCCGGGGTCCCCCACAATAAAGTTGGAGATTTTCCCTGATTCTTTGATTCAAGCAAAATCTCGGGGGCTACTGACATAGGCATCCCCAATGGGCCTGCCAAAGATGGTACCCGGGGTTTACTGAAGGCCCACAAGTCGAAGAATATGAAGTTCGGAAGCCCAGTTAGTATTAAGGAAAGTTAGAGTTGTATTAGGAAATATAGACTTGTAACTTTGCGGGTTGAACTCACGAAGTCTCCCGGAATCTGTAATCTTGTGTAACACGGTATCCTCGGCTCCGCCTCCTATATAAGGGGGAGTCGAGGGACAAAGAGAGGATCAAATCCATTGTCAACGGAACCCTAGTTTCTTAATCGTCGAGTACTTTTCGGCTGAAACCTTCGAGATCTACTTGCCCTCTACTTCCAACTAAACCCTAGTCTACAATACGTAGGAATTGACTAGTTAATCCCTTGTCACAATCTTCCTCGGGTGATCTGTGTCGTTTATTATGAACAACATTTCTCCATCCGCCCAGCGATTCGCTATCTCCATGAGATCCGCTATTGTTCTTGGCCTGGATCTACCCAAATCCTCGATTAAGTCTCTTCTTCGGATCCCCGCAACCAATGCATCGATTGCTCTTTCGTCAGATATGTTTTCTGCCGAATTTTTTATGATGTTCCATCGCTGGATATACATCCTCATTGGTTCATCATACTTTTTCTTGCAGGCCCTCAGCACCTCTATTGATGTAGGTTTCTTGCACGTTGAGCGGAAGTTTTTCATGAACAAGTCCTCTAAAGTCTCCCAGCTGTCGATGGATCCTTCCGGTAATTTCTTTATCCACAATCTTGCGGCTCCGCTGAGGTGAATCTGGATTCTCTGCATCGCAGTTGCTCTAGTTCCACCTGTTAACTTCACCGTTTCCAGGTAATCTACTAGCCAATCCTCTGGGTCTTGCAAGCCATCGAACTTTTTGTAATTATCGTGTAACTTAAATCCAGAAGGAACCGGGTTTTACGGACTCGTCGAGTAAAACAAGGGAGCCCGCACATATCCTCTTCATCGACTTCGGTGAGTGCCGACGTTCTCTTCTCTCCTGCCATGCTCTATCAAATCGTTCTTGTATCGTCGTATCTCTT
Source organism: Lolium rigidum (assembly GCF_022539505.1). Taxonomy (NCBI): domain Eukaryota; kingdom Viridiplantae; phylum Streptophyta; class Magnoliopsida; order Poales; family Poaceae; genus Lolium; species Lolium rigidum. The sequence goes on from NC_061510.1 coordinate 74,925,070, forward strand.
GCGTCACCCGCTCGAGGGGGATCTTGTGCTGCCGAAGTAGGTTGAGGATTATTTTGTCTTGGTGCGCTCTCAGGTTGCGGTGTAGTCGATCCTTGTATTTCTATCCCCATGATTCCAACTCCTGCCATGGCCATGTTATACAATGCTTTCCCGGGATCTCCCGTAGGTGGTTTGGATGCTAACATGAAAGCATGTGTCGCCAGATACCCTGCTTCCGGTGTTTTGGGGATGATGTGCCCTCTTGTATCTAGCGACATAAAGGACATGTCGATGTTTTGTATCAAGTTCTCTCTTTCCTGCTCAGGCACATTGGCTAGCCGAGACCTTCCTCTCGCGCGTGCCGCTCTGTGGCTATCTCCCGTCGATCCTGATTGTCGGCTCAGGTTGGCCCTGCGCGCACTTGACTCAGAAGCTGCAGCTCTTCCATCGTCGAGTATTTTCTTTGTTTTTCTAGCTCACGTCCAGCACGCGCAAGTATATATTGGTATGCTTGCAATTCTTCTGATGTGGTTGTTGTGGTCATCGGCTCCGTGCCGTTCATGGCTCTTCTAACTCTATCCCAAGCTGCTTGCGGTAGCTGCACCCTCTCTCGTGGTGTGGGACCAACGTATTTGGGGCCTGTTCCGCGGGTGAGATTCGCAGGGCCAATGTATGGGTTGCCCAAATCATCAAAAGCTTCTGATGCTTTATCTTCTTGTCGGCTTGCTTCTCCAATCACGTAGACTTGGTGATATTTTGCAGTTGTGTTTTCATCTTCGGGGTCGGTGACACCGTCGTAACGATTGGCGCCCGAATAGAAGTAGATCTGTCAATGAATTCGAAACTGTCGATGCTCTCCAGGTCTTTGTCCAGATCGGAGCCCGTGAACGACCCGAAAGATATGCCGCCGAGCAGATCGGCGAGTTCTCCGCCGGCGGCGGGCTTGATGTAGCTTGGCGGCGAAGCCTCCTCGACGCCTGACTCGATTGATGATGATGATCCCGAGAAATCGGAATCAACCGCTAACGGTCCCGAAAAAATCGGTGCCACTAGGCGATGTGATCCTTCTCTCCCGAAGCGGAAGTGGAATCTCCCGAACGTCATCTCCATCGACTCCTCCAGATCAGCATATGCATACAAATAGGCGGGAGGGTGAGGAACAAAATCGGCGAGATCAGGTTTGACCTGTTTACCTGATGGGATTCGTAGCATAGAAAACAAAAAAATTCCTACCGCAAGAACGAATAACAAGCCAAGATCTAATCTAGTAGATGGTACCAACAAGATGAAGAGCATGAGACTAACCCTCGAAGATTCCAAAGCCTAAGAGATTAGATCTCGTTGTTGATGTAGTCGATCACTTGCCGCTTTCAAAAGCGCGTAGAAGATCTTGACGGTGCCACAGTCGGGCAGCACCTCCGTACTCGGTCACACGTTCGGTGCTGATGACGACGTCCTTCTCCCTGTTCCAGCGGGCAGCGGATGTAGTAGATCCTTCTCGGAATTCCGACAGCACGACGGTGTGGTGTCGGTGGTGGTGGAGATCTCCGGCAGGGCTTCGCCTAAGCACTACGGGAGAAGCGGGAGGAGGGGCGGCTAGGGTTTGGGGAGAGGGGGTGCTCTTGGGCGCCGGCCTTGGTGCCCCTTGGGTGGTGCGGCCAACTGTTGTCAGCCCCTACCCTCTCCTCCCCTTTAAATAGGTGGAAATCCCTAGGGTTTACCCCAAAACCACATTGGAGTCCAACTCCAGAACTTACCAAATTTTGAAAACCTAGACAAGGTGGGATTCCTCCCCTTCCTTGTGGTGTGGCCGACCACCTTGGTGGAGTCCACCATGGACTCCACCTTCCCACTTGGTGGGTTGGCTAGGGTTAGTGGAGTCCCTCCGGGACTCCTCCTTCCAAAGTGATTTATTCCGGATGATTCTAGAAACTTCTACAACCTTCCATAAATTCACCGGACCACTCCCAAACTTGGAATGTGACTTCCTATATATGAATCTTATTCTCCGGACCGTTTCGGAACTCCTCGTGATGTCCTGGATCCCATCCGAGACTCCGAACAACATTCGAACTCCATTCCATATCTACTTAAAACGACATCAAACCTCAAGTGTGTCACCCTACGGTTCGTGAACTATGCAGACATGGTCGAGATTCCTCTCCGACCAATAACCAATAACGGGATCTGGAGATCCATAATGGCTCCCACACATTCAACGATAACTTAGTGATCGATTGAACCATTTACATACGATACCGATTCCCTTTGTCACGCGATACTTTACTTGTCCGAGGTTCGATCATCGGTATCTTCATACGATACTTTACTTCTCGTGAAGTAGCTTCGGCAGCCTCAGTAACCGCGGTTTCCTTCAACGCAAGGGCCTCCTGAGCTTGTTGAAGAGCAAGTTTTTCCCTTTCAGAAAATTTTCGAGATTGTTCCATTATTACGAGAGCTTGTTTCTTCATCGACTGAAGTTGTTGTCGAAGATCATCCAAATCTTCATTCTGTGCAACACTTGAAGAACCTTCAATAAACTGGACAACTGAGGCCTTTTTCGAGTAAGACGCAGCTGGTAATGCATCCGAAGAACGAGGCACCGCGGTGTAGTTGTCAAAAATCAACTGGAGAGAAATATTTCGATATCAATAATTTGGCAAGATAGCTTTTCATTGATTCAGTCAGATATTTACATGGGCATTACAAAAGAGGGTTCCTAGTGAACCAATGGGGCAGCTGTCGACAAAGCTACTTCGGCGATGTCGAATAAAGAAAAAGAACAACACAAAAGACAATGACAAGACGGTCTACTTGACCTCTGGCTTTGTCGAGCTAGGGGAAGGAGTTGGTTTGCATCCAAGGAAGGAGAAGATCTTCTTCGAGTTTGGCTTGGCAGCTTTAATCATAGATTGCCACTTCTTTGTCTCCATCTTCCCGACGTCACCAACCTTCGTCCAATCGACAGCTTGTTGGCTTTCGGCAACCAAAGCAATGGTGCCTTCAACGCCAATCTTCAAGCCCTCCTGCCGAACACCTAGCCCAAGATCTTCTGCAGGGATGAAGTGCTGGGCCAGTACAGCGAAAGAGTCGGGTTCCGTTTTCTTCGCGAAGAAGTAGGGAAACAGCCGTAATAGCCCTGCCCTAGCGTCAGCAATGCCCTGGCGTGCCTCGTCCCCATGAATTTCAAGGAGGGAGAGCGCGTCGAGAAGGCGATCACCTTCAGGATTCTCAAGATCATAATCTTGGTGCGTTTTTCCTGCTAAGACAAAGTTCAGCTTGTCAACAAATGCGCAAAGAAAAGCACGGTTCCCAAAGAAATCAAAGTGGTTGGAGAACTTACTAACAAAGCGTCAGCTCTGTGACTCCAAGCGAGTAATAATTTCTTTTTCGCGAGCAGACTGCTGAGCTAAGTTCTCACTTAAGGCATTTTCCGCGTCTTGAAGTATCTTTCGAAGACCCTCGACAGTGGCAGCATCTGATTCAGCCTTTTCGCGAGCTTTTTCACTTCGTTCAAGCTTGCGGGCAAGGTCATCAGCACGCTTGTTTGCCTCAGAAAGGGATTCTACCAAAATAAAGAGCGACACAAGTAACAGCAAAATAGAAGAGGCAAATCTATTCGATAAAATGCAGCAAATAAAGAATACCTTTTAGCTCATTGGCAAGATCACGGTACCCGATAAATTGGGTACCAAGACGAACAAATTCCTTCATTGAAGGCTGAAAAGTAACACGGAATAAAAAAAGGGGTTGAAGAATTTCGACAACAAAAGGGTTGGAAACATTCGACAGCAAAAAGAAAACAAGAAAGACACTTACATCATCCATAAGAGGGGTCGCCGAGCTGTCGGTCAAGAGACTTAGCTCTTTTCCTTGATCAGTCCTTGCTCTTTTTGGCGACGGAGCACGGGGGCTCACAACAGGACTGGGATGTCCTATATCCTGTTGTGGAGGCGAGGTTTCGTCCGCTGCGGGACGAGTCTCGGAGAGAACTAAAGTACGAGACGTGCTCGTTCGAGCAGTCACGTCAACAGGAGGATTTTCCTCCTCGTCACCACTATACATCAGGAAAATATAAGACACAAAGACAGGCAAAATTATCGGATGCAAAGGAAAAAGTAGATAGAAACTTACGAGCTGACAAGGGCATCATCGTAAGGGTTGAAGGGTCTGTCCTCCTCTTCGGGTAAAGTTTCCTCGAGAAGGGACTTATTTTTGGAGGTACCTGAATCTGCGGCATCATTTCTCTTCTGCTTGTTCGTTGGAGAAACAGCAGAGGGGAGGGAACGCGTGGACTCGGAAACTTCAGAATCAACTTCTCTTTCAGAGGAAGCCGCGGATTTGTGAGAACCCGCGACTTCGCTCTCAGGGCGAGAAGTGCCTTGGTGTTCGTCGGTAACGACGGTCCGTTCTTCGACTTCCCCGCCTTCAGGAAGAGGAGGAAGAGAAGCTAGGACTTGATGTTTCTACAAGGGCAAGATATGTCAACAATAGGTTATACAAAGGATGCCATCAAAAATAGTAGTCGACAAATACTAAAAACTCGGAAGGATAAAAATTTACCTTGGGGAGGGCGTTGGCGCCGCTATACGGCTCCACGCGACAGGTGGATGGAACGGTGTCCTTTTTGCTAAGCGATGAGATTCTTCGGACAAGCTTCTCCAAGTCCTTCACTTCGAGATCTTGGAGAGCCGGTCGACATCTTCCTCGCCAGCATACATCCAAAGGGGGTACTTGCGAGCCTGCAGAGGCTGGACCCTAATCCTAAGGAAATATGTTGTAATTTGGATACCCGACAGTTCCTTGCCGCGGGTATTTTGAAGCTCGTGGATACGGCACATCAGTGCCTCTATCGCCGTTTTTTCTTCTTCGGTGGCTTCCGCGTCCCAGGATCGGCGGCGAAGAATTTCGGCACCTCCATCGAAAGGAGCAATGTTATACTCCACCGAGTCGGCGCATTCTTCACGGACATACAACCATCTTTTGCGCCACCCTTGGACGGAGTCGGGGAATTTGACGTCAAAGTACTCGACATCAGGGCGAACGCAAATGACAACACCGCCTATGTTGTAGGCGATGTTGTGGGAGCCATTACGACGGAGGCCGAAGATGCGCTTCCACAGAGCCCAATTAGGATGGACTCCGAGGAAGCATTCGCAGAGAGTAATGAAAATAGAGACATGGAGGATGGAATTGGGAGTCAGCTGATGAAGCTGCAACCCATACACAAAGAGCAGACCGCGGAGGAAGTCATGAATGGGGGCAGAGAGGCCGCGGATAAGATGGTCGACGAAACTAACCCGAGACTGGATAGGAGGCGACGGATAGCTTTCCTCGCTGGGGAAGCGCAGCGCGTCTTTCTTCTTCATCAACCCAAGCTTCTTCATCAGGTTGATGTCCTGATTGGAAATCTTGGATCTTTCCCACTCCAGATCTTGCGTCGCCATCTTGGATTCCGGAGTGTTGTGCCTAGTGAGTCTTGTGTGTGGTGGCATTAACAATGGCGAAGGCGAGTGAGAGTTTGGCTGTGCTCAGGAATTGTTGGGTGCAATGGGAGATTTTAGGAGAGAGAACGGAGGTGCGGCGTAGCGAAGGGGAGAACGAAGGAAGAAGAAGGCTTTTTATAGACAATTTCTGAATTGACGCACCGTTGGATGGAGTAATTGTGAGCTTGATGCTTTACACGTGGATAAAGGGTAAATGCGTATTTTTACTGTGAAGGAACGGGACAGGCGTTACAGTGCGCGTGCCAGAAAAAGCGGAGGACGTGTGTCCCCCACTTGCGCGACGTGTCAAACAGCCGTATATTTTGGGTCCACCGGTCAGTGACAGGGCAGGACTCGTATTTTCCTGATACAGGTGTCGTGGCTAACGTCAGCATTGATGTCACTTTGGTAGAGGAAATTTTCGATAGTAACGATACGAAGACCGGTCAAAGAACACAAGTGATGATAATTTCGAGAGCCTTTGGTCAAATACAAGTTTTTGATCAAATGCTCGGGGGCTACTCTTGAAAAAAGAAATTTCGGGTATGACAAAATAGAAATGGCGAGAGCCTATGATCAAATGCAAGCATTTGTTCATAGCCTCGGGGGCTACTCCCATCGGGAGCGCTGGTCGCGCACCCGATAGAAATAAAAGCTCAAGAAAGGATGACAATATAGCGACATGAGGCGTTAAAGTGTTGAGCCTACAACCAAGTACAAGTCCTTGGCTGTAGCCTCGGGGGCTACTCCCATCGGGAACGCTGTTCGCGTGCCCGATGAAATTATAAAGAGTATAGTGAGCATATTTCGAGTTATACAAATAACTCTACATATACTCACATCGGGAAGGCAAGATAAGTCATCCGTTGACTCAATAAAATGTGCTATTCCAGCAGCCGAAAGAGCACTCGACAATATATTCTCAGAGCGCCTAAGTCGCAAATAATCTCTGAATGCCGCAAAACTTTGCGAAGGTAAGACCCCAGATCCGTTCTGAGTGGCGTGGCACCGTCTCTGACGTCGGTTTGCTACTTTTTTCCTTATAAAAAATATACGAAGAAAAATCCTAACGGACGCGTTAGGTACCCGATAAAACATGACTGGGACTCGACAGATGGTAAGACCTTAAGCGGCACATGTCGAGTTAGCACCACTATCCCAAGATCATGTCCATGGACGTGATCGTGAAGTAGGTTTTTGCGGATTGCCACTAGAGCAGTTAACTAGTACCTGATCCGTCAGATGAACTATCCCCAATTACCATTATCCCTGTACAATATATAACTGTGTATCTAAAGATATGCGATGGCTTGGCAAAGTTATTGGATGATTATAAAGTTGGAGATTTTCCCTGATTCTTTGATTCAAGCAAAATCTCGGGGGCTACTGACATAGGCATCCCCAATGGGCCTGCCAAAGATGGTACCCGGGGTTTACTGAAGGCCCACAAGTCGAAGAATAAGAAGTTCGGAAGCCCAGTTAGTATTAAGGAAAGTTAGAGTTGTATTAGGAAATATAGACTTGTAACTTTGCGGGTTGAACTCACAGAGTCTCCCGGAATCTGTAATCTTGTGTAACACGGTATCCTCGGCTCCGCCTCCTATATAAGGGGGAGTCGAGGGACAAAGAGAGGATCAAATCCATTGTCAACAGAACCCTAGTTTCTTAATCGTCGAGTACTTTTCGGCTGAAACCTTCGAGATCTACTTGCCCTCTACTTCCAACTAAACCCTAGTCTACAATACGTAGGAATTGACTAGTTAATCCCTTGTCACAATCTTCCTCGGGTGATCTGTGTCGTTTATTATGAACAACATTTCTCCATCCGCCCGGCGATTCGCTATCTCCATGAGATCCGCTATTGTTCTTGGCCTCGGATCTACCCAAATCCTCGATTAAGTCTCTTCTTCGGATCCCCGCAACCAATGCATCGATTGCTCTTTCGTCGGATATGTTTCTCGCCGAATTTTTTATGATGTTCCATCGCTGGATATACATCCTCATTGGTTCATCATACTTTTTCTTGCAGGCCCTCAGCACCTCTATTGATGTAGGTTTCTTGCACGTTGAGCGGAAGTTTTTCATGAACAAGTCCTCTAAAGTCTCCCAGCTGTCGATGGATCCTTCCGGTAATTTCTTTATCCACAATCTTGCGGCTCCGCTGAGGTGAATCTGGATGCTCTGCATCGCAGTTGCTCTAGTTCCACCTGTTAACTTCACCGTTTCCATGTAATCTACTAGCCAATCCTCTGGGTCTTGCAAGCCATCGAACTTTTTGTAATTATCGTGTAACTTAAATCCAGAAGGAACCAGAGTTTTACGGACTCGTCGAGTAAAACAAGGGAGCCCGCACATATCCTCTTCATCGACTTCTGGTGAGTGCCGACGTTCTCTTCTCTCCTGCCATGCTCTATCAAATCGTGCTTGTATCGTCGTATCTCTTGCGTCACCCGCTCGAGGGGGATCTTGTGCTGCCGAAGTAGGTTGAGGATTATTTTGTCTTGGTGCGCTCTCAGGTTGCGGTGTAGTCGATCCTTGTATTTCTATCCCCATGATTCCAACTCCTGCCATGGCCATGTTATACAATGCTTTCCTGGGATCTCCCGTAGGTGGTTTGGATGCTAACATGAAAGCATGTGTCGCCAGATACCCTGCTTCCGGTGTTTTGGGGATGATGTGCCCTCTTGTATCTAGCGACATAAAGGACATGTCGATGTTTTTTATCAAGTTCTCTCTTTCCTGCTCAGGCACATTGGCTAGCCGAGACCTTCCTCTTGCGCGTGCCGCTCTGTGGCTATCTCCCGTCGATCCTGATTGTCGGCTCAGGTTGGCCCTGCGCGCACTTGACTCAGAAGATGCAGCTCTTCCATCGTCGAGTATTTTCTTTGTTTTTCTAGCTCACGTCCAGCACGTGCAAGTATATATTGGTATGCTTGCAATTCTTCTGATGTGGTTGTTGTGGTCATCGGCTCCGTGCCGTTCATGGCTCTTCTAACTCTATCCCAAGCTGCTTGCGGTAGCTGCACCCTCTCTCGTGGTGTGGGACCAACGTATTTGGGGCCTGTTCCGCGGGTGAGATTCGCAGGGTCAATGTATGGGTTGCCCAAATCATCAAAAGCTTCTGATGCTTTATCTTCTTGTCGGCTTGCTTCTCCAATCACGTAGACTTGGTGATATTTTGCAGTTGTGTTTTCATCTTCGGGGTCGGTGACACCGTCGTAACGATTGGCGCCCGAATAGAAGTAGATCCGTCAATGAATTCGAAACTGTCGATGCTCTCCAGTGTCTTTGTCCGGATCGGAGCCCGTGAACGACCCGAAAGATATGCCGCCGAGCGGATCGGCGAGTTCTCCGCCGGCGGCGGGCTTGATGTAGCTTGGCGGCGAAGCCTCCTCGACGCCTGACTCGATTGATGATGATGATCCCGAGAAATCGGAATCAACCGCTAACGGTCCCGAAAAAATCGGTGCCACTAGGCGATGTGATCCTTCTCTCCCGAAGCGGAAGTGGAAGCTCCCGAACGTCATCTCCATCGACTCCTCCAGATCAGCATATGCATACAAATAGGCGGGAGGGTGAGGAACAAAATCGACGAGATCAGGTTTGACCTGTTTACCTGATGGGATTCGTAGCATAGAAAACAAAAAAATTCCTACCGCAAGAACGAATAACAAGCCAAGATCTAATCTAGTAGATGGTACCAACGAGATGAAGAGCATGAGACTAACCCTCGAAGATTCCAAAGCCTAAGAGATTAGATCTCGTTGTTGATGTAGTCGATCACTTGCCGCTTTCAAAAGCGCGTAGAAGATCTTGACGGTGCCACAGTCGGGCAGCACCTCCGTACTCGGTCACACGTTCGGTGCCGATGACGACGTCCTTCTCCCTGTTCCGGCGGGCAGCGGATGTAGTAGATCCTTCTCGGAATTCCGACAGCACGACGGTGTGGTGTCGGTGGTGGTGGAGATCTCCGGCAGGGCTTCGCCTAAGCACTACGGGAGAAGCGGGAGGAGGGGCGGCTAGGGTTTGGGGAGAGGGGGTGCTCTTGGGCGCCGGCCTTGGTGCCCCTTGGGTGGTGCGGCCAACTGTTGTCAGCCCCTACCCTCTCCTCCCCTTTAAATAGGTGGAAATCCCTAGGGTTTACCCCAAAACCACATTGGAGTCCAACTCCAGAACTTACCAAATTTTGAAAACCTAGACAAGGTGGGATTCCTCCCCTTCCTTGTGGTGTGGACGGCCACCTTGGTGGAGTCCACCATGGACTCCACCTTCCCACTTGGTGGGTTGGCTAGGGTTAGTGGAGTCCCTTCGGGACTCCTCCTTCCAAAGTGATTTATTCCGGATGATTCTAGAAACTTCTACAACCTTCCATAAATTCACCGGACCACTCCCAAACTTGGAATGTGACTTCCTATATATGAATCTTATTCTCCGGACCGTTTCGGAACTCCTCGTGATGTCCTGGATCCCATCCGAGACTCCGAACAACATTCGAACTCCATTCCATATCTACTTAAAACAACATCAAACCTCAAGTGTGTCACCCTACGGTTCGTGAACTATGCAGACATGATCGAGATTCCTCTCCGACCAATAACCAATAACGGGATCTGGAGATCCATAATGGCTCCCACACATTCAACGATAACTTAGTGATCGATTGAACCATTTACATACGATACCGATTCCCTTTGTCACGCGATACTTTACTTGTCCGAGGTTCGATCATCGGTATCTTCATACCTAGTTCAACCTCGTTACCGACAAGTACTCTTTACTCATGCTGTGGTATGTCATCTCTTGTGACCTAGTCACATGCTTGCAAGCTAATCAGACGACATTCCACCGAGAGGGCCCAGAGTATATCTATCCGTCATTAGGATGGACAAATCCTACTCTTGATCCATATGCCTCAACTCACACTTTCCGAATACTTAATCCCATCTTTATAACCACCCATTTACGCAATGGCGTTTGATGTAATCAAAGCATCCTTCCGATGTAAGTGATTTACATGATCTCATGGTCGAAGGACTAGGTAACTATGTATCGAAAGCTTATAGCAAGTTGAACGACTTGATCTTATGCTACGCTCGTTTGGGTGTGTGTCCATTATATCATTCATCCAATGACGTAACCTTGTTATTAATAACATCCAATGTTCATGATCACGAAACCATGACCATCTATTAATCAACAAGCTAGTTATACAAGAGGCTTACTAGGGACTCCTTGTTGTTTACATAACACACATGTATCAATGTTTCGGTTAATACAATTATAGCATGGTATGCAAACATTTATCATAAACACAAAGATATATTATAATAACCACTTTATTATTTCCTCTTGGGCATATCTCCAACATTGCTTCCATTCATCGCGTTGCTTGCCACTGATGATGTCGTTGATGTTGAACGTGCCATCGAGATCAGCTCTTTGTCGCCTCCAATCCCCACAGCCGGCCCCAATTGACAAGGTATTAACTTGTCAATGCCTACAAGTTGTAGACTAGGGTTTCGCGGAAAGTAGAGGGAAAGTAGATCTCGAAGGTTTCAGTCGAAAAGGTGCTCGACTATGAAAAACTAGGGTGTATATTGACAATGATTCGATCATTTCTTTCTCCCCCGGCTCCCCTTTATATAGGAGGTGGAGCCGAGGTCTTTGTATCGTACAAGTTACAAAGTTTGGGAGACTTATTCGAGTCTTTCCCGTATTGATACGAGTCTTATTCCTAATCTATCTCTACTTCCCATATCGATGCTTACTGGGCTTCCGAGCTTCACAATCTTCGGATCATGGTCCTTCGATTATCCCCAGGTATCTTATTCGGCAGGCCCATCTGGGATGCCTATGTCACCTATGTTGAGCTTTCAGGCAAAGAAGTGTAAGGTATCTAAGAGACTAAGACTACCAATTATACAAAAAATGAAAAAGGGGGATCACAATTTTTCTCTCGAAATTAGGTTTTACTTGAACATTGGGCATAAAGGTTTTACATATAATTGAGCTTATTTTGTATTACGTAAGGACAAATTAAATAGTTCCGAGCTTTAAGAAATATAAGGATACATGGCATAAGTTTTCATTAATAAGCTAGATCATAGCATGAAACTATCAACCATTTTGCTAAAGCACAAGCAAGGTGTAATCTTTGGGATGTTGATGAGTGGATTTTATATAGTGTTTTAAGCATACTTGTTGACTATAAAACCACCCATCTCATGCTATATCTAGCAATTATTATATCTACTAAATATGATTACTTGTTGTCATTCATTTTCATATGACTGTTGCACAACTATTAGTTTTTATCAGGATTTTACTACCTTTAATTGTATTTGAGGTAATACGTGATAGACTAGGGGTGGCACCGGGCGGTGAGAAGCTAGTCCAATACCTATTAATGTGGTTTGGTCATATCCATCGAAGGCCTCTAGAAGTACCGGGTTAACAGTGGAATTGTAAGTAGTATGAAAAATACAAGGAGGGTAGTGAACGACCAAAGTTAACATGGGCGGAGGCGGTAAAAAGACTTGAAGGATTGGAATATCCCTAAACCGAAATCTTAGTTTACTTGTTTCTTCTCTCTCCTTGTTTTGGTTTTCTTATGTTTTTGCTGGGTTCATATCTAGCCTACCCAACTTGTTTAGAAAAAAGGGTTTGATGTTGTTGTTGTTGTTGATGATGATGTGTTTGTAGGTGTTTTGGACATTCATGAACAAAAGCACATTGAAAGGAGCCAAGAGAAGGCAATATGGAGGAGTTACGTGCACCTGGACTTTGCCATGTGGAGGGTGGAAAGTGATATTTTTTTCATCATTGTATAAGTTAATCCAATATTGTGGTGTCGTATACATTATCCATATGAATCCAACGAGCCATTTGTTGCGTCGTTGATCGGATTGGATCGCGAGGAGTAAATCTACATCGATCATGTTATTAATGCTTCCGCTTAGCTATCTACAAGAGTATTTAGATCTCAATCCCTTTCTCGTTGCTCGCATCTTCATAGATTGGATATTCGTTCATTTCTAGATTGGATCTTGAATTCGCTCATGTCTCGTAGTAAAAAAATCTATGCTATGAATCCCATCAATGGGTAATATTCAGCTTATCATGATCAGACCCAAGCATAGAGATAGAGTAATCCTGACATTAATATCTAAGAGTTGAAAGGCAGATCGACCAAAAGAAACCACCAAATGGAAATCGGATGCGGAAGGGGTAGGGTGAACGGGGGTGGCAAAGAGATTGAAGATCTTGTAACGATAAGACTTGCCATGGGTGAAATCTAGCTGGTTGGAGATGGAGATGGTGTCCTAAAATGATTCCCCATGGCCAAGGAAGAAGGATGTTGGCAGATCTAGGCCAGAATCTCTAAGGAGACCCCATTGCCATGGACGCCGTGGGAGCATCCGAGGAGAGTCATAGTAATAATGGAAGTTTTCTTCTCAAATGAACACAATTTTCGACAATTTTTATTTGGTACTATGTCTGTCCATTTTTTATGTCAAAAGTTTCTCTAAATTCAAATTATCTACACACACTTTAGTGCATAGATACATCTGAATTTAGACGAACCACCGGACATCTATTAATGGACGGAGGGAGTATATAGAATCCCATGATACCACAATACCACTACTAAAATTCAAATATATAACTTCCTAAAAAATTGTAGGTATTCAGAAGATGTGCATTTACAACCCATATAATTGCAATAACCAAATTGAAAATACACAAAGAAAAACAAAAAAAGACAAATCTAACATGAATAATGCTTTAAAAAGACCAAAAGCACCAAAGCCACTATCTTTTTCACATATCAATTTGTCTTTTTGGTTTCTCTTTCTATATTTCGAATTTGGTTCTGAAATTTCTAGGATTGTAAACCGCATGTTATGAAAATTCAACTTTTTTTAAAAAAATCTTTAGAAACTTTTAAATTTGTATTTTGCAAAGTGGTATCATGTGGAAGTTGGGATCATGCGATATTTTCCTAAGAATCCATCTTCCAATTAAGGACAAAATTGTAAAAATAAAAAAACAAGAAGGTGGATCAGCAAACAGTAGGCTGGGCCGCCGCAACGCCGGCACTCGACTGCTCGAGCATCGGGCTCCAGATCCGTCGTGGAGTGCGAAAACGGGAAATTAGAATAGGATAGAAACGGCATCCCCGCCGGTCAGCCGGCTTGGCCGTCTCCGCCGGTCGTTTGCCTCCAAACGAGGAGCCTCGAAATCTGCTCCTCCCGCGTCTCCCGGGTCAGATGTCAGAGCTACAGGAAAGAAAATTCACCATCCCCATAATCCCGCCTTCCCGTTCTGAGCTAGCTGAATCTTCTCCCCGCTGAATCTTGAGCGAGCGCCCAATCAATCAAGCCGATCCCGAGCATCCAGATCCGGCGACCACCACGTCAAAAACAATTGACCAATTGACCTAGATACATCGCCGCCGCACACTGTGGTTCAGTCGCCAGGCAAACCCCTCTTCACCCCCGCTCTCTCCTCTCGACCGTCGGTGGATCTCTCCTGGAGCTGGGCATCCGAGTTCTACGCGCGAAAGGTCAGTCTCCCGCCCGAGCTGTTCCATCCCCGTCTCTCTCCTTTGTTGCTCAGGCGTCAAAATCCGATCTTGGCTGCCAGTTACATTACAGTCTGCGACGTGTTCTAGTTCAGCACGAAACTGCCTGCAACTGTACTGAATATTCCGTGGCCCTGACCGGCGGCTTGCATCTTCTGTACCTACCGATCTTCAGTTTCTCGTCTAGCATTACTTCTGTCACATGTATCCATGTTTCGGCGACTAACTCCAGCGCTTCGATCATGTGGCTCAACAGTTGGTTGAGCTGGCTCGATCGCGAGGCCCCATCACTCCGTCAGCACCGAGCGAGTTCAGGGGAGCACCCCGTGTGCCTGTAACTACTTTAAACTGGAGCGAGTTTAGGAGGAGCTGTCACGTCGTGGTAGTTGAGGGAGAGGCATCTCCTCGCCAGTTCCCTTCTCCCCTGAACAGACTGCGAGGGGAGAAGCTTCCCTGTTTTCCCGAGGTATTGCGTCGTTATGCCAATTTTCAAATCTTGGCTCGTTGTGATCAACTGGGTAGCAGCTAGCACGTTGTATTATTGCGACCTTGTCTTGCTGCTTGACTTGGACAAACCGCTGATTTTTCTTACCCATCCTCTGATCTGGCTAATAGCGACGGGGAAATGTGCCTGTGACGTGCTCCTACCTTATTTGACCTCCCATGTTTAGCATTTCCGTCGTGGGAAAATGCCATTGCGATACCCCTTATATGCGCTTAGTTGATTGGCCTAGCTAGGTGGTTGCTGCATACTGGTCTTCGTCCCCCCCCCCCTAGGCCCTGATCACCCCCTCCTTGTTTAAAAGGATACATGCTTCAGTGCTAGAGACCTTGCTGTTGTTGAGTTTGGGCTCGCTACCATGGCTAGCAATCGGACTGGCCGGTTTCAGGTATTGCTTGATCTCTTGGCTTTGTTTCTTCAGCTCTGATGCAATGTTTTTTTGTTTGTATGCATCGTTACTAGATCTGTTATGAAGTGTTTCTTTGGTTCTGCTATCGCTTCATTTTGTGCCATTGACTTTTCTTGGAGGTTGGAACCTGTTCTCATAGTAAATGATGTGTGCTTTCTTTTCGTTTCTACCTTGACCTGCTCGGGCCTTCACCATGATCAACCTTATAAGTTGGCTCAAGGTCATAGCAAAAGATATGAAAGTGCATAGTCAGCATGAATAGATCAATGTCGAAAGAGTAGTTTGTAGGGACAATTCTGGCCCTCAAGAGAAGCTTGGCTCATAGGATGATTGTTTGCTAGAGAAGACTAAAGGGATGGCATAATACTTGCTAACTTAGGCCCCTGATCGCCCAGCTTGTTTAAAACGATACATGCTTCAGTGCTAGAGCGCTTGCTGATGTTGAGTTTGGGCTCGCTACCATGGCTAGTAATCGGTTCCAGGTATTGACTGATCTTGGCTTGGTTTCCTCAGCTGCCTTGTTATGTTACCAGATCTCTCATGTAGTGTTTCTTTGCTGCCGCTAATGCTTTATTTTCTGCCGTTGACTATTTCTTGGAAGTTGGAACCTGCTTTTTAGTACTTCTTGTCTGCTCTTTTTTTGTTTCTACCTTGACCTGTTCGAGTCTCTACCATGATCGACCTCAGTAATTCGTTAATGATTATACCAAAACATAAGTGCAGAGTCAGCACAAACTAACCAAATGTCCAAATTCTAGTTTTATGGGCTATTCTGGTACTTTAGCAGAAACTTGAATCCGAGGATGATTGTTTGCTAGAGAAGATCAAAGAGACGACATAAGACGGACCAGATTTTCAGTACCCATTATTTGGTTTGGAAAATCAGGTTTTCTTGCTTGTACATGATGGATCATGCTTTCGAACTCTTTTCTTCTCTCAAATATGTGCCGTTGTCTCATAGACGTAGGTACTTCGTTGAAGAAATAGTCTTAGTTTATACTCAATCCTAGCTACGACCTAGGATTTGGTAAAAATATGTTGATTATCCTCAGTTGTACGAGTTACTGGGTTTGAGAACTAAAACAGGCATCTATGTACATGAGCACTAGTATTTTAATGGATATTGTACATATTATGTAGTATGAAAAATGATTTCAAGACCCAGATACAGGGGCAGGCTAGAGTATATGTGGAGTTATGAAGTGTGTCATCTATCTTTGCACAAAAAGTTGTACCAGTACTTTTCTGCTCTGTCCATTGCTTACTACATTTGTATATGACATCTAACTATCAAGGGTTCCTCCATCTCCCTTTTTGCAGCTGTAACATGACTTCCAATAGTTAATTAATCTACTTTAAAATGTTGCAGATGTCTAATCTCTCAGAGCCCTCAAGAGAAGATGGTGCAGCTGATGCATCAGTTACTTTACAGAAAACTGGAGGGTGGAATAACACATGGAACACTCTTATGCACCACGCTTCAGTCTATGGCGTGGCTGCTGGTTATTGCCTGTCAGCATCTCTGTTGTCCATTATCAACAAATGGGCAATCACGAAGTTTCCTTACCCTGGAGCACTGACAGCTCTACAATACCTCACTAGTGTTGCTGGAGTTCTCCTATGTGGACAGCTAAAGCTTATTGAGCCTGATAGCCTGAATTTGAGAACCATGTGGAAGTTCTTGCCTGCTGCTGTTATGTTCTACATCTCCATCTTCACAAACAGTGAACTCTTGATGCATGCCAATGTGGACACTTTCATTGTCTTTCGCTCTGCTGTTCCAATATTTGTGGCCATTGGAGAGACGCTTTACCTTCACCAACCATGCCCATCATTGAAGACATGGCTCTCACTTTCCACTATACTTGGTGGGAGTGTGATCTATGTTTTCACCGACAACCAGTTCACTGTGACTGCTTACAGCTGGGCAATCGCCTATCTGGCGAGCATGTCTATCGATTTCGTGTACATCAAGCACGTGGTCATGACCATCGGGCTGAACACATGGGGCCTTGTGCTCTACAACAACCTTGAGGCTCTGCTGTTGTTTCCCCTAGAGCTCCTTATAATGGGAGAGTTTGATCAGATGAAGGTGGACAGCTCCAAGATGACTAACTGGCTATCTTTTGATGTTGTCCTTCCTGTTGCTCTGTCATGCCTGTTTGGACTATCAATATCTTTCTTCGGGTTCTCCTGCAGACGGGCCATATCAGCTACCGGATTTACGGTGCTCGGTATAGTGAACAAGCTCCTGACCGTCGTGATCAATCTGCTTATCTGGGACAAGCATGCGTCACTTGTGGGGACAATTGGCCTCTTGATATGCATGTCTGGTGGCGTTCTCTACCAGCAATCCACCACAAAACCGAAGGCTCCCAAGATTGAGCCCAAGGAAGACATTGACGAAGAGGGACAGAAGTTGCTGCATATGCAGCCAGGCCATGAGAGCAGTTCAAAGTAAAGGCACTCATAAGCTTATTTGACAATTCACAAACCATTCAAGGTATACCTGATCAGATGAGAAATCTTGAAATGCAGTAGACATCGGCAATTCATGAGGACCTTAATATCATCCTACAATCTCTTTGTTATTGTATACTGTATTCCATTAGTTAGACATGATTGTTTCGGTGTAGGGTACCAGACAGTTCAAACATACTAGCTCTGAATCTCTGTACACGAAAACAGCAAGTATGCTATTTATCAAACCTCAGGAAAACACTGCAGGACTCATGTATTTGTTACTACCTCTGTCCATTTTTTGATGTCAAAAGTTTTTTTTGTCTAAATTCAAATGTATCTAGACACTATTTAGTGCATAGATACATCTGCATTTAGATATCAATTAATGGACGGAGGGAGTACTTCTGCTGCATTTTTTCGGTTTCTTTTTTTTCACATGGGAAGGAATTTTGTCTAACATCAGTACCTGAATCCTGACTTGCGATTGTTTATTTTTTGTATTGCTGTTGAATTCTGCCAGTTGAGGCTTTATTAAGATAAAGCAGGGCCATGAGGCCCACCTCTAAAAAACTTGCGATTGTTTTTTATTTACTTTTTGAAACGGACAGGCGGTTGGTTTTAATCTGGCATCTTATGCAAGTCTCTAACTTTATTGTTTTGTCAGTCTGGTTGTAATGTAGCAAGGTATATGTTCTGATTTCACCAGTAAATAGTATTCCCTCCAGGCCAAATTAATTGGCATTTTATGATCGACATCGAAAACTGCCAAATGTGCCAGGTTACAAATCTTATCGGAACATATGTAATTTGAATACAAATAGAGAATATTAAACTACAAAGCACTCAAAACTGAAGTAAAGACTGAACTGCTACCACCTGAACTTCATGGACGCTCTGCTCCACCTGGTGCAGCATTTAGAGTTCTTTTTGCTCCTGCTCGACCTCCTGGATCCTCCGGCGCACCTCTGCGATCTCCCTGTTGAACTCAGCCCGCTTCAGATCGGCCGCTAGCCGCCACTGGATAGCAATCCGGTTGATTTTGTCCACCAGATCATCGTACCTCTTGCGGATCTCGAGCACTTCGGCCGCGGTTCCAGCGTGGAGAAGCTCCTCGCGTAGTTCGGTGATCTCCGCACGGAAATCAAACCTTCTTACCGCTCCGTGCAGCTCGGCGATCTCAGCCTCGAGTTGGGCGAGCTTCCTGTCGTCCGTCGCCCGCCATTGGGAGGTCAGCTGGTCCTGCCTATCCATGGCGTCGACGTACTTGTCGCCGAACTGGAGCACGTCGCCCTGCTTGATGTCGTCATCGTAGCGAGGATTGCGCAACCTCTCTGTTGCATCACGTCGTTCTGAAGCAATATAGCTCAAACCACGCAGGATCCCAAAGGGAGCGAGGAGCACTGTGAAGTAAACGGCCAAGCAATGTTCGCCAAATCGGGTAGTATCCTCGGTTATCTTGTCCGGGTACCCTGCGACGTCAGAGAAGCGCCGGATCTTGCCGAAGCCGCCGATGGTGCTGTCGTCGCCGACGACCTTAAGAGTCCTCCTGAAGCTGATCGCGCTGTTCCCGGTTGTTCTGCCGGCGGCGCCGACGGCATTGACGACCATCCTGGCGGCGCCTATGCCCATACGAGCCCTCAACGCCGAGAGCGCCATTGTTGTCTGATAGATTTGCAGAATATGTGATATCGCTTAATAAGATCGAAATCGAAAAACCTGTCTAGCCACCGCCCGATATATATACTCCGTATATGGTGGTGGAGCTTGCTGTTGAGATTTGCTCCCCAACGTGTCGGACAATTTTATATCTCTCCACCGCCAGAGTCCGTCCCTGCTGGCTGCTGCTACTGGCCGGCCCGGCTGCTGAAAGCCGACGCGCGCGGGCCTGAGCTAGTTCCGTTGGTCTCTCCTCTGCTGGCTGGTCTCTCCTCCGCTCGCTGATTGAGCCTTACTATTATCGCTGAGATTTGGTCTTATTTTTATCGGCTTTATCAGCCCTCTACTGATTCTCTATGCTTGTCTGGTCTCTGAGGAACATACTCTTGAGCAGAGTAACCTCACTATTGATGAGTTCTACACATAGTGGCGCCAGCTTGACTCTCTTCGTAGTGTTATCAGTGGTACTTATCCGTGTTGCCGGACTGTGCTGTCTAACTTGGAGTTTCAGCGGCTCTACGAGTTCATGTCTCGGCTGCGTACAGTGTTTGAGCCCTGACGTGCTCAAATGTTTGCTCGGGGCCATGTTACTATCTCAGAGATGTTGTCTGAGCTTCGGGCTGAGGAGACTCGTCTGTGTGGTGCTGGTTTGCTTGTAGTACCATGTGTCTTTGCTGTTAGAGCTCTTGTCCCGCCTACCAGTGTGCCACGACCCCCGCGTCCTAGTCCACTGCTTCTACGCACACCGTCTAGCACTGGCGATTGCTCCTCTCGTGCTGGAGGGTGCTCCCGCTCCTCTCATTTTTGTGACTACTGTTGGAGGCCTAGTCATTATGAGTCTGATTGCTACCAGAAGCATGCCTTGCCCTTCTCCTCTACGTGACCTCGTGCCTCCTCCTCGACTATTGACTTCACCGAGCAAGATATTGTTTGGCTTAAGCGCCCGCTTGCCTCCTCCGGCTCCTCTTCGACGGGTACTACTGGTTCGGTGACTAGTCCTCCCATCACTGTGCGCCCACCGTCCACAAAGTTAGGTACATCTTCGTGTGATCTGGATTCTAGAGCTTCTTTTCACATGTCCTATGATTCTTCCGCTCTCTCTTCTCTCCGACCTCTTGATTTTTCTGTTAATGTTCTCACTGCTGATGGCGCTTCTCTTTCTGTTGCTAGTCGCGGCAACATTTCCACTTCGTCTTTTTTTGGTTCCTGATGTTTCTCATGTTCCTCGTCTTACCATGAATCTCTTTCCGGATGCTCAGCTTGCTGAATCCGGTTGTTGTGTCATTCTTGATGCTGATCATCGCACCAGAGCTATGGTTGGGTCTATCCCTCTACACCGTGACTCTCAGGGTCTTTGGGAGCTCGACTGGATTCGTGTTTCCTCTGCTGCTACTACACCCACAGATCCACGTGCTCTCGCGCTTCCTCTACCTCCTCCTTTCAGCAGTGGCATCATCTTCTTGGTCATCTTTTTTGCTTCTCGCTTGTCGTCTCTTGTTAGTCGAGGTGTTCTGGGGCATGTCTCAGGAGATGTCTCTTTACGGTGCCAGGGTTGTAGACTTAGAAAGCAGACACAGTTACCTTATCCTACTAGCGAGTCAGTGTCACAACGTCCTTTTGATCACCTGGTTCATTCTAATGTATGCGGTCTGGCTCCCTTCGCTTCGAAGGGGGGTCATCGCTACTATGTCATTTTTATTGATGATTTCTCTCGCTACACTTGGCTCTACTATGACATCTCGTAGTGACGTTCTCTCTCTATATAAGTTCTTTTCTGCCATGGTTCATAGTCAGTATTCCACGCCGATTCGTGAGTTTTGAGCTGACTCTGCTGGTGGTTACATCTCCTAGATGTTGCATGGTTTTCTTGCTAATCAGGGTACTCTTGCTCAGTTCTCTTGTCCAGGCGCCCATGCTCAGAACAGCGTGGCTGAGCGCAAGCATCGCCACCTGCTTGAGACGGCTCATGCAATGATGATCGCCACCTCTCTTCCTCCTCACTTTTTGGCTGAAGCTATACCGACCTCCTCATATATCATCAATATTCAACCTTCATCTGCCCTGCAGGTGGCATTCCTCTCGAGCGTCTCACTGGTCGTTCCCGTGATTACTCGGCGCTCCATCTGTCTGGTTGTGTTTTCTATGTTCTTCTAGCACCACGTGAACGCACCAAGATGACCACTCAGTCCGTTGAGTGTGTTTTTCTTAGATACGGTGATGAGTATTGTGTCTATTGGTGTTGGGATCCCGTTGGTTGCCGGATGCACATTTCCTGGGATGTGACTTTTGATGAACCCCGACCTTTCTATCCTCGACCTACTCTGTGGAGGACATCTCTTTTCTCATGTTTCCTGTTGTCCCTCCTTCGATGCCTACTGTTCCAACTCTCCCGAGTCCCTCCCACTGTTGATCTCACACCGTCTTCACCCACCAGCTCCTCGCCTCTCACCTCACCACCCTCTCCACCTTCCTCTCTGATGTCTCCTTCCTTGCCTACGGTGATTCCTCCCTTCCCGTTTCGCTACTCCCGTTGTCCACGTGATGATGATGCTGCCTCTCTTGACATGCCTCTCCGCCTGAGCTGACTCATAACCTTCGTGCTCAGGCTCGCCCTCCGCTTGATCGCTATTCTCCCACTCGCTATGGTATTTATATTTTCCTTGAGCCGGCCACTTATTGGGATGCCATTGCTCATCCCGAATGGCAGCTAGCGATGGCTGAGGAGATTGCCACGCTGGAGCGCACCAGCAATTGGGATGTTGTGTAATATCCCAGGTTTAGAGACGATCGAGGGGTAGATTTTAGAAAGGGATGTGCATTTCATAGTAAATTCTGGGGAAATTTCGCGCTTTTAAACAAAAAACTGCATCGAAGGGGAACAAGTTTCTCTCTCGACACCTTACAGGGTTAGGGTTTCGAGAGTGCGACAAACTTGCAACTCACTTCACTAGTTTAGGGTTTTGAGAAGAGAGGGGAGAGTTTGCATCATAACTTAAGTTGCATGATTGAATTCAAACTTAAGTTGAATTTGAATTTCAAATTCAAACATCAAATGAATATCTCATAAATTCAATTGTGAGAAAATTCATTAAGTAAAATAT
The DNA here is from genome assembly GCF_022539505.1 of Lolium rigidum. Classification (NCBI taxonomy): domain Eukaryota; kingdom Viridiplantae; phylum Streptophyta; class Magnoliopsida; order Poales; family Poaceae; genus Lolium; species Lolium rigidum. Next base: position 74,947,250 of record NC_061510.1, read on the forward strand.
AAATTATAAACAATATAAGTAATTAAAGTAAAATAAAGCTCATTAGAGAAAACTTTGAGCTTTATTAATTAACACACAAGATACATTGTCTTTACAATATTCATAATGGAAATAAATGAATTTTACAACACATTACAAGAATTGGTGAAATTGTAAAATAAAAGAAAATAAAAAGAAAAGTACAAGTATGAATCTATCCTAAATACTACAATGTGAATATCATCTAATCTTGAGATTGAAGATCATCTTGCCCATTTGAACATCATATTGAACCTGCACATAAACACATCAAAAACAAGTTATGCCAAGTGGCATAGCCACTTGGCAGGTTAGAAAGAAAGGAAAAATTGGGGATATGGATCAACTCTGCCGAGCCGATCATCTCCAAGCCAAGTTCGAAGTATCGGTGCACAAACACACACATAGGCTGCTCACACGGCAGTGTGCATGCAAGCACACCACACACACACAGCCGGTGAGTCACCACAGAGCTGCCGTGCCTTGTTGTCGACCGCAGAAGGAGAGGAAGATCATATAAAAGCCTCTCCAACAAGTGAACCCTAGATCATTCATCGACAAGCAACAGGGTAAATCACCAAGAACACAAGAACACATGAACAGCCACTGCTGTTCAACCAGCTAACTCACCACAGTACTGAATCAAGCTCACCAGGAGGAGCAGGGCAAGTAATCAACCACAAGAACAGCACAGAAGCAAAACCTCTACACCAACACACTATTTCTAGGAGCTGGAGTGAGGTATACACCTTAACATGAACAAACCAGATGGTTTTGTTCATAAATTGCACAAGCATGATCTCCAGCACACCAACAAGGGTAGAAACCCTATATGTGAGTCATCATATGGCTACTGGCCAAGATGGTGCAAGTGAACAAGAGAGAAACAAATAGGAAAGCACCTCGGGAACATTGGCTATGCCAAACCAAGTGACATAAGCAAAGAAATCCAACAAGGGATAATCCTATCTAGCCGACCAGCTTCACTTAGCACCTATAGCCACTACACCATCGGACGTGTAGACTATCAAGTGTCTATTCATGTTTATCAACATCAAAGGAAACCGGAAAAACCACAAGGATTCTTCCAAGAAAGTATTTCCCAAATCCAGCAAGCAATTACCAACTAGAGTAAGCCACGGAAGAAGGGAGCTACCCTTGACAAGATCACAATGCTCGCCGGGGCTACCTCAACCTACAACCAAGACAAGAACCCACACATCATTATCCATTTGGATTCAGTAGAGGGCTAGGTTACACAACCGAGTGTTGGCATCCATCTAGCCCTGTCATAATTAATTGGATGATCACAACTGCAAAGCAGTTCACATCACTTATCCACTTCAGTATAATTCAGGCAAATACAGATAAGTGAACTAAACAAACAAATCAAAGCACCAGGGCTTTGCAATGATCCAATGGATCACTCGCACAGAATGCAGCTTGCTTAAGCCAACCACAAGTACACACCAGGATAAGCCCGTATGAAGCACAAACAACGACCGGTGAACACCAAGTGAGTCACAGAGAGGAGCACACACTTGCTCACAAGCAAGTAATGATCAATTGATCATCAAAGCATCACTTACTTTTGCTACAGATCACTATAGCCAAGCATAGTATCATCACAAAGCCCAGATAATTAAATTAACCAGATAATTGAACAATTGCATCACAGATAAGTGAATAGAGCTTTATAATTGTATCCATAAGCACTCCATCAAGGGATGGAGCTGCCAAGTCAGTAACAATGCTCAATTGAGCATGATCATGAATTATAGCACAGAGATAGCACACCAGGAGCACTGGCATTTGCCAAAGGCAAGGATCATGCACCATGATCAAGCCAGGGAGTAGTAATTGCTCACACAGGAGAGTCGAGAGCAAGATAGCAGCAAGCAGTAATAAATGAATAAAGCAAAGCATCACAAGTATGCTCATGAGCAAGAGTTCATGAATTGCAACAAGCAAGCTACAGAGCACAATAGCATAGCACAAGCAGCCGTAATCCATGGCAATTGCACAGAGCAGCAGCATACGCATAGCAAGAGCTAGCACAGCACTAGGGCTGGCTTGGCACAAGGCACACAGGGGCGCAGAAGCAACAGCAGCACGGCAGTGCCAGTATCTCCATGAGGAGAGGCAGGCTTGTAACTAGAGCATGGCATAGAGGAAAGGGAAAGAGGAGGAGAAACTTACAGGCGAAGCAGATGAGCACGACCGTGGCGGCACGGCGGCACACGCCCGGCGACGGCGGCGCCAGGCCAAGCCAAGCCTGGTCGCCACATCACCGCAACGCCAGCATCTCCACGGCATCACCACGGCGCCAGGGACGCCGACGAACGGCGGATCTTTACGGATCCGTGCGGCCGAGGCGCAGATGCGTTGGGGAAGAGTCGAGGTGGACGCGGGCGTCAAATCGACGCGGACCACCATGTCCACCGTCGAGAGACGGTCCAGATCCGCACCAGATCGCCGCCGATGATGGCCGGAGGCGGCCGGAGCAGGGCGGCGACGGCGGAGGCGATTTCGGTGTCGCGGGAGCCCGAAAGGGGAATTAGGGTTACGGGGTGGAGGACGACGAAGCGACTGGGTCGGTTGGACCGAGCCCACTGGGCTGGTCCAACCTAACCAGCTCGACCGCCTGACAGTGGAGTCCGAGGGGTATTTTGGACATTTCCAAAATACCCATTTAAATGAGAATTTCCAAGAATTTTATAAAATAAAATACAGCTCTAAAAAAATAAGTAAAAATATGAAAATTAATCAGCATAAAATTCTCTACCCAAATAAAATATCAAAGAGAATTTTTGAAGACAATTAAGAATAAGTCTATTTTGATGATTTAAATAATCATTTAAATCACACACCTAATTTTCTTTAATGAAAATAAGTCCACTAATGCATTTGGACTTTAAAAAACACCTTGACAACATTTCAAGGTTGTATTTTACTTTAAATCAAGTATCCTCAAATTATTCTTAGTATCAACCTCTTACATGAAATAATCACGACATCGGAAGGGGGGAACAAACCCTAAAAATGGAATCATGCATAATTGCTTCTTTAACCATTGCCCTTATCGGACAATGATGCTATTTTTCAGAACCAGAGGACAAGGGTCAGTCCATACCTTCCAACTGCAAAACTTTGCAGGTGTTCGTGCAAGTTCATCACTTGCTCATGTCATTTGAGTATTTCTAGCAAATTACTTGCAAAGTATTATGGTTATCACTATTGCATAAAAACCAAAACCACTACTTTCATAACTATGAATATGACTATGTGGTGGGCAATGGAACCATGGATTGTGTTGATATGGTGGAGGTTCCATTGCAAGGGTTAATATCCATCTAGGATTAAACAACAAATGTCGCCAAGTGATTCTTGTGCCGTAATACCCGTGTTAACCATAAGATCCGGAGTGGGACGGAGTAGTCAAAAGTGTTTCCACCTCTCGTTCATCAACGGATGCGCTTTACCGTAGTACACTTGTAATCCAAGGGGGCAAGCTGGTGAGGCTGGGGAGTCCTAAGTCCCCACGGCATAGTCCGTAGTACACTTGTCGCCCGAAGGAGCAAGATGGTGAGGCCGGGGAGTCCTAAGTCCCCACGGTATTGCGGTCTAGGATGGGTTGCAGCTACCGGCGTAGGAGTGTATGGTAGAGCCCAAGCATCGTTGTCGTGGTCGGGGTCCACCTTGAAATCTACAGGAATAATGGGACCGACGTGGACCCGTGGTCGGGGCATGCAACAAAGGGTGGGTGTTCGAGGTAGCGGAGGAACATGATTGGCTAGACCTTATACCGGGCCTCACACCGAAGGAAGTGTGGACGGGAAAGCTGCCCGGTTGGCACCAAGGTTAAGATCTCTTATGGGTAAAGCAACAAACCTCTCGCAGAGTGTAAAGAATCGTGACCTGTCACTCCCCGTTCCGGGATTGAGGAACTCGCGAACGCGGCCGGAAAGGAGCTCCATGAAGTTCTAGTAAACCGGTGAAGGCTGACGGACATAGCTCTTTGAAATAAAAGCAATCTCTTAAAGAAATGTTTAACAAAACTTGCATTGGTATTAGACCTTCTGGTCTAATATCGTAGCTAGTGCATTAAACACCTCTTATCTATAATGAACTTGTTGAGTACGCTCGTACTCATACCACTCTTAAATCCCATGCTTAGATTGTCTGAATCGTCTGGAGGAGGACTACGACAACAATGAAGGAGCCGAGATCATCGGCTATGATGAACCTGACCTCTCAGGAGGTGTTGAAGGCGTAGACTATCTCATAGTCTACGGATCCGGGGAGGCTTCCGGAGGAGAACAAGCCTAGAGATATCCGAGAGTAGCAGTAACCGAGCAGTCAGAACTCTTAGTATTTAGCTGCTCGATGAAATAAATGTTTAGTTTAATGAAACTCTGGTATTGTAAGTTGAGTTGGGTTCACCTCGAACCCAGGAGTATTCCTCTTAGGACCCAAGAGGAGCTCCAAGACGACATGTGTATGTTAATTGTAATAATATGTGAATGAGTTATGGACCCCGCTATGTTCTCGTTGTACTACTCGAGGGATGTAATATTTGCGGAATGGTACTTCGTGAATGTTATATCAACGACCGGCATACTACAACATGCAGTGGTATGCAGTGGTCACCACAGCTTGGTATCGTAGCAAAAGCTTTGACCTTAGGTTGGAACCTAGTAAATGGGACCAAACGTTAGGAGTCAAATAGGATTAGTAAAGAATTCTCTAAAAATATGGTGTATATTCAATTGAGAATACAACAATCATATCTTTTAGTGCGATAATTCTTTATTATCTCTATTATGATGCATTATTACTAATCTCATAATCTTTCTATTTCTACAGCCAACATGGCAAGTTCACGACCGGGAAGAAACGTGAAAGTTATGGATTCCACACCGAACGAGTACCAAGGAGGACTTGCGGATATCTTACGAGCCATGTTACTGGAATTTGGGTGCGATCCCCGCATTCCGAAGAGAAATACATGTTCTATGATGGTCCGGTGTTGGCCAAGTGCAGGTAGGACTGCGACTTCCCGAATCTTTGGGAATGAGCGTAGTCATGCCACTCGGTGAAGCTAGGACAACCAACACAGCTTACCATATAGCTGTTATGAGAGCCATAACCGATATTCGGGAGCATAAGACGAAGGAGCTTATGGGTTCCGAATTTACACACATTCCTCATATGGAGGAGGACAATGATCTCATGCTGAACCATTTCAAATATGCCAAAAGCAAACCAGCCGAAGCAGCCAAATACATGGACAATAGCCGAAACTTTATATCATTACTCTTTCAGTTGAATCATCATCTGATAGGAGCAATTGATACGATGCTTGAGGAATTCACTGAACCCAAGGAGGAGAGTAGGGGGAAAGAACCTATGGAGAATGTGGTACACACACCAGCTTTATGCAGCTGGTGACTACATCGCATTGATCCACTTGCACGTGAATCTACACTGTTACACCCGGGAACTATCCGGGTAGTTCCTATGGGGGATACGAAGGCGGAGAGGAATCCGGAAACAACCAGCGTTCCGAGACTCCTATCGAGAATTCTAGGGGTTGGCGTTGGGGATCGGATATCGGAACTCATAGTACCACAAGCAGTATTATGATGGGGAGATGAATGAAGATGCCACGTCCCAAAGATCGAGTTACCCATGGAATGAGGAGGAAGTTAGAGGGTATCCGACACAGGTTGAGTCGGATACGAATGTAGGAAATACCTATGGTGTAGGTACTAGGGGAGTACACCCGATGGGTGGATTATGACGCACTGAATGATCAGTTCGTGAACACTGATTTCGCCCTAGGATCATCATCGGATTCCGATTATCAGCCAACGGGGAGACCTTATGTTCCAGGTTTTGTCAGGAGAACGACACGTTCGACCGGATGGAAGCCTGGAATGTATCGGGAGTGAAGATCGACTAGAGTCTACCAAGAGAAGCCAAGCTACAATACACAAGTACCACGTGTATTGTAGAGTGTAATATTTGTATAAGTTTGTACATATACTTTAATAAGTGAGTTTGCATGCTCACATCGACTTGAGTATTGTAATAAGACCACTTATGTATGTATATACAGGGTATATGTTTTGTATGATTTGGATTTGCTTCTTGATTTCCATTGCGTGACTAGTTCTGTGCACAATGTTGAGCTCAGAAAACTTGCGCATGGAGTAATTATGAATATCATCTTGTGTTGCAGAACTAGGGGGTTATGTCGGGAACGCTAGGAGACGAGACTGAAGCACAGCGCATGGAGCGCGAAGAAAAACAAAAGGAAGAGGCTGAGGGTGCAGCCAGAGATCAGTTACCACCACCACCACCCATGACGCAGCAAAACTTTATCCAGTACATGCAGCTGGTAGAGGAGCGACAGCGTGTGACACTGGAGCAGCAGAACAAATTCTTTCATGATTTGTTGCAGCAAAACAGGGTGGAGAGACCTGAGAACCCGGGAGTCACATTAGCAGACTTCCAAAACACTAAGCCAATATCTTTTGCATACGCACCCGAGCCGATGGACGCGGAAGATTGGCTGATGGATACTGAGCGAAAGCTCAACACCGTTGGATGCAATGACCAGGAGAAGGTCCGTTATGCTACACACTTGTTGTGTGGACCCGCCGCATCTTGGTGGGATAATATAGTAGCCGTATATCCGGCTGGAAAGGTATTCACATGGGAGGAGTTCGCAAGGAAGTTCAGGGAATCCAATGTCCCTGAAAGTATAGTGGAGCTGAAGCGTCGAGAATTTGAAAGTCTCGAGCGAAGGATAAGGCAATCCCGACCTATGTCGTGGAGTTCTCTAAACTGTCCCGGTATGCTCGTTGAAGAAGTCAACACCGAGGACAAGAAGAAAAAGAGATTTCGAGGGGTTAAGTCCCCAGCTCAAGGTACAGACTCCGTATGATGAGAGCAACGGAGTTTCAAGAGTTGGTGGATGCAGCCATCACTCTAGAAGATGATTTCAAACAGTTACAAGAGGAGAAGAGGAAGAAGGCCAAGTTTGAGCCTAAGAGGTTTGTTAGTAACAAGCCCAATACCAGTTTGAGCTTCAAGCCAAGATACAACAACAACAACAACAACAACAACAACAACAGTAACTACTATGGTAGTAGGAAGAATCAGGCATTTCAGACTGCAAATCAAAGCGTTTGCAGGAGCTGTGGACTCACAGGGCATTTCGCCAAGGACTGCAAGAAACCAAGGATTATATGCTTTGGTTGTCGCCAGGAGGGGCACATGCTGAAGGACTGCCCCAAGAGAAACACTGGGAGGAGGTCAGTCTGGGAGGAGGAGGTAATCGAGGAAACACCGGAGGGAGCCGGAAGAATAAGAAGCCTTTCGGCAAGCTGAACCGCACTAGTCCGGAGGAGGTGGTCAACTCCGACCGGGCGGTGATAGGTACGCTCCGGATACTCACTCATCCCGGCAAAGTACTTTTTGATACTGGTGCAACTACATCATTCATTTCTCAACAATTCATCATCAAACATGGGATTAGTTGCACCAAGTTAGATACACCCATAACCATACTTTCTGCGGGGGGAACGATAGTAGTAACCCATACCAAACAAAAACAAGTCATCATGATCAATAAGTGCGCGTTTGACGCGGACCTGTTCATTCTACCAATGAAGGACATTGATGTCATTCTTGGTATGAACTCGGTTGGAAGCTAATGGAGCATTGATCGATCGTGTGAGCAAGACGGTGTCTTTGAAAAGCCCCGATGGAAGTAGAATGATCTACCAAGGCGACAAACATACACAGATTGAAGTTGAGCTACAGCTGAATAGTATGAAGGAGGTGAAGCTAGAAGATATACCTGTAGTAAATGAATTCCAGGATGTGTTTCCTGCGGAATTACCTGGTATGCCACCAGATAGGGAGATAGAATTCACTATCGACCTAATTCCAGGAACAGCTCCGATTGCCAAAGCACCATATAAGATGGGGCCTAAGGAGTTGAAGGAACTTAAGGAGCAATTGGATGACTTGGAACAAAAGGGATTCATTCAAGAGAGTGTTTCACCATGGGGATCACCTGTGATCTTCGTGGATAAAAGAGATGGAGGAAGAAGGATGTGCGGAGACTACATGAATCTAAACAACGTCACAATCAAGAACAAGTATCCACTTCCAAGAATACAAGATCTATTTGATCAAGTTAGAGGCGCGGGAGTCTTTTCCAAGATTGATCTAAGATCCGGTTATCACCAGATTAAGATCAAGAAGGAAGACGTTCCGAAAACAGCCTTTGTTTCGAGGTACGGACATCATGAGTATCTCGTAGTACCTTTTGGATTAACCAATGCCCCAGCAATATTCATGAATCTCATGAATAAGATCTTCATGCCATATCTAGACAAGTTTGTCATCGTATTTATCGATGATATTCTGATATATTCCAAGAACAAGGCAGTAACATGCCGAACATTTGAGGTTAGTGTTGCAAACACTAAGGGAACATCAACTTTATGCCAAACTTAGTAAGTGTGAATTTTGGCTAGATCAAGTGGAATTTCTTGGTCATGTCATTAGCAAAGATGGAATCGCCGTTAACCCGAGTAAGGTAGCAAGCAGCAGTTCTAGAATGGGAAGCACCCAAGACTATCAAAGAGATCCGAGGATTCCTTGGGATGGCAGGATATTACCGGAGGTTCATTGAAGGATTCTCCAAAATAGCAGGACCAATGACGAAGTTGTTAAGGAAGAATACACCATTTGTATGGTCTGATGAGTGTGAGAAGAGTTTTCAAACTCTAAAAGAGAAACTCACCACAGCACCGGTGTTAGCAGTTCCAGAAGTTGGTAAGGATTACACCGTGTACTGTGACGCATCCAAACATGGATTGGGTTGTGTACTCATGCAAGATCGGAAAGTGATATCTTATGGATCGAGGCAACTCAGACCTCATGAAGTGAATTATCCAACACATGACTTGGAATTAGCAAGCAATCGTATTTGCACTCAAAACATGGAGACATTTTCTCTATGGAGCTAAGTGTGAGCTCTATACGGATCACAAGAGTCTCAAATATTTCTTCACTCGAAGGAACTCAACATGAGGCGTAAAAGATGGCTAGAATTAATCAAGGATTATGACCCGACAATCAACTACACTCCAGGAAAGGCCAATGTTGTAGCAGATGCCTTGAGTAGGAAGAGCACTGGCGGAGTGGAACAAGAAATATCACCGGAGTTGAGGAAGGAAATAAGTCAAGCCCAAATACAACTTTGGGAGAAGGAAGCCCATGAAGGATTATCGGCGTTGCAAGTAGCCAATGAGTTGAATGTCAACCTCGAAGAATGAGATAATGATGGGTCAAATGGACGATCCATTCATCGTGGAGGAGATGAGAAGAATAGATGAGGGAAGACCCTCGAATTTCACCGCGGAGAATCTGGATCATTATGGTTCCGTAAAAGGATTTGCGTTCCGGATATTGCTGAAATTAAGGAAGTAATACTCCGGGAAGCTCATCAAACACCATATTCCATACATCCGGGAAGTACAAAGATGTACATGGACTTAAAGGAACTATTCTGGTGGAATAACATGAAGAGGGAGATAGCACAATATGTGGCGGAATGCCATACCTGCCAGAGAGTGAAGGCTGAACACCAGAGTCCGGCAGGGAAGTTACAACCTTTACCTATTCCAGAGTGGAAATGGGAAGAAATAGGGATGGATTTCATCACCGGACTACCCATGACTAATAAAAAGAAGGACATGATATGGGTAATCGTGGACCGGTTGACGAAGAGCGCCCACTTTTTAGCGGTAAATCAGCAGGATAAAGGAGAGAAACTCATCGATCTTTACATCAAAGAGATCGTGAGTAAGCATGGAGTGCCTAAGAAGATAGTGTCGGATCGAGGATCCGTGTTCACATCAGCATTCTGGAAACAACTTCACGAAGCTTTAGGATCCAAGTTGGACTATAGTACCGCTTATCATCCCCAGACCGGTGGACAAACCGAGAGAACTAACCAGATCCTAGAGGATATGCTTAGGGCTTGTGCCCTAGACTTCGGAGGATCATGGGAGGAGCACTTGCCATTAGCAGAGTTTTCATACAATAATAGCTATCAAAGCAGCATCAAGATGGCACCATTTGAAGCTCTCTATGGAAGGAAGTGTAGATCACCGATATGTTGGTATGAAGCTGGAGCAAGCAAAGAGTTCAACCCTGATTATGTCAAGGAAAAGCAACAAATAATTGACATTATCAGAGATAGGTTGAAAATAGCCCAAAGTCGGCAAAAGAGTTAAGCCGATCAGAAGAGGAGAACTTGGGAGCCACGAGTTGGAGACATGGTATATCTTAAGGTAAGCCCGATGAAAGGACTTCGGAGATTCGGAGTAAAAGGAAAGTTGAGCCCTAGATACATCGGACCTTTCAAGATATTGAGTCGAACCGAGGTTTAGCCTTTGAATTGGATCTACCGGGAAGGCTAGCACAAGTTCACAATGTATTCCATGTGTCTCAACTCAGGAAATGCTTAAAGACCCCAGATGAGCCAATATCACATGCTGAGCTAGAGTTACAACCAGATTTGACTTACATCGAGAAGCCAGCCAAGATTCTCGAGGAGAGCTGGAAACAACTCAGAAATAAAGCTATCAAGTACTGCAAGATTCAATGGAAGCATCATCCCGAGAGGGAAGCCACCTGGGAAAAAGAGGAAGACCTGCGGAAAACATACCCCGAGCTGTTCAGGTATTACAACCACAACTTCGGGACGAAGTTTTCTTTAAGGGGGAAAGGCTGTAATATCCCAGGTTTAGAGACGATCGAGGGGTAGATTTTAGAAAGGGATGTGCATTTCATAGTAAATTCCGGGGAAATTTCGCGCTTTTAAACAAAAACCGCATCGAAGGGGAACAAGTTTCTCTCTCGACACCTTACGAGGTTAGGGTTTCGAGAGTGCGACAAACTTGCAACTCACTTCACTAGTTTAGGGTTTTGAGAAGAGAGGGGAGAGTTTGCATCATAACTTAAGTTGCATGATTGAATTCAAACTTAAGTTGAATTTGAATTTCAAATTCAAACATCAAATGAATATCTCATAAATTCAATTGTGAGAAAATTCATTAAGTAAAATATAAATTATAAACAATATAAGTAATTAAAGTAAAATAAAGCTCATTAGAGAAAACTTTGAGCTTTATTAATTAACACACAAGATACATTGTCTTTACAATATTCATAATGGAAATAAATGAATTTTACAACACATTACAAGAATTGGTGAAATTGTAAAATAAAAGAAAATAAAAAGAAAAGTACAAGTATGAATCTATCCTAAATACTACAATGTGAATATCATCTAATCTTGAGATTGAAGATCATCTTGCCCATTTGAACATCATATTGAACCTGCACATAAACACATCAAAAACAAGTTATGCCAAGTGGCATAGCCACTTGGCAGGTTAGAAAGAAAGGAAAAATTGGGGATATGGATCAACTCGCCGAGCTGATCATCTCCAAGCCAAGTTCGAGTATCAGAGTGCACAAACACACACATAGGCTGCTCACACGGCAGTGTGCATGCAGCACACCACACACACACAGCTGGTGAGTCACCGACAGGCTGCCGAGCCTTGTTGTCGGCCAGAGAAGGAGAGGAAGATCATATAAAAGCCTCTCCAACAGTGAACCCTAGATCATTCATCGACAGCAACAGGGTAAGTCACCAAGAACACAAGAACACATGAACAGCCACTGCTGTTCAACCAGCTAACTCACCACAGTACTGAATCAAGCTCACCAGGAGGAGCAGGGCAAGTAATCAACCACAAGAACCAGCACAGAAGCAAAACCTCTACACCAACACACTATTTCTAGGAGCTGGAGTGAGGTATACACCTTAACATGAACAAACCAGATGGTTTTGTTCATAAATTGCACAAGCATGATCTCCAACACACCAACAAGGGTAGAAACCCTATATGTGAGTCATCATATGGCTACTGGCCAAGATGGTGCAAGTGAACAAGAGAGAAACAAATAGGAAAGCACCCTGGGAACATTGGCTATGCCAAACCAGTGACATAAGCAAAGAAATCCAACAAGGGATAATCCTATCTAGCCAGTCAGTTTCACTTAGCACCTATAGCCACTACACCATCAGACAGGTAGACTATCAAGTGTCTATTCATGTTTATCAACATCAAAGGAAACTGGAAAAACCACAAGGATTCTTCCAGTAAAGTATTTCCCAAATCCAGCAAGCAATTACCAACTAGAGTAAGCCACGAAGAAGGGAGCTACCCTTGACAAAGCATCACGATGCTGCCGTGGCTACCTCAACCTACAGCCAGCACAAGAACCCACACATCATTATCCATTTGGATTCAGTAGAGGGCTAGGTTACACAACTGAGTGTTGGCATCCATCTAGCCCTGTCATAATTAATTGGATGATCACAACTGCAAAGCAGTTCACATCACTTATCCACTTCAGTATAATTCAGGCAAATACAGATAAGTGAACTAAACAAACAAATCAAAGCACCAGGGCTTTGCAGTGATCCAATGGATCACTGCCAGCAACAACAGTTGCTTAAGCCAACCACAGTACACACCAGGATAAGCCTGTATGAAGCACAAACAGCACTGGTGAACACCAGTGAGTCACAGAGAGGAACACACACTTGCTCACAAGCAAGTAATGATCAATTGATCATCAAAGCATCACTTACTTTTGCTACAGATCACTATAGCCAAGCATAGTATCATCACAAAGCCCAGATAATTAAATTAACCAGATAATTGAACAATTGCATCACAGATAAGTGAATAGAGCTTTATAATTGTATCCAGAAGCACTCCATCAAGGGATGGAGCTGCCAAGTCAGTAACAATGCTCAATTGAGCATGATCATGAATTATAGCACAGAGATAGCACACCAGGAGCACTGGCATTTGCCAAAGGCAAGGATCATGCACCATGATCAAGCCAGGGAGTAGTAATTGCTCACACAGGAGAGTCAGGAGCAAGATAGCAGCAGCAGTAACAAATGAATAAAGCAAAGCATCACAGTATGCTCATGAGCAAGAGTTCATGAATTGCAACAGCAAGCTACAGAGCACAATAGCATAGCACAACAGCCAGAATCCATGGCAATTGCACAGCAGCAGCATACGCATAGCAGTAGCTAACACAGCACTAGGGCTGGCTTGGCACAAGGCACACAGGGGTGCAGAAGCAACAGCAGCACGGCAGTGCCAGTATCTCCATGAGGAGAGGCAGGCTTGTAACTAGAGCATGGCATAGAGGAAAGGGAAAAAGGAGGAGAAACTTACAGGCGAAGCAGATGAGCACGACCGTGGCGGCACGGCGGCACACGCCCGGCGACGGCGGCGCCAGGCCAAGCCAAGCCTGGTCGCCACATCACCGCAACGCCAGCATCTCCACGGCATCACCACGGCGCCAGGGACGCCGACGAACGGCGGATCTTTACGGATCCGTGCGGCCGAGGCGCAGATGCGTTGGGGAAGAGTCGAGGTGGACGCGGGCGTCAAATCGACGCGGACCACCATGTCCACCGTCGAGAGACGGTCCGGATCCGCACCGGATCGCCGCCGATGATGGCCGGAGGCGGCCGGAGCAGCGGCGGCGACGGCGGAGGCGATTTCGGTGTCGCGGGAGCCCGAAAGGGGAATTAGGGTTACGGGGTGGAGGACGACGAAGCGACTGGGTCGGTTGGACCGAGCCCACCGGGCTGGTCCAACCTAACCAGCTCGACCGCCTGATAGGTGGGTCCGAGGGGTATTTTGGACATTTCCAAAATACCCATTTAAATGAGAATTTCCAAGAATTTTATAAAATAAAATACAGCTCTAAAAAAATAAGTAAAAATATGAAAATTAATCAGCATAAAATTCTCTACCCAAATAAAATATCAAAGAGAATTTTTGAAGACAATTAAGAATAAGTCTATTTTGATGATTTAAATAATCATTTAAATCACACACCTAATTTTCTTTAATGAAAATAAGTCCACTAATGCATTTGGACTTTAAAAAACACCTTGACAACATTTCAAGGTTGTATTTTACTTTAAATCAAGTATCCTCAAATTATTCTTAGTATCAACCTATTACATGAAATAATCACGACATCGGAAGGGGGGAACAAACCCTAAAAATGGAATCATGCATAATTGCTTCTTTAACCATTGCCCTTATCGGACAATGATGCTATTTTTCAGAACCAGAGGACAAGGGTCAGTCCATACCTTCCAACCGCAAAACTTTGCAGTTGTTCGAGCAAGTTCATCACTTGCTCATGTCATTTGAGTATTTCTAGCAAATTACTTGCAAAGTATTATGGTTATCACTATTGCATAAAAACCAAAACCACTACTTTCATAACTATGAATATGACTATGTGGTGGGCAATGGAACCATGGATTGTGTTGATATGGTGGAGGTTCCATTGCAAGGGTTAATATCCATCTAGGATTAAACAACAAATGTCGCCAGTGATTCTTGTGCCGTAATACCCGTGTTAACCATAAGATCCGGAGTGGGACGGAGTAGTCAAAAGTGTTTCCACCTCTCGTTCATCAACGGATGCGCTTTACCGTAGTACACTTGTAATCCAAGGGGGCAAGCTGGTGAGGCCGGGGAGTCCTAAGTCCCCACGGCATAGTCCGTAGTACACTTGTCGCCCGAAGGAGCAAGATGGTGAGGCCGGGGAGTCCTAAGTCCCCACGGTATTGCGGTCTAGGATGGGTTGCAGCTACCGGCGTAGGAGTGTATGGTAGAGCCCAAGACTCGTTGTCGTGGTCGGGGTCCACCTTGAAATCTACAGGAATAATGGGACCGACGTGGACCCAGGGTCGGGGCATGCAACAAAGGGTGGGTGTTCGAGGTAGCGGAGGAACATGATTGGCTAGACCTTATACCGGGCCTCACACCGAAGGAAGTGTGGACGGGAAAGCTGCCCGGTTGGCACCAAGGTTAAGATCT
This sequence comes from Lolium rigidum, assembly GCF_022539505.1. Lineage (NCBI taxonomy): Eukaryota > Viridiplantae > Streptophyta > Magnoliopsida > Poales > Poaceae > Lolium > Lolium rigidum. Next base: position 74,962,300 of record NC_061510.1, read on the forward strand.
CTTATGGGTAAAGCAACAAACCTCTCGCAGAGTGCAAAGAATCGTGACCTGTCACTCCCCGTTCCGGGATTGAGGAACTGCGAACGCGGCCGGAAAGGAGCTCCATGAAGTTCTAGTAAACCGGTGAAGGCCGACGGACATAGCTCTTTGAAATAAAAGCAATCTCTTAAAGAAATGTTTAACAAAACTTGCATTGGTATTAGACCTTCGGTCTAATATCGTAGCTAGTGCATTAAACACCTCTTATCTATAATGAACTTGTTGAGTACGCTCGTACTCATACCACTCTTAAATCCCATGCTTAGATTGTCCGAATCGTCCGGAGGAGGACTACGACAACAATGAAGGAGCCGAGATCATCGGCTATGATGAACCTGACCTCTCGGGAGGTGTTGAAGGCGTAGACTATCTCATAGTCTACGGATCCGGGAGGCTTCCGGAGGAGAACAAGCCTAGAGATATCCGAGAGTAGCAGTAACCGAGCAGTCAGAACTCTTAGTATTTAGCTGCTCGATGAAATAAATGTTTAGTTTAATGAAACTGTGGTATTGTAAGTTGAGTTGGGTTCACCTCGAACCCAGGAGTATTCCTCTTAGGACCCAAGAGGAGCTCCAAGACGACATGTGTATGTTAATTGTAATAATATGTGAATGAGTTATGGACCCTGCTATGTTTTGTTGTACTACTCTGAGGGATGTAATATTTGCGGAATGGTACTTCGTGAATGTTATATCAACGACTGGCATACTACAACATGCAGTGGTATGCAGGGTCACCACATGTTGTTACTCCCACTCTATCTGTTCGTCCATCACGTGCAAGTGGATCTACATGATCAAGACTCGCTCTGATGGTTCTCTTGGGCGCTACAAGGCTCGTCTTGTGGCTCGCGGCTTTCAGCAGGAGCAGGGTCGTGACTATGATGAGACCTTTTCTCCAGTGGCCTACATGACCACTGTTCACACTCTCCTTGTTGTTGCTTATGTTCCGTCACTAGTCTGTCTCCTAGCTTGATGTTCATAACGCTTTTCTTAATGGCAAGTTACGCGAGGAAGTATATATGCAACCACTCCAAGGTATTCTATTTCTGATGGCATGGTCTGTCGTTTCCAGCACTCCCTCTATGGCCTTAAGCAAGCCCCTCGCGCCTATTTTGAGCGTTTTGCCTCTGTGATGCCTGCAACTGGCTTTTTTCCTAGCGCACGTGATCTTGTGATATTTGTACACACATCTTCTTGTGGTTGGACTCTTCTTATTCTCTCTGTTAATGACCTGATCATCACTGGTGACGACTCTGAATACATTTCCTTTGTCAAGGCCCGTTTCTGTGAGCTGTTTCTCATGACTGATCTTGGTCATGTTCGCTACTTCCTTGGGATTAAGGTCTCCTCTACCTCCGGTGGATTCTCTATCTCCTGGGACAATTACATTCACGACCTTCTTACTCGTACCCGCTCTTGGTGATGAACGCACTGTTGAGACTCATATGGAGCTCAATGTGCATCTCCGCTCCACTGATGGCGATCCTTTGCCTGATCTGACACGCTACCGTCACTTGGTTGGGAACCTTGTCTACCTCGCTGACACCCATCCTAACATCTCCTATCTTGTCCACATTTTGAGTCAGTTCATGTCTGCTCCCACCACTGTCCAATACAGTCACCTTTTCCGTATCCTCCGACATCTTCGTGGCACGATCTCTTGCTGTCTTTTCTTTCCTCGTTTCAGTACCTTACAAGTGAGCTAGTGATCCATCGGATCGCCGGTCCCTTTCTTCCTACTATGTTTTCTTGGTGGTTCCATCATTGCTTGGAAGACCAGGAAACATACAACAGTCTCCCGTTCGAGTGTAGAGCCTAAGTTGAGAGCGATGGCTCTCTTGACAGCAGAGATGACTCGGTTACGCTGGTTATTGGAATATTTTGGTGTTTCTGTTTCCGCCTCGACTCCTCTCTTGTCTGATAGTACTGGCGTGATCAGCATTGCGTGTGATCCGGTGAAGCATGAGATCACCAAGCACATCGGTGTCAAGCACATTGGTGTCGACGCTTCCATTGTGCGTACTGCTGTGCAGGATCAGGTTCTCGCTCTATAGTATGTGGTTAAAATTAGCTAACTTCTTCACAAAGGCCCATACTAGAGCGCAACATGGGTTCTTTCTCTCCAAACTTAGTGTTGTTGATTCATCATGAGTTTGGAGGGAGGAGGGATTAGTGACGTATAATCTCCTTTTTTGTATATCTGCATTTTATAAGGGGGTTCCTGCACTTTACACACATATATTTGTATTGGCCTTTGGCACCAATGAATACTAATTGCCAATTCACAACACAAACGACGTTCACAACCAGTACCATGTGGCTACTCCCTTCGATTCATATTAACTTTCACTAATATAGATGCATCTAAATATATTTTAATTCTAGATACATCCATATTAGCAATAAGTAATATGAATTGAAAAGAGTATGAAAGATGGGTTTGATCCCTGAGCATGCTTTCGGAGGACACGCCTCCGCAGTTGGGTTTGATCCCTGTTGCCATGCACCAGCTTAGATATGGAATGATCAAAACTTTCAGTACCATCTTCTAGCAGGAAAATTGCCAGTGAATAGGTAATTTAAAAAGAAAGAAAGAAACGCGGGCGTGCGACCCCATTGTTTTGCTGCTCTGTTACTTGCACGCGCGGGCATGTGCGTGCCTGGCTGGCTGGGCTGGCCTGGCCGTGGCCAGTTAGTTTTTATTTTTATTTATTTTCCTTCTTTTATTCTCCTTTGTTATCTTTTTTATAAATCGATTTAGGCTACCAAATTGATTCAAATAAAATTTTTTATTTTTAATCTGCCCAGTAGGATTTTCTGACATTAAGGATTACTCTTTTAGTTTAAAATAAAACTACAAGAGTAGATTTTTTAGATACTTTTCCTATAGGCTATTTAGGAAAACAAGAAACATAATTTGGATTTATTGAAATCAAGCGATTAAAATATTTCTCGAAACTGAAACCTTTCGCATGGTTTATTTCAAACATGGATTTTGATAATGTAGTCGAAAATGACTCAAATGATTATAAAACTAATTTTGGTCAAAATCAAATTACAAAAATGTTATTATGCATATAATGCCTTATATGGATATTATGCAAAAATAAAATAGGCTTGAAGTTCTTTTGAGTAAGACAAGTTTTAAATATTTGGAAAATTCAAACTTTTTTTAAAACTAAACTTTGGATAATTTTGTTTTTAGGGGCATTTGGCAAACTTTTAAAATGACTTCATGTTTAAAGAGAAAACCAAATTCGAATAGTTTGAAACCCTCTTCACAAGGTTAAGAAAACAATTCTAAAAGTTTTGGTTTCATCTCAAATCCAAACAAGATATAGAATATGAATTATTTTTTTCTCTTTTGAAACAAGCCCTCCAAAGTTTTCTTTTCATTCATAATTTTCAAATTTCAAGCAATTCAATCAACTTAAATTATTAATTTAACATTTCAAAATTTTGAAAAATTTGGGTTGTTAGAGCAATTTTGGCTTTGTGAGTTTTCCTTTACTTGCAACAAAAAAAAAAACCATTTTTCATATTCCGAGCGGCGACCTTTTTTTGTGTGCGAAACCGCTACAAGAAATTTGCATTCATACGATACCGCCACACAAAAATAGAAGACTACTTTTGTACTATGGTTCACATATTTGCTGATGGCGATGGCTTTCTGGAAACTCATGATATTTTCTATAATGTCCTGGAGATTTCTCTAGAAATGGGCTGGATATTTCTCTAGAAGTGGGCTGGATTTGAACTACACGCCTTCTTTCGCTAGTTCCAGATTTTATTAAAAATTTCATTTTTAGGTACACAACATTTTTTTTTTTGTCATAGTTATGATGTCCCTCTGTTGTGCCCGCCACGCCCGTTCTTGCAAAAGGTCATTCAGACGGATCCTAATTTGAGCACAACTCGCTCGGAAAAATCAGAAAAGCATGAAGCCTTCACGAAGGCCATTTTATGTGAACTAGTTGCGAGGAAAAATTAAAACTTTTGAAATATGATAGTTACTCTGAAAACCCCTTCACAAAATAAGCTCCCGCCTACCAACCGAGCTCTATGGCTTTTAGGGCAAATGAGTTAGGTCAGTACCTTGGACATGTCAGAGTTTGACGGAACGAGCCCATGCCCTGCACGTGCATGAGCCTTGTGAGGGGAAGAAATGTAGGATTTGTGAGTTTTCAAAACCATTTTTCATTTTCCGAGCACCGAAATAGTTTTAGTTTGTGAAACCGCTGCAAGAAGCTTGCAATCGTACGACACCTACACACAAAAATAGAAGACCATTTTTGTAATATGGTTCACGTACCTGCTGATTGCACTGTATTTCTGGTAACTTACGATATTTTCTACCGTGCCGTGTCGACTTAGCTAGAAGTGAGCCAAATTTGAACTACAAGTCAACTTTCGCTAGTTTATTTTCTGGTCCACAACGTACTGTTTTAGCAGAGGTATGATGTTGCCATCACATTAGTGAAAGGGAAATTAATTGTCGAAATCTAATATCTTTGCCTCTTGTCAAGATTTGACACTAGGGAAAAATAGTCTTTGTCGAATGTCCGTTAAAGAGCACTCGACAAAGGCTAGCGGCGTTAGGTTCCCATCAATTGGAGGGCGAGTAGACACGTGGGGCACGACCTTGCCGAGTGTCAAAAATCGACACTAGGCACAGGTAGCCTATTATGAGTGTCCAATTTTGACACTCCGCAAAGAAACACTTTGGCATGTATTTTTCTTCACCGAATATATTTGCTGCCTTTACCGTGTAACAAGTCTTTACCGTGTATTTTGTGGTTGTTACACAACAAATGAAACCTTTGCCGAGTACCTCATCCTTTGACACTCGGAAGCCGTATAGCCAGCAAAGATCGTGTTTCCGGTAGAAAATAACTTGAGCTTGAGGACATCAACAACAAAAAATACTTGGGTTTAATAATTAGAGTATGACACTACAATTGGTGTTCCTTAGCGTGGATATTAGAACACTGTAGTGTAAAATGCCAAAATAGTAGCTCATTTTGCTCTATATTGTGAAACTATACACGAGTATAGGAAATAAGTAGTTAATCCAACCCGGTGGAATTGGTTGCATTTTTGTGCATCATACATGTTAATACTGATACAAACAACAATATAGACAACAGGGTAAATACTGTACAATAATGTATAGGGTACATGCCCTACCAAATCAATCGTAATATACACATTCCAACTATTTGTGATGGTACAGGTATAAACAATCACACCCTAAAGAGATCTGTTGATAGTGATTACTTGAACTGTAATTTGCTCGCGAATGTTTGCCCAAACTTCCATCCGACCGGCATAATTTTGTTGAACACGATTGTTTGTCCATCAGTGTCGGTCACTCTAAACGAGAGCATTTTCCCGGTAAGATACCCTCCGCACTGCCAGTACGCGCCCCAGTTACGGGACATTGGCAACCAATCATTTGAATCGGAGCTCTTGATATCCATTGACTTGATTGAACCAGCAGCCGCCACATTCATCAAGATAACTAGGTTGAAGTAATCATGACCAACAATCCGGATCCGCACCCCACCCTTCCTCACGCATGGTACCCTACAGAAATATATAGCATTTATCATCTTTAAGCAATTTTATGTTGTACTAGAAGCACGGGAAACTGATGAAACAAAACAAATCTCATGTGTATGTACCTCTGGTACATGACGGGGATAATGCCACCCTCATAGACGCCGATCTTTTGCCAGGCCGGTTGGGCCATGTCAAAGTGTTCCCGCGGCAGGTTGCACCATCCACCATTGTCGTTGGGAAGCGCATTGTTAGGCGGGCAGAGGTTTGTCGCGGTGATGGTCACCGTAACTCCAGGTTTGCAGAACGCGGGGTCTGCCCGTTTGCGGTCACACGCGATTTTGTAGCACTGCCCGCATGAGGTGCCATCTTTGAACAACACTGAGCTCAGCGCCGCCGTCCGCGTCCCGTACCCCTCCGCGTAGAGGTTGTCGTACCCGCATGCTCCACCTGCGTTAGTGAAAGAATGTGCTTTTAGCTCAGGCACCACAATGTAGAATTCAATTGGCGTATGCAGAGCGCTAAAATAAGCTGCTAGTTAGTTACCCATGGTGCCAGCGGCGTCAGCGCCGCCGTAGAACGTGGCATGTGCTTTCATCCATTTGATCGGCGCTTTGTCCGCGGCCAAGGCCAACCCACAGCAGGTGAACATTAGCAACGCCACCGCGATAGATCGAGCTGGAGCTGGTGCCATATTGCTGGATACGCTTATGTCAATCTGACGGCCGCACGAATCTGATTTGGAAACTTTGTGTGTACCTCTTCTTGATTTTGTGTTTGCCCGTGTACCTAGCTCAGTGTCTGAGGACGGTTTGTTTTTTGACGGTTAGTTGGGTGATGATTGTAAGGATTGGTTTGGTACGTATATATAGCCTTGTGATCGATGCCTGGAGGGGATTGAGCAAGGACATCACGAATGAAGCGGATAGCGTGCACATGCACACGGTCGTGCAGCCACACCATGGCTTACGGGCTAATCCGAGGAGATGCGCAGACACGTATAGTCTATTCTTTTCCCCGTATATCTTATTTAGTTATTATCTATCTTTGCTTGGCGATTTCTCTAGCTATTACTGACATCTAGAGAGATCATCCTTGTTTGACACTTTCTGAAGAAATGGACGGCATGTAATGCAGGTATGCATGACCTTTTTGACGGCTAGCTTTGGGATGTCCATGTTCGGGTACGTTCCCCTTGACCCCCTGTATACGAAAGGATGTCTCTTCTGTTCCTTGAATCATACTGCTGACCATGCGCTCCACCTCAACCTGTAAATGGGCACGCTCGCGGTGACCCACTAAGTGCTGTTTGTGGTCATTTGAATTAAACGGGATGATGCAGCTCGTTCATATAATGTTGTTGACCACCTGCCCAATTACTCCCCAGTCTCCACGTAAGTTTTTTTTTCAAGGGGGAATGGTCTCAGGATCGAGAGGGTGGATAGATATTACAGAAAGGACCTCAAACGTAAGGAAATTACAAACATATCCAGACAATTAGCATAAAGGACCTCGGATCTAATTTGCAAAAAACAGTCTAGTCTAGCTCCATCTGCACCGATCGAGCTTCAGCCAAGCATGGACAATTGTCGCATCACCGGGGACGAACCACTTGGAACACACTCGACCTCCCACCTCAAGAGCCCGCAAGAGAACCTCAAGGAAAGCCTAACAGCGCCGAGTGGCAGTACCGGGAGGAATAAGCCCGACGACATTTCGCCATTCCCGATGGGGATACCACCGCAAACTCTAAACCTACAACTATAGTGAGAAGGGATACCTCTACTATGTACAGAGAAGCCCAACAACCATCTTTAGCTCCGCTCCGACCGGCTCGGTGAGGGGAGAGGAAGAGGAAGAGAAGTGTAGGTAACTGGAGCCAACGTAGGTATTGTCGATATCTCAGTTGTGATGTTTTCTATCGTCCCCGTTGAATAAAGACTCCACGGATACTTTGCCACGATTTGGAGACGTCGGATGTGTGATATTGTTGCTGCTAGGGTGGCAAGCGGCGCGGGATGCGGGGCGCAGCTTTGTTCTAATCATGCATTAATTCTGTTTAAATTTAGCATTATACCTCATTTTGATGTGTCTCATGTTATGCGGGACGGGAAGTGGGCGCCGCTTGCCCCCCTATGTACGCTGCCCAATTCTTCATCCATCCGCTAACAAGCTGGTTAATTGGCGCTCAGAAATGGCCAACAAAATCAATAACTTGCTTAATTTTTCTAACATAGAACATGCGATCTGTCCGTTGCAGGAGAAGACTCGTCAAAGGTCAGAAGGAATGAAGCGAGTAGAGTGCCCATCAGCCCATGTGCAGCCGCACCATGGCTTACGGGCTAATCCCAAGACTATAGTATGTAAGCCAGATTATTATTTATATATTTTCCAATATCTTTAATCACCGATCAATCTGTGCTTGGCAATTTCTATATGATTGACATATAGAGATAATATGGTGTTGCTTGAGACTTTCGGAAGAAATAGACGGCGTTGTGCGATTTCCACATATGTATGCTTCACGTTTTCAGTTGCAGGGAGGATATTTGCTTGGCGACGTCTGTGATCTGTATATTTCTTAAACCGTACGGTTGAATTTGCATTGCACCTGGTCCTTACCGTCGACGGCTCCCATCAGCATGTAATGATTGAAGCGACAATAATCATCAACGCAGGCTTCTAGGGTTGAATTAGTCCCGCGTCGCGTTTGGATTCAGGGCAGGAGCGCGATCTAGCTTAGGGGTATCGTGTGTTAATTAAGTTCCATCCATCATCGTTGTAGTCAATATTATGATAGTAATATGAGGTTTCTTGACAAAATAACAATAGGAGGTTACAGTGAGGATAAGCATCATTTTTTCTGTATCAAGCAATTCTTATTTTTAACAATTTACACTTTTGTATTTTATTTTTAGAAAATTCACTCATTTTCGACATATACTGAAATACTGGCCACTCCAGTCAATGTGTTTCAACTATTACAGTAGTGCACACAACTTCAAATAAATTTTATTTTTCATGATACTTATAAAAAACTTAGTTCATTTCAGTCAGATTCAAGTAAAAAAAATGTGATGTACTAACTCAGTAGGATTGAATTTCGAATTTATGATCCCAATTCTTGTGACCGTCAAACACTCGTTTTTGAAACCAATTCCAAGATTTTTACTCCCTCTGACCCGATTTAGTTGTCGCAGCCATACATTCAAATGTTCAGTTTAAATTCGCGTCAATATTTTAATGTGGCTGGAGGGAGCATCTAATTCATGGGTGCCAAATGAGGTTCTATGGTTTTTCACTAGGGATAAGAATCTGGTGAACACTTGCCTACTGTAACAAGATGAGCTGCTTACTACAAGAAGGAGATGTTCATATTTTGTATTGTTCATAGCACTTCAAACTTGAAACAACCATAAGAAATATAATAAAGTATATTTATTTTTGAAAAGAGGAAAGCTCTAATCTCTGCATCTTATTGACGGATGTGCTGTTATACAGAAAAACTTGTGAACATATCTTACTGGGCACAAGCCGTTAACAAAAGAGTTGCTACATCTATTCAAAATTATATCTTTTTAGAGTTTTGCTCAAGAACTAAGAATGTTGTTAAATATCTACATTGCTGCCAGACTGATATTTTTTACTAGGGGGTCTTGGTATTTGGGGTTACCCTAGTTACCGGAAATAACTGAAGAAAATTTTGTAATATATTTTGAATTCAAAAGGAGAAAAGTTGAAATATTCAGTAACCGGTAGGCTACCGTCTAGTTACCGAGCAGTAACCACATAATTACCGGAAATCGCACAAATACGAGCCAAATTTTTAAAAAAAATCCAATTTTTTTTTGTTCAAGAAGCTCATTTACCGGGGGCGGTAGGTAAAACAGGTTGCCGGACGGTAACCGTGGTAACCAGTCCGGTAACTAAAACCCTGCTAGACACACATCATGTACCATCTTTCTTCCAAAATCAAGCCATGCAAGCATAAGAGCAGTTAACAAAACAAATTGTGGTCTATTAAAACAAAAAAAAAATGGGAAGGCAATAACTAAAGTTTGCATAGGAAGTGCAGAAGTATATATATTTTGTAAAAAATAGAGACTACTAAATTGAAATAGACGGAGTGCCAGCTAATCAACTATCAGGAAAGGATCATCCATCTTCGGGGTACTACCACTCCTACAATTGATCCGAGATGACCTCCAGCCAGCGACATTAATTTACTTTGTAGTGTTGAAGTTTAGTTTCCTCGAGTGCTACTAATTTGTAGGCCAGTTGACCGCACTTAATCTTGCTTGTATTTCTTGGCCTTCGGCCCATTCTGTCCAACACCTGGATCTGACGGAGGCTTCCTACTGTCTTCCACGAGCCGATCCACGGTCCCTTCAAGCCTGCTCATCTTCTGGCGCAGCCTGGCGATCTCGTTGCTGCACTCGGCGAAGCTCCCGTCGCTCGCCACCCGCGAGTTCATCTGGGACAGCACCGATTTTAGCCTCCGATCGGTGCACCGAATCTCCTGGCTTAGCCTCGCGATCTCGTTCTTGCACTCGGCCGACATCCCCTCTCTCGCCGCGGGCTGCGAGTTCATCTGCGACAGCGCCGAGTTTAGCTTCCGATCGGTGCTCCGAATCTCCTGGCCCAACCTCGCAATCTCGTTCCTGCACTCGGCCGACATCCCCTCGCTCGCCGCCGGCCGCGAGTTCACCTGGGACAGCGCGGCCTTCAGCTTCCGGTCCGTTTTCTGAAACTCCTGGCGTAGCTCGGCGACCTCGCCTCTCAACTCGGCGTAGTTACCCCCGTCCGCCGCCCGCGAGTTTTGTTGGGACAGCGCGGAGTCCAGCTTCCGGTCGCAGCTTCGGACTTCCGCGCGAACCTGCGCGATCTCCTTGGTGAGTTCCGCCGCCCGTGAGTTTTGCTGGAGAAGTGCGGAGTCGGCCTTCCGGTCGCAGCTTCGAACCTCCCCGCGAACCTGCGCGATCTCCTTGGTGAGATCGGCCAGCTTCTTCTCGTCCGCCGCCCGCGAGCGCACCTGGGACAGCGCGGTGTTTAGCTTCTCGTCGGTTTCGTGAAACTCATGGCGTAGCCTCGAAAATTCGCTCCTCAACTCGTCGTACTTCGTCTCGTTAACCACCCGCGAGCTCTGGTGCAGAAGTGCATCTGCTCGAACTTCACCGTGAATCTGCCCGATTTCCTTGGCGAGTTCGGCCAGTTTCTTCTCGTCCGCCGCCCGCCGCTGAGCAGAATCGTCGGCCTGGCCGCGAATCTGGGCCAACTCTGCCATAGCTTCGTCCTGGAAAGACTTGGTGAGCCGCTGTGCCTCGGAGAACTTTGTGTCGACGTACCGGCGCAGCTCGGCCTTGGCTTCGTCCGAGAGAGTCGACGACGACGCCTGCTGTGACGCATCTAGGCTACCTAACCTACTGTCGACGTACTTCTGGGTAATATACCCGAGTCCAAAGCCCTGAACGACCAGGCCGGCGCCGAGCAAACAGCCTTTCGTGAGCGTCGTCCCTGAGTTGTTGCTGTTGTTGCTGCCTGCACCGGCGGAGAAGCGCCGGACGTTGCCCACGGGTTTGCTGGTGTTTGTGCCGCCGCTGACGGCCTTGGCGATCCCGGTAGCGAAACTCCTGCCGACGATCAGGCGAGACCTCATCAAACAGAGAGCCATCGGTGCTGGACTTTGGAGATCGAGACGTGCGTGCACCCGGCAGAAAAGTCCCCAGGATCCACAGCTCCGCTGGGTTTTAGCCCTTATATTTGTTCGTGCGTGGTCTACGGGCGCTAGGGCATATGCGTGTTTAAGGGTCCTTGGAGCGTCATATCTTCGTATCTTTCTTCGCATGCAATGCGAAAAGGACTCTATACATTCTCTTTTTTTTCGAATAGGACTATACAAATGTACTCCGTATCCGTTTGGCAACAAAACTCCAAAATAACTGCTCACGAGTCAACCTCGCTCGCTCCCCTCGGTCGCCTCCTCCAGGCGACACGGGAGCCCAACCCTAGCCCCCCGCCGCTGCCACCTTAGTCCCCCGCCCTGCTCCCTCGTCGTCTCCCGAGGCCGCCGGCGGCTAAGCCGTCCGCCGCCGATGAAGGGGGCGGCGAGGCCCTATGCCTCTCGGGATCTCGCGCGCTCGTCTCGGAGGGAAGACGTCGTGCCGGGCCCCGGAGGCCGTCGCCGTCGCCCGCCCCTCCTGCGCCCCTCGCCGGCCTCGCTGCAGCCTCCTGCTCGCCGGCCGACAGCCCGGCCATGGCGCAGTTTGGCTGGGGAGGGACCTGAGGCCCGGGGTCTGCCGCGGTCGGGCCCGATCTGGGCTTCGGTGGGCCTGTGTCCAAGGCGACGTCGGTTGGTGGCCTGGGCTCCCGGCGGCTCAGCGGTCGGCGGCCGGATCCGCCGCCTCGCGGCGGTTTGGCTGAGATGCGCTTCTCAGGCGAATGGTGGGTGTTTGGTGGACGGCGACAAGGTCCCATGCTCGGCTGCCTACGCCTACTGCTAGGGCCTGCGTTGCGCATGCCGACAACATCGACACTCCAGGCGAAAGCCTCGCACCAATTGGTGCCGATGTCGGTGGTGCCCCTGCCATATTTCCCTGTTGAGGGCTTCATCGGGGAGCTTGGTCTCCTGCTGTCGCGAGTTGTTGCGTTCTCCGGGTGAAAACCTCTGCTCCTCGGAGCGGACGGCGGTGACACACTGTGCCGTTACCTTCTTGAAGGCGCCGCTTTTGGAGTCTGTGCTCCTCGTGGTGTGGTAGATGCGTGGCAGTTGTGCATGGTTGCCTTGTCGTCGAGGATGGTGGATGCCGGGGCGGCGGCCCCGGACGGTTGACGTGCGCCGAGGCGGCGGCCTCGGATGGTCTTGCAGCGATGACTCCATGGGGTGTTGTCATGGTCTTGCAAGGCTTGGGTGGCGTGTTGGTGCTACGTGGGTAGCGAGCTCATCGGCCCGGCCTACACGACGGGGCGGTCGGTGTGGCTGGCATGTCGGGGTGGCGGCCCCGGATCTTTGGCGCGGCGTTCGTGGTACGTGTGTGGTCGCCTTGGTAGTTTGGGCTACAAGACGTCCATGTCGTGCGGCGTTGCGGCTCGGCTCGCCTCCGAGCGGGGACGCCGAGCGGCGGCTCCGGGTTTGGTGGTGTGTGTTTGGTCGTCGGCGGTCGCGGTATCGTGTGGGCGATGAGGCTCCGGTGTTTGTGCGGTTTTTGGGCCGGTTTTCCTTATAAACTTGGCCGCTCTGTATGGTTTTTGGGCCCGGTTTCCCTTATTAACTGAGCCAAATCTTCCTCTATCAATATATCGTGCAGCTCACTGCCGAATTCTCACCAAAAAAAAAAACTCCAAAATACGCGTTCAAGCCTTTCTGCGATCTGTTCTTCCGTGGATCAGTAATACAGATTCTGATAAAAAAAAGTTAACAACACACACGCGCAATGGAACAGGATCGATCCACATACTCTCTTCTCAAAAAAAAAAAAAGTCACATACTCTCGGTGAAGCAAGACGCGGAAAAAGTAAACGCAAAATCTATTTCTTGACTGGGCTCGATCTGGTCTTACAAAGTGCTCACGTCTTGGCGGCGTCCGATTATGATCGTGTGGCTTATTCGGGGCAAAGCAGCAGGGACCACGGGATGACAGGCCCACATGCTTCCAGGGTCCAGACTCCTCGTTCCCCTTCCTTCGTCTCTCTCCCGCAATCCCCACTCCTGTCTCGTCCCCCTTCGTCTCCATCTCTGCTCCAGCAATCCAACACCCATGGGAGACAGATTAACCGCCGATCTCGTGGAGGAGAGGCTGCCGACAGCCCCGGAACGAGATCCCGCGCCCTGATCAAGGACGGCGCTTGTTCCGTCCGCCCGGTCCTGGCCCGCTTGACGCAGCAGACCTGCGCACGGCCACGCTATGTCTTCTCCCCGGCCACCTACGCCGAACAAGCTGCCATGATTCACTAGGAGCTCCTCCTTTGATCCTTCGCCCTCCACCACCCGGCCTCCATGATCTTCCGCATGGCCGCCTCCAAGGGTCTCCTCCTCCATAGGCCTACTCAAGACCTTCCCCAAATCTGCTCTCCCCCGGCATTCTTCCTCTTGTCCGCCACCGCTGCCATCGCCGACCTCCTTTCGCGCTTGCCGACGGCGTCCCTGTGGTCATGCTCCACCTACCTTCCGCATTCGAGATGACCTCGGGCCCGTCGCGGACAAGGAAATCGACGCATCCGGGGGGCGGGGTGGATGTGTTGAGAGGTGGTCTTTGTCGGCGCTGCCCCGCGATTGAACACGGGGCGAGGCGGACGGCCGTCGTGAGAGGAGCCCAGGAGATATTTGCGGCTCGCCCTCGCCAGTCGATGCGCCCAACCCCTGTTGCCGAGTTGCTAGGCGTCCGAGAGAGAGCTACAACAACTTGTTGCTGGTAAGTTCGTGGGTCTCCTTTGCAGCTCTGCCCGTTTGTTGCTGCGGGGTAGAGTGTTTGCTCGAGGCACCTTTGACTTTTACATCTAATTATTGGTCACGGTGGTGCTGGTCGAGATAGTTAGGTGGCCGTTCTCTAGTTTCTACCTTGGTGATTGTCTAGCAGTGATGGTGGTGCTCTTCTAGTAGTGCACGTGTACTAGCCCTGTTTGTGTTCTTCCACTAGTCATGGTGGTGTTAGTAGTGTTTTCATGCCATTATCTATGTCCTTATGACCTTATCTATGAGTTCAGTTTCAGATTCCACACTGTGTTCATTACATGTGAAGCAAGACACATTAGGATGTAATAATTGTGTGGACACACATATTACGGTTTGTTTGGTTCATTGATCCCTATCTGATTTATGTTTGTTGTTAATTGAGCACTTTAGGATGTAAGAAATATACATACCATTATGAAATCATGAGTATGAGATGTACTTTTTTGTACACATTGGATGTATTTTTTAGGAATTTATTACATGCACCTTGTACTGTCAATTGATTCTGCGTTGCAACTTTTTTTTTCGCGACTCTGAAATACTAGGCTCATACCTTTTAAATTCGTATTGGATGTATTTTTTTAGGAATTATTACATGCAACTTGTAGTGTTAATTGTACCTGTGCTGTACTTTTTTTCGCGAACCTGTAATACTTGGCGCTCTTCTTCGTGATGCTTCGGTTTCGTTGTCTTACTGGTGGAACTTCCTGATTGCTAATATCTGCATTCTTGCCACTTTTGTTACATACGAACAGGCATTTGTCCTTTTATTTGTGCACCGTCGAATTCCTAGAGATACTTCACTTGATTGAAAAACCTACATGCTTAGCATAACAGTTACAATTCTATGAGGTTTCTCCATTGGAAGATGGGTTGGTGTTGATTCAACTTCATCTTCACCACCAGAATGTCACTAGACTCTTTATTCCCTATGGCATCTATTGTTTCTGCCTGTATTGTTCCCAGAAGCAGGTGCAGTCCTGTACCTTGCTCATGCTGGCCTGTAAGATCCTCGACATGATACCGGAGTGTTCAAGTCAATACCACCATTATCAAACCAGAAATCCATTACTGCAAAAGAAAGAACTAGGTTTAGTTTCATATCAGTAGTCAAAACATAGTTTCTCGTAGTAAATGTGTTTGTTTATAAACCCTGCACTTTTACTTCCTACCATAGCTAATTTAATTCCTACCGCAAATACTAATTTTTCCATGCATACTGGTTGCTTTTTATGTGCAGGTAATGCAAGCAACGTTCTTCATATAATGTAAGCAAAGATCGTCATATGAAAACCAATGGACACCCTACTATGCAAGCTATCAAAAAACACTGGAAGATACTTGTACATGTTCCTGGATCAGCCTTTTGGTCCACCAGATAGTTTCCTTTTACTTGCATGTAGTTTCTAGGGATAACTTCTCAACTGATGCTTGCAAAATCTGATGTCTTTGCAAACGGTTTTCTGGTTTTCTTGTGCAAAACCAGATTTTTGCAAACACTTCATGCCAAGGATTAAGAGTT
This sequence comes from Lolium rigidum, assembly GCF_022539505.1. NCBI lineage: Eukaryota > Viridiplantae > Streptophyta > Magnoliopsida > Poales > Poaceae > Lolium > Lolium rigidum. The sequence goes on from NC_061510.1 coordinate 74,977,871, forward strand.
GTTTGACTATATATTCTATGAATTGGTACCTTAGTGACTCATCTAGATACATTCTACTCGTCATACTTTGCTAACGCAGACAGTCCATGCAAACATCTTTTCATCATTTTTACATTGCAAAAAATGAATGATTCCTTATACAGGCAAAGGAGAAGGTTCTGCCATCTATAACATTTTCTTACACAAAATATGCATATTTCTTACATGTATTAGGTTCACAGATTCTGCACACAAGTACAGTACTTATAGATGTATAAACCTGAACCTGACAGATTTTTTTACATCCTAACGAACTGAGTCAGATGCAGCTTTCAAAATATTTGCATCTCTGGTCCGGCTGAAACAAACAGACAGACCGGAAATCTCCTGTCTAACCCTAGTCAAAGCTAATGACTTCTAGTTGAGAGACATTATTCTTACATGTCGTGGGGGTTTGGTACACAGACTCCCTGTAATTTTCTGCACATGGGCACTTATAGATGTATAATCCTAAACTATGATCAAACTTTTGCACACTTTAATACATGAACAGCTTTGTTACATCAAACTACATCAAGGGGGGAGGGGGGATACAGATCTGGAGATGCAGGACTTTACTTTCTTCAGGTTTTTGCCCAACACGTTGGATGGAATTTTATTTTCCCTAGTTTTTTTGCTTTTTTTTTTCTTGATTGCCTGTAATTTTCTGGTCCTGGACCACTGTACTGTAGTCGCCGTGGGTTTTTTCCCACTCGCGCGTCCGCATGCTGAATCCCAGCCGGAAAATGGCCGGATCGCTTTCTGTTACACGTCGCTGTCCACTTTCCATTTCGGGAATAATTTTGGTTAAGACAAGGGGGGCACCGGGTAAGACAACCTGGTAACCGCGCACCCCCTAGCCACGTCCAAAAGTAAATGGCCAAAGGTGCGTCGACTTCACCGACCGGGAAATATGTGCTAGGAAAGAGGGAGTATTTTTATCAATGAAAAAAATAGCACGCTAACATAAATAGCATGGGCTTCAGAAAAACGCTATAGACGCTATAGCGTGCTATTTTTCAAAATAGCGTTTAGCGAAAAAATGAAAATTCAGGATTTCAGCTATAAAATAGCACTCTGCAGCTATAAAATCTCGGATATGATATTTTGCAGCCAAACATCAACCAGAGATTGTTCACATAGTCCATAACTTGATATGACATAGTCTCAAAATCACAAACCATAGTTCACATTCACATTATCCCGAACTAGAAGGATTGGAGGAGGGGAACGGAGACACGGGGTGAAGGCGTGAAGGTGAAGCTAGGCGTGGTCGCTTACCACCGATTGACAGAGGAGAAGGGGGGCGGAGCTGCGCCGTCACGTCGTCGCCTGCCGAGTAGAGCAGGTGACAAGGAGTTGGGGAGTGCGTGATATGAGTTTCCTAGTCTAGGATTGCCTGGATTATAGGGATTTAGGATACGCAAGTGGGTCAAAATATGGAATTAGCTACTAAAAACTACTCTGCAAAATAGCGTGATATGCGGAATAGCGAATAGCGCCAAATAGCGTGAAATAGCGCGTCTTTAGCGCGCGTAGCGTCATAGCGTGCCTAGAATGCATAGCGTAGCGTTCAACTCGCAAATACGCTATAGCGCTGCTATTAGCGTGAAATAGCGCGCTATTTTTCGTTGATTTTTATTGAATATAGTTCAGGAAATCAGTTTTTTGTTATCAGAACTAGCTATGCAAATTTCTCATCAAGATTCACCTAAAATTTCTCTTACTCCCTCCGTTTAAAAAAAAGCTGCTCAACTTTTTCTACATACTGATGTAAACTATATACTCCCTCTCTCACAGATTATTAGGCATGCGTGTACCTCTAGGTCGCAACTTTGATCAAATTAGCATTAGTTATATGTTATAAAAATTATACCATTAGAAAGTTTAGATGTTCTATTTTATAATGATATAATTTTTGCATTATATAATTTAAATTTTATATGTCAAATTGATAACCTAGGGATACGGGGAAGACTAGTAAACTGAGACGAAGGGAGTACCTTTTGTATCTAGACAAAATTAGGAAGCCATTTCAAAATCGGAGGGAGTACAATAGAAGAAACAAATTAATTAGGAGAAAAATTCATCGACCACCTAGAGAAAAGAAAATTAGAATAAACCTGCTGCAGGATTTCATCTGCGTAGGTTGTAATTGTCAGCTTCGGGATGTGCCGGGTTGTGGTCGTCCTCAACGGGCCGAGTGAAGCCACTAGTATGTAATAGCTTACTACTCGTGTGTGAAATTTGTCTACCAGTCTCCGGCTAGCCCGGCGGCACGCTACTAGTATGTGGGCTAGTGCTCACGTGCCAGCATGCTCACTACTATAATTTGCTTGGTTTTGCACGCTGTCGTTACTATTGTGTGGATTTTTGCGCACGTCGGCTTATTCCAGCTGACGGGACACGGGATTCCAGCTGACGGGACACGGGACAGTATATATGCATAGGAGTTATTTAGGATCATCACTCTATACTCGATCTCAAAGGGAACCCTGTAACAACATATATATATATACATAGTTTGCAAAATATGCACCACGAGATAACATTACAATTTATAGTTTTGGAAAGCATGGTCGACGATTTGATTAGGAAAATGCGAACATCAAAACAACATATGAGCTAGTCCTAAAGGCGGGAGTAGAAACACGTGTTTATCTATTTCTCTACACGTGCTTGCAGGGACAGGTCTAGAAATTTAACTTTAGATGTTCAAATTTCAACCATCAAAACGTCCATGCCTTTGCTGAATTAGAAGTACAAATCAACCATTGTATCACCAGTATTTCAAAAGGTTAAAATACATGTAAAAATAGAGAAAATTACAATATGACAATATGATCTGCCATACCGCTTGGAAGCCGCATGGCTTCCCTACATCCCCTATCGCTACCAGCGCATCGGCTTTCTTTTTTCCCTTCTCTGTTTGGTCCGATGCGGGCAACAACCCATGGGGCGCCGCGTGGCATTGGGTCGATACTCGAATTGGGAATGTTTTGGTCATAGGTCGCTAGTCGATTTGAGGATGTTGGTCACATATCGATACTCTTTTCTTTTTGCAATCATAGGTTCGTCATTGTTTTGCCGCCGCTCGGTCTGAGATGGTTGCTCTCAGCTAGTTTGTTCATATGTGGCCAGTATATGTACTACTCCATTTGTCTACAAATAAATATATTTCAAAGTTTAGTCCAAATTTGGAAGAGAAAATGCAAACTAGAAGTGCTAAAAGATACCCAAAGTAATACATGAACAATAAACATTATGTATATGCACTTTTTTTGAGAAAATTTTGGGTGTTTATCTGTACACCCATGGGCCATAGTGGATCCGTCCATGCGTGTTTATGAGTTTTACTTTGAATCTCATATCCAAGACACACACCAGTTATAACATAAAGAAATAAACTTAATCATAAACTTGAAGTTATGAATAATAAACACTTTATTATTACCTCTAGGGCATAACTCCTTCACTGCTATGGTTGGTTCCGGTCGCTGAGAAGCTAGGCCAACACTAACTAAAGTGGTTTGGTCATATCCAACGAAGGCCTCTAGAAGCACCGGTTAATAGTGAAATTCGAAGGAGTATGAAAAATACAAGGAGGGGCAGAGAAAAATCAAAATTGACATGGATGAAGGCGGTAAAAAGGGACTTGAGGGATTGAAATCTCACTAAAGATCTTGCTCTTGAGATAACCACAAGGGAAAATAAGTGATCCATGTGTCAGAATCTTAGTTTACTTGTTTTCTCTCGCGCTCTCTCTCTCTCCTTGTTTTGGTTTTTCAAATGTTTTCATTAGGTTTTATATCTAGCCTACCCAACTTGCTTGTTCTTTGTATCAACTAGCACCCCTGGCTAGATTAAAGCTTTATACGGTGGGTGGCTCAATCGCAGGTGTTGGTGGAGGCAGTGGAGAAAGCACATGGGTAGATGAGAAATGGAAGCAGACCTCCTACGTCGACAAGGAGGGCATTGAGGACGCGGGCAAAGGATGCTGGGCCAGAATCTCCTGCAATTCTTGTGCTTCTCCCTGTTCTGTGGTGTGTACAATATCAATTAAGATGAAAATGTTATGTAGCTGACATTTAGCGAAGATTTTTATTTTTTTTATTTTTCTAGGGTAAAATTGAACAAGTCTTAGGTGAATATATATCTCATGTGCACAACATTAGAAGCGGGAATGTGAGAGATGTTAAGGAAGCAACTTCAGGTTAAGATAAATTAAATGAAGATGGAGATTAAGAAAAGAAAGGGAGGGAAGTAAGAAATAAAGAAAGCATATATGGATAAACTTAGAAGTAGAGATAGTAAAGATTTTTATTTTTATCATCATTTTAGCTATTTGTTTGGTCATGTACTGTATTATTTTGTTCATAAAATAGCAAATGAGGCAATGCATTATGTTCACCTAAACTACAATGGAATCCCCCGGCAATCCAGTAACTTGACAATATATTGCTATTCAAGTAACGATAAAATATAAAATAAGATGCTTTACAATGTTAAACATGTTAGTTTTAAACTCGCAATTAAATAAACTGAATGACACTCGAACGTTTCGTTGATTATGTGTCGATCCAGCTCAAAAATAACAACATTATGAATTCCGATAATAAAAACTCCCCAAGAACTCTTTTTTTACGATGTACGCATGTAGGCATACACTATTTGTATTCATAAACCTAACAATACATAGTTGGTAGGCATACAAGTAACATAACACAAAGAGTATATAAACGGATGTACTGCTGCAAACTGCCGCCGCCGCAACTACCAAGAACACACATCCTCCACCGTCGCCGTAGAAGAATAGCACTAGTAGTTGGTCCACACTTTAGCCATGAGGCGTTAACGAGCCGCAGTAGCCACCAGCCCGTGACTGGATCTTGTTGGGAGCACAACCTCACTATGCTTGTGTCAAAATAGATAAAATTTGAGGACAGCATCAACCAATAAGTGCAGCGGAAAAACAAACACAACTACACGCACAAGTGCACAAGGATTTACGTGGAAAACCTCCTCAACTTGAGGAGGGAAAAATCACAGGTGTGGACCAACCGATCCACGCAAGCTTCACTATGAGCAACATGGATACAGATGTAGGATAACGTTGCATAGAAAACAAAAATTTTCCTACCGCGAACACGCAATCCAAGCCAAGATGCAATCTAGAAGACGGTAGCAACGAGGGGGTATCGAGTCTCACCCTTGAAGAGATTCCAAAGCCTACAAGATGAGGCTCTTGTTGCTGCGGTAGACGTTCACTTGCCGCTTGCAAAAGCGCGTAGAAGATCTTGATCACGATCGGTTCCGGCGCCACGAACGGGCAGCACCTCCGTACTCGGTCACACGTTCGGTTGTTGATGAAGACGACATCCACCTCCCCGTTCCGGCGGGCAGCGGAAGTAGTAGCTCCTCTTGAATCCGACAGCACGACGGCGTGGTGTCGGTGGTGGTGGAGAAATCCGGCGGAGCTTCGCTTAAGCGTGCGGGATGTGGTGGAGGAGAGAGACCGCTAGGGTTTGGGGAGAGAGGGGGGTTGGGCGCCGGCCCTCTTAGGGGTGCGGCCAAGGCTGAGGCTTGAAGTGGTCAGCCCCCTCTCCTATGCCCCTCATTATATAGGTGGAAGCACCAAGAGTTCTAGTCCAAGTCTTCGAATAAGACCCCAACACTAAAACCTCCCATATGTGGGAAACCTACTCAAGGAGGGAGTTCTACCCAAGGTGGGACTCCCACCTTTCCTTGAGGTGGGTTGGCCGGCCACCCTAGGGGAGTCCACCTTGGACTCCTCCCCTTTAGGGTTGGCTGGTCATGCAAGGTGGAGTCCCTCCGGGACTCTACTTTCCATGGTGATTTCTTCCGGACTTTTCTAGAACCTTCTAGAACCTGCCATAAATGCACCGGATCATTTCCAAACTTGGAATATGACTTCCTATATATGAATCTTATTCTCCGGACCATTCCGGAACTCCTCGTGATGTCCGGGATCTCATCCGGGACTCCGAACAAATATTCGAACTCCATTCCATATTCAAGTTCTACCATTTCAACATCCAACTTTAAGTGTGTCACCCTACGGTTCGTGAACTATGCGGACATGGTTGAGTACTCACTCCGACCAATAACCAATAGCGGGATCCGGAGATCCATAATGGCTCCCACATATTCAACGATGACTTTAGTGATCGAATGAACCATTCACATACGATACCAATTCCCTTTGTCACGCGATATTTTACTTGTCCGAGGTTTGATCTTCGGTATCACTCTATACCTTGTTCATCCTCGTCTCCCGACAAGTACTCTTTACTCGTACCGTGGTATGTGGTCTTTTATGAACTTATTCATATGCTTGCAAGACATTAGACGACATTCCACCGAGAGGGCCCGAGTATATCTATCCGTCATCGGGATGGACAAATCCCACTGTTGATCCATATGCCTCAACTCATACTTTCCGGATACTTAATCCCACCTTTATAACCACCCATTTACGCAGTGGCGTTTGATGTAATCAAAGTACCTTTCCGGTATAAGTGATTTACATGATCTCATGGTCATAAGGACTAGGTAACTATGTATCGAAAGCTTATAGCAAATAACTTAATGACGAGATCTTATGCTACGCTTAATTGGGTGTGTCCATTACATCATTCATACAATGATATAACCTTGTTATTAATAACATCCAATGTTCATGATTATGAAACTAATCATCCATTAATCAACAAGCTAGTTAAGAGGCATACTAGGGACTCTTTGTTTGTCTACATATCACACATGTACTAATGTTTCAGTTAATACAATTATAGCATGATATATAAACATTTATCATAAACATAAAGATATAAATAATAACCACTTTATTATTGCCTCTAGGGCATATCTCCTTCGATCTCCCACTTGCACTAGAGTCAATAATCTAGTTTACATTTGTAAAGATATAACACCTTGGCCTTATGGTGCTTTATCATGTATTGCTCACGGGAGAGGTTTTTAGTCAACGGATCCGACACGCTCGTAAACGTATGTATTTTGTAATTCATTTGCGTCTCAACGCATCACTCATTTCCAAATGAGTCGGCATTAAATATGTTTGATCTTCTCGTGGAACCTTAATTCCGTTGTACGAAATATGTCACTAATATTGTCACACACAATATAGCTTCAAAGTTCCGACTACGTCGGAACTGCACCAAGTTCTCAAAGAACCTCTTGACTTAACATCCTTTGTCATTGTCAAAATAATGACATACTCTGCCTTCTTTTGTAGAATCCGTCACAATATTTAGAACTCTTCTAAATCTAGCATAGACAACTTCTAGCTCATTGTGCTACCTTTTAAACAACACTTAGTCTAATTTGAGATTGAAATTATATTTTATATGTGACAAAACCAATATCGGTGTAACACCTTACATCGATTTGTTTGTCATTTCTTCATACAAAAATATATATATATCCTTAGTTCTTCTAAAGTACTCAAGGATATTCTTACTGTCGTCCAATGATCATCATATGAATCATTATGGTATATGCTCATAACACTTTATAGCACATGATATCTGATTGTGTACATATTATTCGTGATCTATAATCACTCATGTGTTTTTACTCATTGAGCGTCAGATACACTCAAGTCTTGTTAAACCTTCACATGACAAGAACATTTTCTTAATATTTCTATATTGAACTACTTCAATATCCATCATATGTACTTTGACTTAAACTTATTTATGTGTTTCAATCTATCTTCATAGATCTTGACACTAAATTTGTTTCAGTCCATATCCTTTCATTGAAGTTAATTCTCAATGAAACCTTTTTAATCAAGTATATAATTACATCATTTATAACCAAATATATGTCACCTACATAAAGTATTATAAATGTGTCTTAGCGCTCCCACTTAATTTCTTGCAAATGCAAGCCTCTTCATCGTCTCTGATGAAATCAAAAACTCTTTGACTATTTCATCTGGTGAAGATTCCAACTCCGCAATACTTATTTCATCCAATTGAAGTTCGTATACCTATCTAGTATTCCACGGACCAGCAAAACTCTTGGTTGTATCTTGTATACACCTTTAATACATACTTCTGATAAGTAATGTGTTTTTCCATCCTACTAGCATATCTCATAAAAGAAATATGTAGTGATTACTAGAATAATCCACATAGACTATAAGCATTGCTACGGAAGATCTAATCTTATCGTAGTCAACTCTTTGAACTTTGTCGTAAACAATTTTTCAACAAGTCGAGCTTCTTCAAAGATATTTCATCTAAGTCTATAGATCCATTTACTTTCAAAAAGTATTCATCTATTATGGATTTCATGGTGCATGTCCATTTTAACGGAGTCAGGGCCCATCGTAACTTCTTTGCTTGTAGTTGGTTTATCATTGTTCAAAATCAATCCTTTGTCCACAAATCATTTATTTGATCACAAAGTAAACCATACCTACAAGGTTCAATATGTACTTCGATCTCCATGGCTAAAACACTTTGTAGTCATAGGAGCCATGATCGTCGTGGCCGCTTCCGAACCAATTCCGATGCTGCGCTACTCGATCATTATGCTCGGGTTCATAAACCTTATCAAGTTCTATTGTCCTCCCACTCAAAAACTTCGCTAGAAACAATTTCTTGGAAATAAGAAACATTGACAAACACTTTTGTCTTTGTCTCCATTGTGGGAAGAATTCCCAATCAATTCTCTGGGATAACCAACAAAGACATTCATCCGATTTTGGTTGTAAACTTATTTACTTATGCTATGCATACCAAAATTTAAGAAAAGACTATTAGGGTTTATACCCATGTCATAACTCGTATGATGTCATTTCAACGGATCATGATGATGCTCTATTCGAGTGTAAAGCGGTAGTCTCTAAAGCATAATTCACAAAAATATAATGGCATTAATATTTTATCTCATCATTGACCCAACTAGGTTTGGATACATCTCTCGGATACTTCATCATCACTATGATACTCCAAGAAATGTGAGTTGTAGAACAATTTCATAACTCTCTTAGATGTTCGCTAAAACTAGTAATTCAAATATTTCCACTATGATCCAATCATAGATATTTGACTTTTCTATTACGATGATTTCTACTTCATGCTGAAATTTATTTGAATCCATTCAAATGTTTCAAACTTCTTCCTTATCGAATATATCCACATATATATACTCAATTCATTGTTTGAAGTTTTCATGAAGTATAAGAATCTTCCGCACACAACTATGCCCAGTGATCCATATACATCATCATGTATGTTTCCACTAAGTTAGTTTCCCGTTCAAAACTTGGCCTATGAACGGTATTTTAGTCATTCTCTTTTAGAAAAGATTTGCAAGCGCCAAACGATTCAAAAAATCAAATGACTCCAAAAATCCATTTGCATGGAGTTTCTTCATGCGTTCCTTTCCAACATGACCTAAATGGCGGTTCCACAAATAAGTGGAATTCAAATCATTTGCCTTATAGCATTTTAGCGTCAGTGTTATGTATGTGTGTTTCACCATTAAGATTTATAATAACTTATCCATCGTACATGGAGTAATGTCATAATTTAAACAACTCATTGTTTTCATTTGACCAGAAGCAAAATAACAATTATTAAGTTCTTTATTATAAATTCTAAGGGTTAGATAGAATGCCAACGATGAACATAATAACACTTTATTTTTGTTCCAGAGCGTGCATTCCTATCATATTCCTTGTCGATCACTTAGGCCATTGTATTCTTGTATTGCGTTGTTTTGTATGACACTTCATACCAACCAATATAGTACTAATACCCAAGAATTTCTTAGTGTGACTTAACTAGGAATACAACCATAACATGTATATCATTTATATACACATGAGCTAGACTTTCTAGTCTTTTCTTTTCTTTTTGCCAAAATATCTTTTGCAGTTTCTCTTTTAGCTTTCCTCATTATTCAGAAAAATACTTCAACATCAATAACTTCTAGGTTTGTTGGTCTAATACCAATAACCTTGAGGTTCTTATTTTGAAGTTAATCATCATATGACAAGTGTTCCAGATTTCACTATTAGTAACTTTGTAATACGATGAACAATTTCACTCATAATTTTATCCATTAATTCATGACAACTTTCCGAGACCATGTACTGTACATGCTAGGCTCATAAAGTTTAAACCTTGGTATTTGCATGTGCAAATCTAGCTTGCACCCGTTGTATGCACACGTAGAATCTATCACACCCGATCATCACGTGATGCTTCGAAACGACGAGTCTTAGCAACGGTGCATATTAAGGATGGTCACTTCATGGATATGCGAATATCGTTAGTGCCCCAATAGTTGGAGGATTGTGACGCCTTGCGTCTTCAACCTTCGTACATTCCCATAAAACTTATGAGTTCATGTAGTCTCACCAAATTATATTCTATCATCTTGCAATAAGGTCTTAGATATCACATATATCTCATACCTTGATTATTTCGAAAACTAAATTTTCAGCTCCTTACTTTTCAAACAAATTTGAACTTCAAGTTTCACGGAGACAAGATAACTTTAGGTATTAATTGAAACCATAGCTCTTTGAATCAACAATGTGAGGTTTACTAAAAGTTTGCAATAGGACTTAATCAATTCTTGATTCTTTAACAATACGGTACCAATCCGTAAAGTTTCTTGTCAGATTTTAACGAGTATTTCTATCTCAATTACAAGACTAGCGCATGGTAGAAAAACGGATGCCAATACTACAAAATTAATTCAAAATACTACTCGGACTATGTTTATGATAATTAGTTCATGTTTTAATCTAATTACTAATGAACTCCCACTTAATACAACATCCCCCATAGTTGTTAAGTGGTACACGATCCAAATCCACTACACCAAAACCGATCATCACGTGAGATGATGTAGCTTCAATAGTGAACATCAAAATGTTAATCATATCATCCATATGACTCGTGTTCAACCTTTCGGTTTCCGTTGTCCCGAGGCCATGTCTGTACATGCTAGGCTCATCAAGCAAACCCAAGTATTCCGCGTGTGCAACATGGCTTACACCGTTGTATGTGAACGTTGAGTCTATCACATCCGATCATCACGAGATGCTTCGAACGACGAACTGTACAACGGTGCATACTTAGGGGAGAACACTTTATTATCTTGATATTAATGTGAGGGATCATCTTATAATGCTACCGTCGCGATCTAAGCAAAATAAGATGCATAAAAGGATTAACATCACATGCAGTTCATATGTGATATGATATGGCCCTTTTGTCTTTGCGCCTTCGATCTTCATCTCTAAAGCACGGACATGATCTCCATCATCAACGGGCATGATCTCCATCATCATCGGCGTATCGTCAAGGTTCATGGCGCCGTCTTCATGGTTGTTCACCTCATGTAGCAACTATTACAACTACTTTGAAATACTACTCAACATGAAATTTAAAGACAACCATAAGGCTCCTGCCGGTTGCCACAATACAATAATTATCATCTCATACATATTCATCATCACATCATGGCCATATCAAATCACCAAACCCCTGCAAAAACAAGTTAGACGTCTCTAATTTGGTTTGCATATTTTACGTGGTTTAGGGTTTTCGAGTAAGATCTAATCTACCTACGAACATGAACCACAACGGTGATACTAGTGTTGTCAATAGAAGAGTAAATTGAATCTTCACTATAGTAGGAGAGACAGACACCCGCAAAGCCTCTTATGCAATACAAGTTGCATGTCGAACGAGGAGCAAGTCTCATGAACGCGGTCATGTAAAGTTAGCCCGAGCCGCTTCATCCCACTATGCCACAAAGATGCAAAGTACTCAAACTAAAGATAACAAGAGCATCAACGCCCACAAAACCATTGTGTTCTACTCGTGCAACCATCTATGCATAGACACGGCTCCGATACCACCGTAGGATAACGTTGCATAGAAAACAAAAAATTTCCTACCGCGAACACGCAATCCAAGCCAAGATGCAATCTAGAAGACGGTAGCAACGAGGGGTATCGAGTCTCACCCTTGAAGAGATTCCAAAGCCTACAAGATGAGGCTCTTGTTGCTGCGGTAGACGTTCACTTGCCGCTTGCAAAAGCGCGTAGAAGATCTTGATCACGATCGGTTCCGGCGCCACGAACGGGCAGCACCTCCGTACTCGGTCACACGTTCGGTTGTTGATGAAGACGACATCCACCTTACATCCACCTCCCCGTTCCAGCGGGCAGCGGAAGTAGTAGCTCCTCTTGAATCCGACAGCACGACGGCGTGGTGTCGGTGGTGGTGGAGAAATCCAGCGGAGCTTCGCTTAAGCGTGCGGGATGTGGTGGAGGAGAGAGACCGCTAGGGTTTGGGGAGAGAGGGGGGTTGGGCGCCGGCCCTCTTAGGGGTGCGGCCAAGGCTGAGGCTTGAAATGGTCAGCCCCCTCTCCTATGCCCCTCATTATATAGGTGGAAGCACCAAGAGTTCTAGTCCAAGTCTTCGAATAAGACCCCAACACTAAAACCTCCCATATGTGGGAAACCTACTCAAGGAGGGAGTCCTACCCAAGGTGGGACTCCCACCTTTCCTTGAGGTGGGTTGGCCGGCCACCCTAGGGGAGTCCACCTTGGACTCCTCCCCTTTAGGGTTGGCTGGTCATGCAAGGTGGAGTCCCTCCGGGACTCTACTTTCCATGGTGATTTCTTCCGGACTTTTCTAGAACCTTCTAGAACCTGCCATAAATGCACCGGATCATTTCCAAACTTGGAATATGACTTCCTATATATGAATCTTATTCTCCGGACCATTCCGGAACTCCTCGTGATGTCGGGATCTCATCCGGGACTCAGAACAAATATTCGAACTCCATTCCATATTCAAGTTCTACCATTTCAACATCCAACTTTAAGTGTGTCACCCTACGGTTCGTGAACTATGCGGACATGGTTGAGTACTCACTCCGACCAATAACCAATAGCGGGATCTGGAGATCCATAATGGCTCCCACATATTCAACGATGACTTTAGTGATCGAATGAACCATTCACATACGATACCAATTCCCTTTGTCACGCGATATTTTACTTGTCCGAGGTTTGATCTTCGGTATCACTCTATACCTTGTTCATCCTCGTCTCTTGACAAGTACTCTTTACTCGTACCGTGGTATGTGGTCTTTTATGAACTTATTCATATGCTTGCAAGACATTAGACGACATTCCACCGAGAGGGCCCAGAGTATATCTATCAGTCATCGGGATGGACAAATCCCACTGTTGATCCATATGCCTCAACTCATACTTTCCGGATACTTAATCCCACCTTTATAACCACCCATTTACGCGAGTGGCGTTTGATGTAATCAAAGTACCTTTCCGGTATAAGTGATTTACATGATCTCATGGTCATAAGGACTAGGTAACTATGTATCGAAAGCTTATAGCAAATAACTTAATGACGAGATCTTATGCTACGCTTAATTGGGTGTGTCCATTACATCATTCATACAATGATATAACCTTGTTATTAATAACATCCAATGTTCATGATTATGAAACTAATCATCCATTAATCAACAAGCTAGTTAAGAGGCATACTAGGGACTCTTTGTTTGTCTACATATCACACATGTACTAATGTTTCGGTTAATACAATTATAGCATGATATATAAACATTTATCATAAACATAAAGATATAAATAATAACCACTTTATTATTGCCTCTAGGGCATATCTCCTTCAACAGAGTCTTCTCTAGAACATCTAGATATTACAACACACTTCACCACATTTCTCACCGGCAACAGCAATAGCAATCATAAGAGACGAGATACAACAAAGCATAGATATCACAGATTATGTCCTCTTCGGCAATCAGCAAACTGCTCTTAAACCGCATATCCAATAAGCACAAAACTTGGCAGATAAGCAGACATATTAGTTCCAAACATACTGTAACATCCCAAATTTCAAAACAATGAAGAAGACCAATTCCCTTTTTTCCAAAATTTGGAGCCAACAAAAAAAAATTGAATTGCATTACTCCATGTGCATAGTGCTCATGCATAAAGGTGGTGATCTTGCTATGATGGTTGTTTGAAGTTGTTTAACAATTTTCTAAGCCCTAAACCATGCCAAATGGAATCAAAGAGGGACAAAGAAAAAATAAAATAAAATCAAAATAACATCACATATGAGCCTATGGCCACTTTTGTAAAACCTTAACCTAGGCCATTTTACCTTGTGTAAATGGTTTGGAAACATTAATAAACTAATAATAATCACATTTGAATCAAAGAAATACAAAACAAATCAAAAGAAATAGCAAAACCAAGTTACATGTGATAATGGTCAAATCTGCCATTTTTAACATGTTACCTACTTTGAGCCCCTGTAGTAAGAAATTTCTAAACCAAACTTTTTCAACTCTTTGCTCCTCATCCAAGAGCACATCAAAGTGAACCAAATGGTGTTGACCAAACTTGCAGAAGTATTTTCAAATTCTTATAAATTGCATGCAAAGTAGCAACTTTGAATCAGACTTAAGATCACCCCAATTTTGAAATTCACCAAACTACTTCCATTATGCAAACCAATGCCACCCAGAGATGCCAAAGATTATTAGACTCACACCCAAGAGAAAATTTTGGCAAAATTCAAATTTTAGTCTCTTGCGGCCATTCTGTCGAACACATGGTGTGCACCAATCAGCAAAGTACACACACTCTATAATCCAGCAGGTTTTACCCTAAACCATCACACTATTTGTCACCCACAGCACCTCCTTGGACCCTGTGAGCAATTGCAAGCATTGGCACCAATGATCATGCATGATCATGGCCAGGACAAGCCCATACCGTGAGCACCATGCCACTCCCCATGTCAACCCTCTCTCCACTCCTCTCTAACCTCACCAACCATGTCTAGGAGATGTGCCTCACTCCCACAAACCTGCATGTACCCGCCATTGACCCAGGAGAGCTTTGCATTGGCCAGAACACGACATGCCCCGTGACGCCCAGACACGCCAGAGCGCGCCAGGACACACCACAGGCACGCCAGTACACGACGTCGTCCCATCGCTGCTGACCACCTCTCGCTCCCTCCTCTCGCACACGCACGCGCCAGTACCCCAGCAATCTCCCAGACACAACCGTTCGAGCCGGAGAGCGCTGTCGCCGTCGCCATCGTCGACGTCCTCCGCCGCGGTACTGCAATCTCCCGTCATGCTCCTGCTCGCGTTAGCCCTCCGTTTTCTGTGCAATCAAGCCTGTCGTGGTCGCCATGACGTAGGGAACACCGCTGCGTCATCACCCAAGCCTCTCCGCCCATGTAGCGTCGTCGCCATGGAGGACCTGCCCGTGCCGAGCCGCCCCCTCTCGCCCGCTACAAAAGGAGGCCACCCCTGCTCGTTTCCTTCACACCCCTCGCTTCCTCTCTTCTCACAACCCCTCCCTGAGCAAGCCCTGTTCCAATTTAGCTCATAGCGCCCCAATCCCTCGCCGGAGCTCCGCCAACACCCCTGCAAGCTCGCCGTCGATTGGAGCCATCCCAGGAGGAGCCGCCGGTACCAGGAGCCTCGCCATCGTCTTCCACGTCAAACACCGCCAACGCCGACCCTCGCCGGAGCCCAGGTGCGCCGCCGACCCCTAGTCTCGCCGCCAGTAGCGCTCGTGCTCGCCATCGACGATGATGAGCATCAGTCGTTCGATCTGGATCTAATCCAACGCTCCTCAGCCAGCATACCGTTTCGGGTTTTAATACACGCTAACAGTGGAGCCCACTATCAGGCGGCCCATGCGTGCGAGACGCGTAGCTGGGCCGGTATGTTTCCTTTATTCTCTCTCTGGCCCGTTTAGGTTTCCCGCGTGCCCATTTAGTTCAAATTCGATTTAATCTTTTTAGTTAAAACTCAATACTGATGCTTTGCTAGAATTTGAATAAAACCAAATCTATCAACCCAAATTGAGTGATTCAAATTTTGTGTGAAATCTTATGAAATACTCTATCCAACCCCACTGGTCTCCAACCTTAAATCATTACAAATCACTTGCAAGAAAAATAACAAGGCAGTAGGTTTTCAGATTTCAACATTTTTATAAAATCAACCATAATGAATTTTGAGGAGATTCCAGTTCTCATAATTCAAATTTCAAAAACTCTAATTGATTATGCAAAAATATGACGTGGTTGTTTCAAATGATCATGGGCTAGAACCAAATAATGGCTATGTGGACATTTCTAGCCCATTTAAATTATTTCAAAAGTAGTATTTAAATTCTATGAGATATAGCATCTCATTTAAATCCCTTTCACAAGTAATTCAATGTGAGGTGATGACATTAGTCTTCATGACCCCACATGTTATTACTTGAGATATTAAATCTTTCCAAAGTAGTATTTAAATTGTATGAGATGAAGTATCTCTTTAATCATTTTCTCAAATGGATAAATATGAAGTGGTGACTTTGGTCAACATGATCTCATACTTATTTATTTGACTTTGGTTAACATGATCTCGTTAACTCTTAGCAATCTTCGAGGGTATGTTGATCTTCACCTCGGTTGCTACCATCTACTAGATTAGATCTTGGCTTGTTATTCGTTCTCGCGGTAGGAATTTTTTGTTTTCTATGCTACGAATCCCATCACATTGAGCTCTTCCCTGACTCCAAATTTGAAGGCGATCTTCTGGAAATCCTTATCACAATTGTCGGAACGAGAAAAACTTCCATGAATAGTTATTGTAGTCCCATTATTGCCTTGCATCTTGAGCTTCAAGTACGCATAATGAGGAACTGCCATAAACTTGGCAAATGTTGGTCGGTCGGGGATGACGTGGTACTGTGATTCCCAATCTACTACCTCGAACTCGAGTCTCTCCTTCCTAAAATTGTTGGGTGTACCAAAAACAATGTCCAGCGAGATCTTACCAAGAGGATATGCGGGTCGGGTCGGGATGATGCCGTGGAAAACAGTGTGAGATTCTTTTACATATCGACTGTTAAACCCATCGGCTTCATTGTGCTTGCAAACAGGAGGTTTAAACCACTTCCTCCATCCATGAACACCTTGCTGATGTTGTATCCTTCGATCTGTGCTTCAAGGACTAGGGCAGCGTGACCGGGCTTGGTACGGCTGGTCGGAAGTCAAAGGAAACCTCTGGCGTCGACGATGAAGTGGACGCCGCCGAACGTTGTGTCCATGTCGCCGCGTAACTCCGATGGAGTCGGACATGACACGTTGTTGCATGGAGTGAAATCGAAGGATCCGCAGCGAACCGGGTCCCTTGAGCCTGAAGGTGTTGGTGACGACGGTGTTGGTGACATCAGCAAGAATGCAGCCGATGTGACTGGAGCAGACGATGATGTGCCTTGTACCGACAAGGTTCCCACAGACGGCACCAATTGACGAGGGTGCTCCCCGGCAATGCCCGCCATGAGGGGCTTAGGGTTGACGGAATCCTGCAGGCTGACACGAGACATCGGATACCAAACAAACGGGGAGAGAGATTTATCTAGGTTCGGAGCCCTCGATGAGGTAAAACCCTTACTTCCTGCTTGTCTGATCTTGATTATTGAATATATCGTGTTACAATGGGGTAGCCGATATGACGGGATTCGTAGCATAGAAAACAAAAAAATTCCTACCGCAAGAACGAATAACAAGCCAAGATCTAATCTAGTAGATGGTAGCAACGAGATGAAGATGAGACTAACCCTCGAAGATTCCAAAGCCTACGAAATTAGATCTCGTTGTTGATGCAGTCAATCACTTGCTGCTTTTAAAAGTGCGTAGAAGATCTTGACGGTGCCACAGTCGGGCAGCACCTCCGTACTCGGTCACATGTTCGGTGTTGATGACGACGTCCTTCTCCCTGTTCCAGCGGGAAGCGGAAGTAGTAGATCCTCCTCGGAATCCCGACAGCACGATGGCGTGGTGTCAGTGGTGGTCGAGATCTCCGGTAGGGCTTCACCTAAGCACTACGGGAGAAGCGGGAGGAGGGGGCGGCTAGGGTTTGGGAAAAGGGGGCACTTGGGGATCCGTCCTTGGGTGCCCTTGGGTGGTGCGGCTCAAGTGGTGGTCGGCCCCCTCCCTCTCTCCCTCATTATATAGGTGGAACTCCAAGGGTTAGCCCAAAGATTCGAATAAGAGTCCAACTCAAAAAGTTACCAAAGGGTGAAAACTAGGGGAAGTGGGACTCCTCCCTTTCCTTCCCTCATGGCCGGCCATGGTAGTGGAGTCCACCATGGACTCCACCTTCCCCTTAGGGTGGTCGGCTAGGGTTGGTGGAGTCCCATTGGACTCCACCTTCCATGGTGATTTCTTCCGGAAGGTTCTAGAACATTCTAGCGCCTTCCATAAATGCACCGGATCATTTCCAAACTTGGAAAGTGACTTCCTATATATGAATCTTATTCTCCGGACCATTCCGGAACTCCTCGTGATGTCCTGGATCCCATCCGAGACTCCGAACAACATTCGAACTCCATTCCATATTCCATATCTACTTAAAACGACATCAAACCTTAAGTGTGTCACCCTACGGTTCGAGAACTATGTGGACATGATCGAGAAAACTCTCCGATCAATAACTAATAGCGGGACCTGGAGATCCATAATAGCTCCCACATATTCAACGATAACTTAGTGATCGATTGAACCATTTACATACGATACCGATTCCCTTTGTCACGCGATACTTTACTTGTCCGAGGTTCGATCATCGGTATCTCCATACCTTGTTCAACCTCGTTACCGACAAGTACTCTTTACTCGTACCGTGGTATGTCATCTCTTGTGACCTAGTCACATGCTTGCAAGCTAATCGGATGACATTCCACCGAGAGGGCCCGAGTATATCTATCCAGTCATCGGGATGGACAAATCCCACTCTTGATCCATATGCCTCAACTCACACTTTCCAAATACTTAATCCCATCTTTATAACCACCCATTTACGCAATGGCGTTTGATGTAATCAAAGCATCCTTCTGGTGTAAGTTATTTACATGATCTCATGGTCGAAGGACTAGGTAACTATGTATCGAAATCTTTATAGCAAGTTGAACTTAATGACTTGATCTTATGCTACGCTCATTTGGGTGTGTGTCCATTATATCATTCATCCAATGACATAACCTTGTTATTAATAACATCCAATGTTCATGATCACGAAACCATGATCATCTATTAATCAACAAGCTAGTTATACAAGAGGCTTACTAGGGACTCCTTGTTGTTTACATAACACACATGTATCAATGTTTCGGTTAATACAATTATAGCATGGTATGCAAACATTTATCATAAACACAAAGATATATTATAATAACCACTTTATTATTGCCTCTTGGGCATATCTCCAACAGTCCCCCACTTGCACTAGAGTCAATAATCTAGATTACATTGTAAGGTACCTAACACCCATGGCATTTTGGTGTTGGTCATGCTTTGCCCTAGGGAGAGCTTTAGTAAACGGATCTGCCAGATTCAGATATGTGTGTACTTTGCAAATCTTTACTTCACCATCTTCGATGTACTCGCGAATCGAATGAAAATGCAGCTTGATATGCTTTAGCTTCTTGTGTGACCTTGGTTCTTGTGCATTGGCGATGGCACCCATGTTGTCACAATAGATGACTAATGGGTCCAATGCACTAGGAACCACACCAAGCTCAACAATGAACCTCTTCATCCATACCGCTTCCGATGAAGCCTCCGAAGCCGCTATGTATTCAGATTCGGTTGAAGACTTCGCCACCGTGCACTTGCTTGGAACTCATCCAGCTTACTTGCGGCACCATTCAATATAAACACGTACCCGGAGCGAGACTTAGAGTCATCAGGATCAGTGTTCCAACTTGCATCTGTGTAACTGGTTACAACGAGCTCTTGGTCACCACCATAACAAAGAAACATATCCTTAGTCCTTTTCAAGTACTTCGGGATATTATTGACCGATGTCCAGTGTTCCATTCCTTGATCACTTTGATATATGCTGGTCAAACTAACAGCATGTGCGATATCCGGTCTAGTACACAGCATGGCATACATGATAGAGCCTACTGCCGAGGCATAGGGGATCTTGTTCATCCTCTCTCTTTCTTCTGCAGTAGCCGGACCTTGAGTCTTACTCAAGACCTTACCTGGCAACATATGCAATAACCCTTTCTTGCTTTCATTCATTCTAAACTTCTTTAGAATCTTGTCCATGTATGTACTCTGTGAAAGCCCTATTAGGCGTCTTGATCTATCTCTATAAATCTTGATGCCTAAAATGTACGCTGCTTCACCAAGGTCTTTCATTGAAAAATACTTATTCAAATAACCTTTAACACTGCTTAGTAGTTCTGTATCATTCCTAATCAATAATATGTCATCTACATATAATATCAGGAACGCTACAGAGCTCCCACTCACTTTCTTGTAAATAGAGGCCTCACCATGAGTCTGTATAAACCCGAAGTCTTTGATCACCTTATCAAAGCGTCGGTTCCAACTCCGGGATGCTTGCTTCAGTCCATAAATGGAACGCTGAGGTTTGCATACCTTGTCGGCATGTTTAGGATCGACAAAACCTTTGGGTTGTACCATATACAACTCTTCCTCAATGTCACCATTAAGGAACGCCGTTTTGACATCCATACGCAAATCTCATAATCGAAAAATGCAGCTATTGATAACAAAATCCTCACGATACTTTAGCTTCACTACGGGTGAGAAAGTCTCATCGTAGTCAACTCCTTGAATTTGTCGGAACCCCTTCGCGACAAGTCGAGCTTTATAGACGGTAGTATTACCATCGGCATATGTTTTTCTCTTGAAGATCCATTTATTCTCGACGGCCTTGCGGCTATCAGGTAAGTCTACCAAAGTCCATACCTGGTTATCATACATGGATCCCATTTCGGATTTCATGGCTTCTTGCCATTTGTTGGAATCTGGGCTCATCATTGTTTCCTCATACGTCGCAGGGTCTTCACCATTGTTATCCACAATCATGACATTTAGACAGGGATCATACCAATCAGGAGTGGTACGCTCCCTTGTCGATCTGCGAGGTTCAGTAGCTTCCTCGTTCGAAGTTTCATGATCATCATCATTTGCTTCCTCTCCTATCGGCGTAGAGCATACGGGAACATCTTACGACCTCTGCGCTACTCGATCTATGAGAGAAGGTTCAATAACCTCGTCGAGTTCTACTTTCCTTCCAGTCACTTCTTTAGTGAGAAACTCCTTCTCAAGAAAGGATCCGTTCTTGGCAACAAAGATTTTGCCTTCGGATCTGTGATAGAAAGTGTACCCAATTGTTTCTTTAGGGTATCCTATGAAGATGCATTTCTCCACTTTGGGTTCTAGCTTGTCAGTTTGTAACTTCTTTACATAAGCTTCGCAACCCCAAACTTTAAGGAACGACAACTTAGGTTTCTTTCCAAACCATAATTCATACGGTGTCGTTTCAACGGATTTAGATGGTGCCCTATTTAAAGTGAATGCGGTTGTCTCTAATGCATAACCCCAAAACGATAACGGCAACTCGGTAAGAGACATCATAGATCGAACCATATCCAAGAGAGTTCGATTACGATGTTCGGACACACCATTGCGCTGTGGTGTTCCCGGCGGCGTCAAGTGTGAAAGTATTCCGCATTTCTTTAAATGCATGCCAAACTCATAACTCAGATATTCGCCTTCGCGATCAGAACGAAGAAACTTAATCTTCTTGCTACATTGATTTTCTACTTCACTTTGGAATTCCTTAAACTTCTCAAAAGTTTCGGACTTATGTTTCATAAAGTAAATATACCCATATCTACTCAGATCATCCATGAAGGTTAGAACATAACGATAACCACCGCGCGATGTTACACTCATTGATCTGCACACATCGGTATGTATGATTTCCAACAAGTCTGTAGCTCGCTCCATTGTACCAGAGAATGGAGTCCTAGTCATTTTTCCCATTAGACATGCTTCGCATCTATCAAGTGACTCAAAGTCAAGTGACTCAAGAAGTCCATCGGGATGGAGTTTCTTCATGCGCTTCACTCCAATATGACCAAGATGACAATGCCACATATAAGTAGAATTATCATTCAATTTAATTCGCTTAGCATCAATGTTATGAACATGTGTAGCACTACTATCGAGATTTAACAAGAATAAACCATTCATCTCAGGCGCATGACCATAAAAGATATTATTCATATAAATAGAACAACCATTATTCTCTGACTTAAATGAATAACCGTCTTGCATTAAACAAGATCCAGATATAATGTTCATGCTCAACGCATGCACCAAATAACAATTATTAAGGTTTAAAACTAATCCCGAAGGTAGATGTAGAGGGAGTGTGCCGACGGCGATCACATCGACCTTGGATCCATTTCCAACGCGCATCGTCACCTCGTCCCTAGCCAGGCTTCGTTTATTCCGTAGTTCCTGTTTCGAGTTAGAAATGTGAGCAACCAAACCAGTATCAAATACCCAGACACTACTACGATTACCAGTAAGATAGACATCAATAACATGTATATCAGATATACCTTTGTTCTTGATGAGGCCGTGATACGTCTCCAACGTATCGATAATTTCTTATGTTCCATGCTATTTATTGGTGATACCTACATGTTTTATACATACTTTATGTCATATTTATGCATTTTCCGGCACTAACCTATTAACAAGATGCCGAAGAGCCAGTTGTTGTTTTCTGCTGTTTTTGGTTTCAGAAATCCTAGTAAGGAAATATTCTCGGAATTGGACGAAATCAACGCCTAGGGACCTATTTTTCCACGAAGCTTCCAGAAGTCCGAAGAGGAAACGAAGTGGGGCCACGGGGCGCCGCCACAGTAGGGCGGTGCGGCCTACAAGGGGCCCGCGCGGCCCTGTTGTGTGGGGCCCCCATGACACCCCTTGACCTGCCCTTCCGCCTACTTAAAGCCTTCGTCGCGAAACCCCCAGTACCGAGAGCCACGATACGGAAAACCTTCCAGAGACGCCGCCGCCGCCAATCCCATCTCGGGGGATTCAGGAGATCGCCTCCGGCACCCTGCCGGAGAGGGGAATCATCTCCCGGAGGACTCTATCACCGCCATGGTCGCCTCCGGAGTGATGTGTGAGTAGTTCACCCCTGGACTATGGGTCCATAGCAGTAGCTAGATGGTCGTCTTCTCCTAATTGTGCTATCATTGTTGGATCTTGTGAGCTGCCTAACATGATCAAGATCATCTATCTGTAATACTATATGTTGCGTTTGTTGGGATCCGATGAATAGTGAATGCTATGTTATGTTGATTATCAATCTATCATCTATGTGTTGTTTATGATCTTGCATGCTCTCCGTTGCTAGTAGAGGCTCGGCCAAGTTTTTGCTTGTAACTCCAAGAGGGAGTATTTATGCTCGATAGTGGGTTCATGCCTCCATTAAATGCAGGACGAGTGACGAAAGTTCTAAGGTTGTGGATGTCTGTTGCCACTAGGGATAAAACATATGCTATGTCAAGGATATGTTTGATTACATTACGCACCATACTTAATGCAATTGTCATTGTTTGCAACTTATCGGAGGGTTCGGATGATAACCTGAAGGTGGACTTTTTAGGCATAGATGCATGCTGGATAGCGGTCTATGTACTTTGTCGTAATGCCCAATTAAATCTCACACTACTCATCATAACATGTATGTGCATGGTCATTCCCTCTCTATTTGTCAATTGCCCAACTGTAATTTGTTCACCCAACATGCTTATTCTTATGGGAGAGACACCTCTAGTGAACTGTGGACCCCGGTCCATTCTTTTACATCGAAATACAATCTCTTGCAATACTCGTTCTACTTGTTCTCTCGCAAACAATCATCATCCACACTATACATCTAATCCTTTGTTACTGCAAGCCGGTGAGATTGACAACCTCAGCTTGTTACGTTGGGACAAAGTACTTCGGTTGTGTTGTGCGGGTTCCACGTTGGCGCCGGAATCCCTGGTGTTGCGCCGCACTACACTCCGCCGCCATCAACCTTCAACGTGCTTCTTGGCTCCCTACTGGTTCGATAAACCTTGGTTTCTTGCGAGGGAAAACTTGCCGCTGTACGCATCACACCTTCCTCTTGGGGTTCCCAACGGACGTCGTGCTTGCGTGCCGGCATCAAGCACTTTTACGACGCCGTTGCCGGGGAGATCAAGACACGCTGCAAGGGGAGTCTCCACTTCCAATCTCTTTACTTTGTTTTTGTCTTGCTTTATTTTATTTATTACTTTGTTTGCTGCATTATATCAAAACACAAAAAAATTAGTTGCTAGCTTTACTTATTTACTGTCTTGTTTGCAATCTCCATATTAAAAACACAAAAAAATTAGTTACTTGCATTTACTTTATCTAGTTTGCTTTATTTACTATTGCTAAAATGGGTACTCCTGAAAATACTAAGTTGTGTGACTTCACAACCACAAATAATAATGATTTCTTATGCACACCTATTGCTCCACACTGCTACTACAGCAGAATTCTTTGAAATTAAACACTGCTTTCTTGAATCTTGTTATGAGAGAGCAATTTTCTGGTGTTAGTTCTGATGATGCTGCTGCCCATCTCAATAATTTTGTTGAACTATGTGAAATGCAAAATTATAAGGATGTAGATGGTGACATTATAAAATTAAAAGTGTTTCCTTTCTCATTAAGAGGAAGAGCTAAACATTGGTTGCTATCTCTGCCTAAGAATAGTATTGATTCATGGACTAAATGCAAGGATGCTTTTATTGGTAGATATTATCCTCCTGCTAAAATTATATCTTTGAGAAGTAGCATAATGAATTTTAAACAATTGGATAATGAGCATGTTGCCCAAGCATGGGAAAGAATGAAATCTTTGGTTAAAAATTGCCCAACCCATGGATCGACTACTTGGATGATCATCCAAACCTTTTATGCAGGACTGAATTTTTCTTCGCGGAACTTATTGGATTCAGCTGCTGGAGGTACCTTTATGTCCATCACTCTAGGTGACGCAACAAAGCTTCTTGATAATATGATGATTAATTACTCTGAATGGCACACGGAAAGAGCTCCACAAGGTAAGAAGGTAAGTGCAGTCGAAGAAACCTCTTCCTTGAGTGATAAGATTGATGCTATTATGTCTATGCTTGTGAATGGTAGGACAAATGTTGATCCTAATAATGTTCCTTTAGCTTCATTGGTTGCCCAAGAAAAACATGTTGATGTGAACTTCATTAAAAATAATAATTTCAACAACAATGCTTATCGGAACAATTCTAGTAACAACTATAGGCCATATCCTTATAATAATGGTAACGGTTATGGTAATTCTTATGGGAATTCTTACAACAATAATAGGAATACACCCCTGGACTTGAAGCCATGCTTAAAGAATTTATTAGTACACAAACTGCTTTTAACAAATCTGTTGAAGAAAAGCTTGGGAAAATTGATATACTTGCTTCTAAAGTTGATAGTCTTGCCTACTGATGTTGATCTTTTGAAATCGAAAGTTATGTCTAATGAAGATAAAGATAATAAGTCATTGTTACTACAGCAAATGCCATCCAAGTTAGAATTAATGAGAATATAAGATTGATGGCTGAATTGCGTGCTAGGTGGGAGAGAAGAAAATGAAAAATAGCTAAAGAGAATAATGTAGCTAAAGTTTGGACTATTACCACCACTAGCAATGCTAATGCTTCACATGTTGCTGCACCTCCTACTATCAATGGTAAAAGAATTGGTGTTGGCAATGTTTCCACTTCTAATGCAAAGCGTGAAAAACTGCTGAAAGCTGCTAAAATTGCTTGGCACTTTGTGATAAAACTGCTGAAATTTTTTCTAACGTTGGGGATAATGATCCCATTGCTTTAGATCATAATGGTTTAGATTTTGATGATTGTCATATCTCTGAAGTTATAAAGTTCTTACAAAAACTTGCTAAAAGTCCTAATGCTAGTGCTATAAATTTGGCCTTTACAAAACATATTACAAATGCTCTCATAAAAGCTAGAGAAGAGAAACTAAAACTTGAAACTTCTATTCCTAGGAAGTTAGAGGATGGTTGGGAGCCCATCATTAAGATGAAGGTCAATGACTTTGATTGTAATGCTTTATGTGATCTTGGTGCAAGTATTTCTGTTATGCCTAAGAAAATCTATAATATGCTTGACTTGCCACCATTGAAAAATTGTTATTTGGATGTTAATCTTGCTGATAATTCTACAAAGAAACCTTTGGGGAGAGTTGATAATGTTCGCATTACGGTTAACAATAACCTTGTCCCCGTTGATTTTATTGTCTTGAATATTGAATGCAATGCATCTTGTCCCATTATATTGGGAAGACCTTTTCTTGATCTGTTGGTGCTATTATTGATATGAAGGAAGGTAATATTAAATATCAATTTCCTCTCAAGAAAGGTATGGAACACTTCCCTAGAAAGAGAATGAAGTTACCTTTTGATTCTATCATTAGAACAAATTATGATGTTGATGCTTCGTCTCTTGATAATACTTGATACACACTTTCTGCGCCTAGCTGAAAGGCTTTAAAGAAAAGCGCTTATGGGAGACAACCCATGATTTTACTACAGTATTTTTGTTTTATATTTGAGTCTTGGAAGTTGTTACTACTGTAGCAACCTATCCTTATCTTAATTTTGTTGCATTGTTGTGCCAAGTAAAGTCTTTGATAGTAAGGTTCATACTAGATTTGGATTACTGCGCAGAAACAGATTTCTTGCTGTCACAAATCTGGGTTGAATTCTCTGTAGGTAACTCAGAAAATTCTGCCAATTTACGTGAGTGATCCTCAGATATGTACGCAACTTTCATTCAATTTGAGCATTTTCATTTGAGCAAGTCTGGTGCCTCGTAAAAATTCGTCTTTACGGACTGTTCTGTTTTGACAGATTCTGCCTTTTATTTCGCATTGCCTGTTTTGCTATGCTTGATGGATTTCTTTGTTCCATTAACTTTCAGTAGCTTTGTGCAATGTCCAGAAGTGTTAAGAATGATTATGTCACCTCTGAACATGTGAATTTTGATTGTGCACTAACCCTCTAATGAGTTGTTTTGAGTTTGGTGTGGAGGAAGTTTTCAAGGATCAAGAGAGGAGGATGATACAATATGATCAAGGAGAGTGAAAGCTCTAAGCTTGGGGATGCCCCGTGGTTCATCCCTGCATATTTCAAGAAGACTCAAGCATCTAAGCTTGGGGATGCCCAAGGCATCCCCTTCTTCATCGACAACATTATCAGGTTCCTCTAGTGAAACTATATTTTTATTCCGCCACATCTTATGTGCTTTACTTGGAGCGTCTGTTTGTTTTTGTTTTTTTTTTGTTTGAATAAAATGGATCCTAGCATTCATTGTGTGGGAGAGAGACACGCTCCGCTGTTGCATATGGACAAATATGTCCTTAGGCTTTACTCATAATGTTCATGGCGAAGGTTAAAACTGCTTCGTTAATTGTTATATGGTTGGAAACGGAAAATGCTACATGTGGTAATGCGTAAAATGTCTTGAATAATTTGATACTTGGCAATTGTTGTGCTCATAAGGATCATGTTTAAGCTCTTGCATCATATACTTTGCACCTACTAGTGAAGAAATACATAGAGCTTGTTGAAATTTGGTTTGCATGATTGGTCTCTCTGAAGTCTAGATATTTTCTAGTAAGGATTTGAGCAACAAGGATGACAGTGTAGAGTCTTATAATGCTTGCAATATGTTTTTATGTGAGTTTTGCTGTACCGGTTCATACTTGTGTTTGCTTCAAATAACCTTGCTAGCCTAAGCCTTGTATTGAGAAGGATTACTTCTCGTGCATCCAAATCCTTGAGCCAATAACTATGCCACTTGTGTCCACCATACCTACCCACTACATGGTATTTCTCCGCCATTCCAAAGTAAATTGCTTGAGTGCTACCTTTAATTTTCTATCCTTTGTCTTTGCAATATATAGCTCATGGGACAAATAGCCTAAAAACTATTGTGGTATTGAATATGTACTTATGCATCTTATCTCTTATTAAGTTGCTTGCTGTGCGATAACCATGTTCCTGGGGACGTCATCAACTACTCTTTGTTGAATATCATGTGAGTTGCTATGCATGTTCGTCTTGTCTGAAGTAAGGGCGATTTACCATGAGTTGAATGGTTTGAGCATGCATATTGTTAGAGAAGAACATTGGGCCGCTAACTAAAGCCATGATCCATGGTGGAAGTTTCAGTTTTGGACAACAATCCTCAGTCTCTTATGAGAAAATTATTTGTTGTTGAATGCTTAAGCATTAAAGAGGAGTCCATTATCTGTTGTCTATATTGTCCCGGTATGGATGTCTAAGTTGAGAATAATCAAAAGCGAGAAATCCAATGCGAGCTTTCTCCTTAGACCTTTGTACAGGCGGCATAGAGGTATCCCTTTGTGATACTTGGTTAAAACATATGTATTGCGGTGATAATCCAGGTAATCCGAGCTAATTAGGACAAGGTGCGGGCACTATTGGTATACTATGCATGAGGCTTGCAACTTGTAGGATATAATTTACATAACACATATGCTTTATTACTACCGTTGACAAAACTGTTTCTTGTTTTCAAAATAAAAGCTCTAGCACAAATATAGCAATCGATGCTTCCCTCTTTGAAGGCCCCCTTTCTTCTACCTTTATGTTGAGTCAGTTTACCTATTTCCTCCCACCTCAAGAAGCAAACACTTGTGGTAACTGTGCATTGATTCTTACATACTTGCATATTTGCATTCATCATATTACTTTATGTTGACAACTATCCATGAGATATACATGTTACAAGTTGAAAGCAACCGCTGAAACTTAATCTTCCTTTGTGTTGCTTCAATACCTTTACTATGAATTTATTGCTTTATGAGTTAACTCTTATGCAAGACTTATTGATGCTTGTCTTGAAAGTACTATTCATGAAAAGTCTTTGCTATATGATTCAGTTGTTTACTCATTGTCTTTACCATTGCTTTGGATCGCTGCATTCATTACATATGCTTACAATAGAATTGATCAAGATCATGATGGCATGTCACTTCAGAAATTATCTTTGTTATCGTTTACCTACTCGGGACGAGTAGGAACTAAGCTTGGGGATGCTGATACGTCTCCAACGTATCGATAATTTCTTATGTTCCATGCTACTTTATTGATGATACCTACATGTTTTATACATACTTTATGTCATATTTATGCATTTTCCGGCACTAACCTATTAACAAGATGCCGAAGAGCCGATTGATGTTTTCTGCTTGTTTTTGGTTTCAGAAATCCTAGTAAGGAAATATTCTCGGAATTGGACGAAATCAACGCCCAGGGGCCTATTTTTCCATGAAGCTTCCAGAAGTCCGAAGAGGAAACGAAGTGGGGCCACGGGGCGCCACCACAGTAGGGCGGCGCGGCCTACAGGGGGCCCGCGCGGCCCTGTTGTGTGGGGCCCCCGTGACGCCCCTTGACCTGCCCTTCCGCCTACTTAAAGCCTTCGTCGCGAAACCCCCAGTGCCGAGAGCCACGATACGGAAAACCTTCCAGAGACGCCGCCGCCAATCCCATCTCGGGGGATTCAGGAGATCGCCTCCGGCACCCTGCCGGAGAGGGGAATCATCTCCCGGAGGATTCTACACCGCCATGGTCGCCTCCAGGAGTGATGTGTGAGTAGTTCACCCTGGACTATGGGTCCATAGCGGTAGCTAGATGGTCGTCTTCTCCTAATTGTGCTATCATTGTTGGATCTTGTGAGCTGCCTAACATGATCAAGATCATCTATCTGTAATACTATATGTTGCGTTTGTTGGGATCCGATGAATAGTGAATGCTATGTTATGTTGATTATCAATCTATCATCTATGTGTTGTTTATGATCTTGCATGCTCTCCGTTGCTAGTAGAGGCTCTGGCCAAGTTTTTGCTTGTAACTCCAAGAGGGAGTATTTATGCTCGATAGTGGGTTCATGCCTCCATTAAATGCGGGACGGTGATAGAAAGTTCTAAGGTTGTGGATGTCTTGTTGCCACTAGGGATAAAACATCAATGCTATGTCTAAGGATATATTTGTTGATTACATTACGCACCATACTTAATGCAATTGTGCTGTTCTTTGCAACTTAATGCTTGGAGGGGTTCGGATGATAACATCGAAGGTGGACTTTTAGGCATAGATGCATGTCTGGATAGCGGTCTATGTACTTTGTCGTAATGCCCAATTAAATCTCACACTACTCATCATAACATGTATGTGCATGGTCATGCCCTCTCTATTTGTCAATTGCCCGACTGTAATTTGTTCACCCAACATGCTTATTCTTATGGGAGAGACACCTCTAGTGAACTGTGGACCACGGTCCATTCTTTTACATCGAATACAATCTACTGCAATACTCGTTCTACTGTTCTCTGCAAACATCATCATCCACACTATACATCTAATCCTTTGTTACGGCAAGTCGGTGAGATTGACAACCTCACTTGTTACGTTGGGACAAAGTACTTGGTTGTGTTGTGCGGGTTCCACGTTGGCGCTGGAATCCACGGTGTTGCGCCGCACTACACTCCACCACCATCAACCTTCAACGTGCTTCTTGGCTCCTACTGGTTCGATAAACCTTGGTTTCTTACTGAGGGAAAACTTGCCGCTGTACGCATCACACCTTCCTCTTGGGGTTCCCAACGGGCACGTCGACTGCGTGCCAGCATCAGGCCGCTCTTCAGATCAGCCAAGAACTTGGGGCAATTATGCTTCCAGTGCCCTTCATCCTTGCATTAATAGCACACAGTATCAGGTTTAGGGCCAACCTTGGGCTTCTTAGGAGGCGCAGCAACTTTCTTGCCACCCTTCTTGAAGTTGCCCTTGTTAGGTTTGCACTGCTTTTTGAAACTGGTGGTCTTGTTGACCATCAACACTTGGTTCTCTTTCTGTATCTCTACCTCAGCAGATTTCAGCATGGAGAAGAGTTCAGGTAACTCTTTGTTCATGTTCTGCATGTTGTAGTTCATCAGAAAGTTCTTGTAACTAGGTGGCAGTGATTGGAGTACACGATGAATACCCAGCTGGTTAGGAATCACTATCCCCAAGTCACTGAGCTTCTTTGCATGCCCGGACATAGCGAGCACGTGCTCACTAACGAAGCTACCCTCTTCCATCATACAACCAAAGAAGTGTTTCGATGCCTCATAGCTTTCCACGGCCGCATGAGTTTCAAAGATAGCTTTTAGCTCACAGACCAGCTCATAAGGGTCGTGGTGCTCAAAACGCTTTTGGAGCTCCGCCTCTAGGCTGCACAGGATGGCACACTAAACATGGGAGTACCGAGTTACCCGAGTCTCGTAAACATTCTTTACATCCTCAGATACTGCAGGTGGAGGTGGGGAACCTAGCGGTGCATCGAGCACATATTGCAGGTTTCCACCAGTGAGGAAAATCCTCACATGACGGAACCAGTCAGTGAAGTTGCTACAATTGCTTTTAAGCTTTTCTTTCTCTAGGAACTGGTTAAAATTGTTGGTGGGGGCCGCCATGATCTACAACATATTTGCAAAGAGTTTAGACTAAGTTTATGATAATATGAGTTCAATTTTAATTCTTAAATTAACTAGGTGAACTCCCACTCAAAACAACATCCCTCGCATTGTCTTAGTGATTACACGAACCAAATCCACTACACCAAGTCCGATCTTCACGAGAAAAGATGTAGCTTCAAAGGCAAACATCTAAGTGTTCATCATATCATTCATATGACTCATGATCTACCTTTCGGTATCCCGTGTTCCGAGACCATGTCTGTACATGCTAGGCTCGTCAAGGCAATCTTAGTATCCGCGTGTGCAAATCTGGCTTGCACCCGTTGTATATATGCACATGTAGAATCTATCACACCCGATCATCACGTGATGCTTCGAAACGACAAGTCTTAGCAATGGTGCATACTAAGGATGAACACTTTATTATCTTGATATTTAGTGAGAGGGATCATCTTACAATGCTACCGCCGCGATCTAAGCAATACAAGATGCATAAAAGGATTAACATCACATGCAATTCATATGTGATATGATATGGCCCTTTAGTCTTTGCGCCTTTGATCTTCATCTCCAAAGAACGGACATGATCTACATCATCAACGGGCATGATCTCCATCATCGTCGGTGTAGCGTCAAGGTCAATGGCGCCGTCTTCATGGTTGTTCTCCCATGTAGCCACTATTACAACTACTTTGAAATAATACCTCAACATGAAATATAAAGGCAACCATAAGGCTCCTGCCGGTTGCCACAATACAATAATGATCATCTCATACATATTCATCATCATATCATGGACATATCACATCACCAAACCCTGCAAAAACAAGTTAGACGCCTCTAATTTGGTTTGCATATTTTACGTGGTTTAGGGTTTTCGAGTGAGATCCAATCTACCTACGAACATGAACCACAACGGTGATACTATTGTTGTCAATAGAAAGAGTAGATTGAATCTTCACTATGGTGGGAGAGACAAACACCCGCAAAGCCACTTATGCAATACAAGTTGCATGTCAAGCGTGGAGCAAGTCTCATGAAACGCGGTCACGTAAAGTTAGCCCCGGCCGCTTCATCCCACCATCCCGTAAGAGGCAAAGTACACTAACTAAAAACAACAAAAGCATCAACACCCACAAAAACCATTGTGTTCTACTCGTGCAACCAATCTATGCATAGACATGGCTCTGATACCACTGACGGGATTCGTTGCATAGAAAACAAAAAATTCCTACCGCAAGAACAAATAACAAGCCAAGATCTAATCTAGTAGATGGTAGCAACGAGATGAAGATGAGACTAACCCACGAAGATTCCAAAGCCTACGAGATTAGATCTCGTTGTTGATGTAGTCGATCACTTGCCGCTTTCAAAAGCGCGTAGAAGATCTTGACGGTGCCACAGTCGAGTAGCACCTCCGTACTCGGTCACACGTTCGGTGTTGATGACGACGTCCTTATCCCCGTTCCAGCGGGCATCGGATGTAGTAGATCCTCCTCGGAATCCCGACAGCACGACGGCGTGGTGTCGGTGGTGGTGGAGATCTCCGGCATGGCTTCGCCTAAGCACTACGGGAGAAGCGAGAGGAGGGGCGGCAAGGGTTTGGGGAGAGGGGGCACTTGGGGCACCTTGGGTGCCCTTGGGTGGTGCGGCTCAAGTGGTGGCCGGCCCCCTCCCTCTTTCCCTCATTATATAGGTGGAACCCTTATGGTTAGCCCAAAGATTCGAATAAGAGTCCAACTCAAAAACTTACCAAAGGGTGAAACCTAGGGGGAGTGGGACTCCTCCCTATCCTTCCCTCATGGCAGGCCATGGTGGTGGAGTCCACCATGGACTCCACCTTCCCCTTAGGGTGGTCGGCTAGGGTTGGTGGAGTCCAACCGGGACTCCACCTTCCATGGTGATTTCTTCTGGAAGGTTCTAGAACATTCTAGCACCTTCCATAAATGCACCGGATCATTTCCAAACTTGGAAAGTGACTTCCTATATATGAATCTTATTCTCCGGACCATTCCGGAACTCCTCGTGATGTCCTGGATCCCATCCGAGACTCTGAATAACATTCGAACTCCATTCCATATTCCATATCTACTTAAAACGACATCAAACCTTAAGTGTGTCACCCTACGGCTCGAGAACTATGTGGACATGATCGTGACTCCTCTCCGATCAATAACTAATAGAGGGACCTGGAGATCCATAATAGCTCCCACATATTCAACGATAACTTAGTGATCGATTGAACCATTTG
Source organism: Lolium rigidum (assembly GCF_022539505.1). Lineage (NCBI taxonomy): Eukaryota > Viridiplantae > Streptophyta > Magnoliopsida > Poales > Poaceae > Lolium > Lolium rigidum. Next base: position 75,011,689 of record NC_061510.1, read on the forward strand.
CATACGATACTGATTCTCTTTGTCACGCGATACTTTACTTGTCCGAGGTTCGATCATCGGTATCTCCATACTTTGTTCAACCTCGTTACCGACAAGTACTCTTTACTCGTACCGTGGTATGTCATCTCTTGTGACCTAGTCACATTCTTGCAAGCTAATCAGACGACATTCCACCGAGAGGGTCCAGAGTATATCTATCCGTCATCGGGATGGACAAATCCCACTCTTGATCCATATGCCTCAACTCACACTTTCCAAATACTTAATCCCATCTTTATAACCACCAATTTACGCAATGTCGTTTGATGTAATCAAAGCATCCTTCCGGTGGAAGTGATTTATATGATCTCATGGTCGAAGGACTAAGTAACTATGTATCGAAAGCTTTATAGCAAGTTGAACTTAATGACTTGATCGCTCATTTGGGTGTGTGTCCATTATATCATTCATACAATGACATAACCTTGTTATTAATAACATCCAATGTTCATGATCACGAAACCATGATCATCTATTAATCAACAAGCTAGTTATACAAGAGGCTTACTAGGGACTCCTTGTTGTTTACATAACACACATGTATTAATGTTTCGGTTAATACAATTATAGCATGGTATGCAAACTTTTATCATAAGCACAAAGATATATTATAATAACCACTTTATTATTGCCTCTTGGGCATATCTCCAACACGATAGGCTGTGGTGGTTGTCTCGTCGAGAGGCTAAGGTTCTAGGGTTCTAGCTCTGACTTACGGTGGATCTATGTGTTGAAGTTGTGTCTCGGCAGACCCTCTCATGGCCTTTATATAGCAGGCCAGGTCCGAGAGTTCTGTTCGGGCTCGACTAGGTTACAAAGAGATCTATTCTAATCTTTCCTTGTATAACGTCTTCTTGCCCTGTTCGTCAAGAATCTTTCTTCGGGTAAGTCTCCTTTTCTGGAACCGACGTATAGGCCCACCTTGGTTGTTGGACAATCTTCATAGGCTCATGGTTGGGACGGAGGAGGTAGTCTAATGTTGGTTACCCGAAGGGTAATGCCCACATCAGTTGTGGTGTCTTTGGATGCATAAATTGGTGCCTAACTACTTGCTCCTTGCAATAGGCATCAAATGGGTCAATATACTCCCCCCCATTATCACTGTGAATGCACTTGATCTTTTTCTCAGTTTCTCTCTCAATTGAGACTTGAAATTGCTTGAATACACTTAGTAAGTGATGTTTGGCCTCAATAAATACACCAAGACCTTCCTGGAAAAGTCATCAATTAATGTGATAAAGTACTTGGCCTCACCCATTGACCTCACCCACATTTTACAAACGTCGGAATGTACCAAGTCCAACACCTCGGGCTTCTTGTGAGGAGGTTGACTCTTGAATGCAACTCTGTGTTGCTTCCCGGCTAGACAATCTGAACATTTCTTGATGTGAACAACTTTCACACATTTCAACAAAAATTTATTCACCAGCACCATCATCCCCTTCTCACTCATGTGTCCAAGTCTCTTGTGCCATAAAGCACAAGCATCTTCTTTCTGCAACGCTTTGACACAAGTAGCAGAAATCTTAGCATGAACATGATACAAAACTGAAACCATGTTACCTTTGGCAACAACCAGATTTCTTTGGTGAGCTTGTACTGTATATTTCCAAATATGCTCAAGTACCCGTCAAGCAATGACACCGAGATAATGTTGAGCCATAGGGCCTCAACATGCCTCACCGACTTGATGACTAGCGTCGTACCATTTTCAGTCTCCAAGTGCACATCTCCTCTTCCAATGATGTGTGCTCTATCATTGTCTCCCATCTTCACAACACCAAAATCGATGCATAGTTTGTGAAGAGCTCTCTACGAGATGTAGCATGTATGGTAGCACCGCTGTTCGGTATCCAAGTCATCTCATCACCATCTACAAGATCGATGGCATCATCAGAAACTACAGTGATGGTGACAATGAGAAAAGAATTACTGCAGTAGATGAGATCATGTCTCTCATGCATGAAGAACATGATGGCAGCAGTGATTTCACTGTGCTTTCAACAGATCTCACCCGATAAGGAAAATCAGCCGGAGGAGCCCTCCAAGCCTCTTCAACGCTGGATCCGGGGCCAGCGCCACCCCGTCCTTTAAGCGGCCGGATCCCCCACCATCATCCACAACATGCCATAGTAAGACCGCCACACTCCAAGAGTAGCACATCCTTGTAGCTTAAACTCCACAAGCATCTCACCAGCGTCAGCAACACATGCGACGAAAAGGGACATCAAATGGGAGACCATTATACCTCCTAGAATCACCTTCAGACCAGAAGGATCTAATTTATCGAGTGTCTTCCATCCAGATTCCACGACTTGGTACGGATTCGAACAGGTGGATCCTTGCTGTCACCATGGCCCTGACACCTGGGTTCGGTCGGCACCCAGCCGTGGTTGTCATTGTCAATGAATACAGTTATCACAGAAGAATATTCTGCATCATTAAAGAGCATCCCGGATTAGCAGCGAGTAAAAAACTACTCGACGGTTGGCCGTGTCAGCCGTCGCGCTGTCTCTCGTCCCGTCCGTCGAGATTAGATCCGCCGCCACCCCCGTCACGTCGTTACCGAACGGAACTGACTGGAATAACTGGTTCGGGGAGAAATACTCCGGTCTCCGGGAATCCAGGCGTCCGCCACCGGAGCGCACACGGCACGACAGCCGACAGGTGTAGGTGGGGTGGCCGCCTCCCTTTCCCCTCCGCTTCGCTAAGCTAGCGTCCCGCCGCCGCCGCCGCCGCCCGCCCGCTCCCTCTCCCTCTCCGACTCCTCGTCGCCACAGCCGTCCCCAGCCGGCAACCGAGGTCGCCGCCGCCACCGCCGCCACGCCTCCACCGAGCCGGGCTCTCCCAAGGCCGGCGGCGAGTGCCTCTGGTCCGGCGGCCCCTCTCGTCAGGCTCCCCTGCCAGCCCCTTGTCGGTAAGCACCTTCTGGTTCCGGCGAAATCTGCTTGATTCCATCCAGCCCCCGCGCCGCGTGTCTGGAATAGTCGTCAGTTAGTTTATTGGTAGACTCGTATTAGTCTCCGAGCAGGCGCGCGCGCGCTCGCTTTCATGTGATTTCTGCGGTTGCAACATGCACACCCCCTGTTCCTCGTAATTAATCAGGCACGGCACGGATGGATTCTTGATTTATTTTTCTTTTGACATGATTGTTAGGACCGAACGTCCAGTACTCATTCGTTTATGGGGTTCTTCCAGTTGCAGGATATAAGGCGACATTTTGGGTGGAGTTGCAGTGTAATTGTTGCACGCCATGTCGACGAGGCGGCATTTTGCGGTGTTCACCACCGCGAGCCTTCCGTGGATGACGGGGACCTCCATCAACCCGCTGTTCCGCGCGGCCTACCTTGCAAAGGATGGGAGCAGGGATGTCACCCTGGTCATCCCCTGGCTTTCTCTCAAGGACCAAGAGTTGGTTTACCCCAACAAGATTGTGTTCGATTCGCCTTTGGAGCAAGAGGGCTATGTTCGTCGCTGGATTGAGGAGAGGGTTGACTTTAGGCCATCGTTCAGCATCAAATTCTACCCTGCCAAGGTATACCTATTCTTGTAGCCCTATGTATGAGTTCTTAGAATCATCTTATCTTTCCATGACTCACCTTGCACAGTTGGTTTCCTTTCAAGTGCATCTAATTCAAACTGATTACAGTTTTCTAAGACAAGTTCAATCCCTTCCTTGTGCAAGTAAAGCACAAATACGTCATCATTTGTGCTTCTTCTCGGTAGACCCTGTAGTTGCCATCTTCCATCTGGCAATATGTGTATTTTAAGAGCAGTTTGACCCCTTAATTGCACAGACACTTAAAAATACGACAATGATCATTTTGTTCTTGTTGGTATTAGACCTTGTAGTTGCTAGCTTCCATCTGGCAGTATGCATATTTTTCCTCTAAATTTTCACTTGGTTCTGATTTGAGGCAATTTGAAAGAGCTTGGCCCTTTCTTGTCATGCAGTTTTCCATAGAAATGAGAAGTATTCTACCCGTTGGAGATATCACAGAGTGCATTCCAGATGAGATGGCTGATATCGCTGTTCTAGAGGAGCCTGAGCATCTAAACTGGTACCACCATGGGCGGAGATGGAAAAATAAGTTCAGGCGAGTGATAGGTGTGATCCACACTAATTATCTAGCATATGTGAGAAGAGAAAAGAATGGACAAGTGTTGGCCTGCTGCCTCAGATATATGAACACCTGGGTTAGCCGAATTTACTGCCACAAGGTAACATCCTGAATTTGTGCAGTCGATCATTTCTCTGTTCATGAGTAACCCATGCTGTTTCTGTTCATGATGCCTCATTTAGCTCACGAATCAGGACCAGGCATACGCCATTTGTATTCATAATTCTGTCAGTGCTTGCCACATGTATATCCTTCATATATAAGATCAATAGCATTGTAATGGGTTCTAGCCTTTTTCTTATCTGCTGGCCTTGTCGAGTGAACATAGCAATGATTATTCTGTACAATTTTGAAGTTATAATCTGCGTGACATCGACTAAAACATCTTCTTAGATATTTGGATAGAATTGTTACAAAAACGTGCACAAAAGCTGCCTTGGAATTTTTGATGAGGACAATTTCATCTGATGGAGAATTTCTCCACTGCCAGGATAATCCAACACTTTTTAAAATAACATTTCTTATTCTGCTCCCCTGACCTTGTTCTCTAAAGGTCTTGTATTTTTACCTAAATTTTGCAAAATCTGGTATGCCAGATAATTGCCATTTACCACTGCATGACTGCAACTTTGGACCAACCATGCCAGATTTGATTTTCGTAGAATTTGTATATAGGTTTTAACTGGAAAGGACTAGGTAAGAGTATGTGGTGAAATACATACGTTCGGTTGTTAGGTATAATTAGTATGTAATACGCATTTTCATGGTGCACATTGCTCGTTTAGATTTTTGGACATTTCATTGACATGTTTCATGACATACGAAAGTTATTAAAGATAGAAAATGGTGAGGACACATGTAGGTTGAACTTTCCTGCCTGGATTTATTTGCTTCCCTCCACTACAAATTGTTGATTTCGAGAACCCTATAACCCCTATAACCCAGAATCAACCTGCCCTGTTCAGCCAGAATTATACAATGCTAACTTTGGCTTACATGAAAACAGATAATCAGACTATCTGGCGCTACTCAAGATTTTCCCAAATCTGTTGTATGCAATGTCCATGGTGTGAATCCAAAATTTCTTGAGGTAGGCAAGCTAAAGTTAAAGCAGCTGCAGAATGGAGAGTTAGCCTTCACAAAAGGGGCATACTATATTGGGAAGATGGTGTGGAGTAAGGGGTACAGGGAGCTTCTTGACCTTCTATCCAAATATCAGAGCAGGTTGGGTGGTCTTGACGTAGATTTATATGGTAGTGGAGAAGATTCAGATGAAGTCCGAGAATCTGCAGAGCGCTTAAGTTTGGCTGTGAAGGTTCACCCTGGACGTGATCATGCAGATCCCTTGTTCCATGAGTGAGTTCTCATAATTACCAAATACTTCCCTGCATCTTCTTATTTCTTTTTATTCGAAATATATGTTTGAAATGTATATATAGAAATATGTCATTGAAGACAACAAAGGTTGCTTTCGTTTTGCCCTTTTCATATAAAAAGAAGATAAAACTAATCTTAATGTTCTAATCACAACTCACAAGTTGAGCATAAGCTGCCTCGTCAGGCTGGGGAAGGATCTACACTACTAGATCATAGGAATGACAATATATGTTATATTCAGGATACAGCTATGATTTGTGTTATTAATACCTCGTGAATCGCTTATTTCCCAACAGCTATAAAGTATTCATCAACCCCAGCACAACAGATGTGGTCTGCACGACCTCTGCTGAGGCCCTTGCGATGGGCAAGATTGTGATATGTGCCAATCACCCTTCAAACGAGTTCTTCAAGCAGTTTCCCAACTGCCGCATCTATAACAACGATGAAGAGTTTGTACAACTCACCCTGGATGCTCTAGCAGAGCAGCCTGCTCCATTAACAGATACGCACATGTATGACTTGTCATGGGAGGCAGCAACCGACAGATTCATGGAGGCTGCTGAGATAAACCTTCCTACTGCAGAGCCAAGAATCCACCAAGCGTCCAAGGCTTACTTCCCCGCCTTTCTAAGGACTCGTAAAGTAAAGCAAAATTTGGAGGATGCATCGGTATATCTGCACCAAGCACTCTCGGGGCTGGAGGTCACCCGCTGTGCCTTCGGTGCTGTTCCGAAGACACTACAACCTGATGAGCAGTTGTGCAAAGATCTTGGCCTGGCTTCTCCCCCCAAGAAGAAAAAACTAAAACTGAAGCTGATGACGTGACGCTATAAGTTTGGTCCCGATCTCCTAGTTGAATTGCTTATTTTCATGGTGTACATTATTCGAAATTATGGAGGGATGAGTGGTTTTTTTCCACTATATTGTACATTGTAGTGTGTTCGTGTAGGAGGGAGAAGTAGTCTGTTGACAGTGCTGTAATTCTGGCATCGGTGTGCGCTTCTTCATTTTCTTTGTGACTTGTGAGGTCTGCTTTGTCTTGTTATTACTTTTGTCACGCTGCATGTACATTATTCGAGAATCTGGAAGACTTAGTGCTTCTTTTTCATTATTACTCAGATCACTGTGTGCGTGTAAGGTACGGTAGTAAATTACAGTGTAGATTGAGTGCTACGCTAGGAGGGGGAAATAGTCTGTTAAACTGTACTGTATAATTCTGGCATGGGCTTGCGCTTCTTCGGTTCTTTGTGAGGTCTGGTAATCTCTGCATAAGGTAAAGTAATGGACTAGTAGAACAGAGATAACGAGACGGCCTGCTGATTAGACTAAGTAAAACAAAAGTTACATTTCATAAAGAAACCACAAAGACCACGGATACATGCTACTACTATTGTACGCGACTGCCTCGTGCTGAAGAACACAAAGGGTACGTGACTGCCTCGTGCTGAAGAACACAAAGGGCCTTCGCGCTGAAGAACATAAAGGATCTGTTTGGTTCCTAACCTTTGCCGAGCCTAACTTTGACAAACGGTGGCAGCCATAAAAGTGTGATTAGAATTTTGGAGGCCACAAAATGTGGTAAAAGTTGGCAAAAAATTCACTCAATGACAAGTGAGCCATATGGATAGTGAAGTTCCAGCTCCAAAATGTGAAAAGAACTAAACACATGCCAAATTGTCAAACTTTGGCTTGGCAAAGTGTGGCTGGAAACCAAACAGACCTAAAGCCTGGACTTAAAACTGCATATCACCTCCTCCAGTCGAATTTCTCCTACTCTGGTGGTCTTTCACAAGCAGATCCACATTCGACTGAATATTATCAACCTTCCTTCTCAGTTCGGCGAAATAGCTTACCAAACCGGCAATACCTCCCTAGGAAAAGGGACGGTCGTTCCACACCGGTGCGCCCCAAACGTTCGGCCTCCAAAAAACTTGAACTTTTGAAAACTTAAAAAATAAACACACACCGAATCTCATTGAAATTTGTACAAATTATAAAAATAAATAAACTAGATGAAAATGCGCGGTAGTTGACATGGGCATTACCCTTCGGGTAACCGACATTGCCCTATTCCGTATTGTCTAGTTGAAGGCCCATGAAGGCACTTGGAGGCAAGACGGGCCGCTTGGATGGCGCACTAGAAGATTCCTCGACGGGCAAGGCAAGGAAGCAGCCGAACAAGGGAAGATTAGATTTAAAACTACTGTAAACTTAGTCGTACACGGTTAGACCTCTTGAGACCTGGCCTCCTATATAAAGGCCAGGAGAGGGGCTGCCGAGGGACAATCAATCTTAGCAATCTAGGCCACCAAAAAGTCTAGAGCTAGATCATCATAGCACTTAGCCTCTCGACGAGATCTCAGCCGAACTATTCGGCACCCCATTGTAACCCAATATCTTCATAATCAAGAACAGACAGGAAGGACGTAAGGGTTTTACCTTATCGAGGGCCCCGAACCTGGGTAAATTGCTCTCCCCGCTTGTCTGCGAACCGATGTCTCGTGTCAGCTTGCAGGATTCCGTCAATCCTAAGCCCCAATCGGAGGGCGTTGCCGGGGAGTACCCTCGACAATTGGCGCCGTCTGTGGGAAGCCTGTCGGCACCAGGCAAGTCATCGGCAGTACCAGTCACGTCCGCGGCGTTCTTACTCGAATCACCGATGCCAGCAGAACCAAGAGATTCGATCCGCTGTGGGTCCTTCGAGTTCGTACCGCACTGCGAAGCACTTCACCCGATCCCTGCGAGATCATCTTGCGACATGGATGCTACTTTCGGTGGTGTCAACTTCATCATCGACTCTGGAGGTTTTCTTCGCCTCCCTAGGGACGGCGCATCCGACCTGAAGGCCGCGGCTTCGGAAGGCGTTCCTCCAACAGCAACCCTAAAAGTTCCACCCAGGAGCGTACAAGAGAGCAACCGAGGAAGTTTCGACGTCATGGCAGGACAGAGGAAAAGACGAAGGGGCTCGCACCGCGAGGAGGAAGGACGAACAACAGCTCACCTTCGTCAGTTCGAACAAGGGTGCCACGACACGTCATCATTCAGGGGTCGCACCCGTTCACCATACCTTTCGGCTACGGAGCAACTCGAGGCACCATGCTACCTTCACTCTTACATTGATCCAAAGGACGGTCGAGAGAAATCCAGTCACCTGTTAAGGAACTGTCGACATTTTCTGGAAATTCGGCAGTTCTGCGATGACCTCAGGGCCGAGGCCATGTCGAGAGTTCACGCAATGGAGAGAAGGGCGGGGTCCTACAGTTACCCACCAGAACCGTATGTACCGGAACCGTACGTACCAGCAGGAGGAGACGAACATGTACCGACCGAGGTGTTCCCGGAACCATGCGGGCAAGTCAACATGATCCATAAAACGAGCTTTTCAAAGAGAGAAATCAAGAAGTTCTCCCGAGAAGTAAAATATGCGGAAGTCGCCATGGTTGATACACCCGATTTCATCGACTGGTCAGATCAGAGTATCACCTTCGGCAGGGCGGATCATCCAAAAGTTGTCCCAAGGCCCAGCCACGAGGCCCTCGTCCTCGAAGCACAGATTGGAGGGTACAATATGAGCAAAGTATTCATGGATGGAGGAAGTGGCTTGAACCTGCTATTCGCCAGCACAATGAGAGCAATGGGTCTAACAGTCGATATGCTAAAAGAATCTAACACAGGGTTCCACGGCATTATACCAACTCGACCCGCTTATTCTCTTGGTAAAACATCATTGGACGTAGTCTTCGGCACGCCCAGCAATTTCAGGAAAGAGAAGGTCGAGTTCGAAGTAGTCGACTGGGAGTCTCAGTATCACGCCATCCTCGGCAGGCCCGCGTTTGCCAAATTCATGGTCGTACCTCATTATGCGTACCTGAAACTGAAGATGCCAGGCAACAACGGGACCCCAATAACCGTTCATGAAAGCTTTGCTCGATCGGACAACTGCGACAGGGAGTTCCAGAAGATCGCCTCGAAGTTCGGAGCCAAAGAAGAACTCAACGCCATCGACACCGTTACAGATCACACGCAACCACCAGCCGATAATCGAAATCAGAGATCTGACGAGTTTGACGCTGCAAAGGAAGTCAAGAAGCTGCAAGTACACCCCACTGACCCGAAGAAAACGGTCAATACGTCGGCTGACCTTACTGGCGCATAGGAAGGCGCGCTCATCGAGTTCCTCCGTGAGCGCTGGGAGATATTTGCATGGGAACCATCCGACATGCCAGGTATCCCCAGGGAACTCGCTGAGCACGCCCTTAATGTCGACCCGACAACTAAACCGGTGCAGCAGTCAATGCGCCGATTTTCCGAACCAAAGAGGAGAGCAATTGGAGTAGAAATCAGTCGACTCCGTAAAGCAGGATTCATTCGGGAGCTCAAGAAAGCTGAGTGGGTGGCCAACCCTGTCAGGGTGCCCAAAAAGGACACCACCGCTCTGCGCATGTGCATCGATTACACCAGCCTTAATAAACACTATCCGAAAGACCACTTCCCGCTGCCCCGTATCGATCAGATAGTCGACTCCACAGCAGGATGCGATCGCCTCTCCTTCCTTGATGCATACTCCGGGTATAATCAGATCAAGCTGAAGAAAGAAGACCAGGAGCTAACTACGTTCATCACCCCACACGGCGTTTTTTGTTACAACGTCATGACCTTCGGATTGAAAAACGCGGGAGCAACTTATCAACGTTGCATGCAGGCTTGCCTTGGAGAGCAAATTGGGAGAAACATCGAAGTCTACATCGACGATATCGTGGTGAAGACAAAGTATGCCGCCACTCTCATCGATGATCTGCGGGAGACTTTCGATAACCTAGACAAGTATAAAATCAGGCTGAACCCCAAAAAATGTTTCTTCGGAGTGCCAGGGGGACAAGTACTCGGGTACTTCATTTCAGCCAGAGGGATTGAAGCCAACCCTTTGAAGATCAAAGCTATTCTCGACATGGAACCGCCAAAGAATCTGCACCAAGTGCAGCAGTTGGTAGGACGTTTAGCAGCCCTCAGTAGATTCATCGCCATGCTAGGAGAGAAAGCTTTGCCCTTTTATAGCTTAATGAAAAAGTCAGAAAAGTTCGAGTGGACAAAGGAGGCGCAAGAGTCCTTCGACAACCTGAAGAAAATCTTGTCAACGTCCCCAGTCCTTGTAACTCCGCGCGAGAAAGAAACGTTGCTCATGTATATAGCCGCGACAGCACAAGTCTTCAGTAGCGTTTTGGTTGTTGAGCGCGAGGAAGCAGGAACAGTCCACGGTGTTCAGAGGCCTGTGTATTACCTCAGTGAAGTACTCACACCCGCAAAGCAGAGATACCCTCACCATCAGAAGCTGGCGTATGCAGTATGGAAGTCGGCTCGCAAGCTGCGTCATTATTTCACGGAGCATCCGATTATCGTCGTAAGTGAAGCGCCATTGAAGAACATAATGACTAATCCAGAAACCACGGGTCGAGTGTCCCAGTGGACCATCGAAATAGCGCCGCACGACATAACTTACGTTAACCGAACGGCAATAAAATCTCAAGTCCTCCCAGATTTCGTAGCGGATTGGATCCAGTCACAGACACCAGCAGCACCCGACATGTCGGGATCATGGACAATGTACTTCGACGGGTCAAAACGGAGCACGGGCGCAGGAGCAGGAGTGATATTGATATCACCGCAGGGAGATAAGATGAAGTACATACTACGTATGAATTTCTCCCTGCCGACGAACAATGAAGCAGAGTACGAAGCGCTGTTACACGGAATGAGGATGGCGAAAGCATGCGGGGCAACTCGCCTAGAAATCTACGGAGATTCAAACTTGGTGGTGCAGGAGTCGATGAACCTACGTGACGCAGTCAGCGACAACATGATCGCTTATCGACAGTTGTATCAAAATATGGAAGCCAAGTTTGAAGGATGCGAGCTCAAACACATCGGCAGAGCCAGCAACGAAGAAGCCGACACTCTGGCTGATTCCTACATACTTGCATATTGCACTTATTATATTACTCTATGTTGACAATTATCCATGAGATATACATGTTACAAGTTGAAAGCAACCGCTGAAACTTAATCTTCTTTTGTGTTGCTTCAATACCTTTACTTTGATTTATTGCTTTATGAGTTAACTCTTATGCAAGACTTATTGATGCTTGTCTTGAAGTACTATTCATGAAAAGTCTTTGCTTTATGATTCGGTTGTTTACTCATGTCATTACCATTGTTTTGATCGCTGCATTCATTACATATGTTTACAAATAGTATGATCAAGGTTATGATGGCATGTCACTCCAGAAATTATCTTTGTTATCGTTTTACTCGCTCGGGACGAGCAGAACTAAGCTTGGGGATGCTGATACGTCTCCGACGTATCGATAATTTCTTATGTTCCATGCTACATTATTGATGATATCTACATGTTTTATACACATTATATGTCGTATTTATGCATTTTCTGGCACTAACCTATTAACGAGATGCCGAAGAGCCAGTTGCTGTTTTCTGCTGTTTTTGGTTTCATAAATCCTAGTAAAGAAATATTCTCGGAATTGGACGAAATCAACGCCCAGGGTCCTATTTTGCCACGAAGCTTCCAGAAGACCGAAGGAGAGTCGAAGTGGGGCCACGAGGTGGCCAGACACCAGGGCGGCGCGGCCCAGGCCTTGGCCGCGCCGGCCTGTCGTCTGGGCCCCTCGTGCCGCCTCTTTACCTGCCCTTCCGCCTACAAATAGCCTCCGTCGCGAAACCCCCAGTACCGAGAGCCACGATACGGAAAACCTTACCGAGACGCCGCCGCCGCCAATCCCATCTCGGGGGATTCTGGAGATCTCCTCCGACACCCTGCCGGAGAGGGGGTTCATCTCCCGGAGGACTCTTCACCGCCATGGTCGCCTCCGGAGTGATGAGTGAGTAGTTCACCCCTGGACTATGGGTCCATAGCAGTAGCTAGATGGTTGTCTTCTCCTCATTGTGCTTCATTGTTGGATCTTGTGAGCTGCCTAACATGATCAAGATCATCTATCCGTAATACTATATGTTGTGTTTGTCGGGATCCGATGGATAGAGAATACTATGTTATGTTAATTATCAAGTTATTACCTATGTGTTGTTTATGATCTTGCATGCTCTCCATTATTAGTAGAGGCTCGGCCAAGTTTTTGCTCTTAACTCCAAGAGGGAGTATTTATGCTCGATAGTGGGTTCATGCCTCCATTAAATCTGGGACGATGTGACAGAAAGTTCTAAGGTTGTGGATGTGTCGTTGCCACTAGGGATAAAACATTGATGCTATGTCTAAGGATGTAGTTATTGATTACATTACGCACCATACTTAATGCAATTGTCCGTTGTTTTGCAAACTTAATACCGGAAGGGGTTCGGATGATAACCTCGAAGGTGGACTTTTTAGGCATAGATGCATGCTCGGATAGCGGTCTATGTACTTTGTCGTAATGCCCAATTAAATCTCACTATATTTATCATGTCATGTATGTGCATTGTTATGCCCTCTCTATTTGTCAATTGCCCGACTGTAATTTGTTCACCCAACATGCTTTTATCTTATGGGAGAGACACCTCTAGTGAACTGTGGACCCCGGTCCTATTCTTTACATCGCATACAATCTATCGCAATACTTGTTTTACTCGTTTTCCGCAAACAATCATCTTCCACACAATACGGTTAATCCTTTGTTACAGCAAGCCGGTGAGATTGACAACCTCACTGTTTCGTTGGGGCAAAGTACTTTGGTTGTGTTGTGCAGGTTCCACGTTGGCGCCGGAATCCCTGGTGTTGCGCCGCATTACATTCCGCCACCATCAACCTTCAACGTGCTTCTTGACTCCTACTGGTTCGATTAAACCTTGGTTTCTTACTGAGGGAAAACTTATCTGCTGTGCGCATCGCACCTTCCTCTTGGGGTTCCCAACGAACGTGTCAATTATACGCGCATCAAGACTGTTTTCAGGCGCCGTTGCCGGGGAGATCAAGACACGCTGCAAGGGGAGTCTCCACAACCCAATCTCTTTACTTTGTTTTTGTCTTGCTTTATTTTATTTACTACTTTGTTTGCTGCATTATATCAAAACACAAAAAAAAAATTAGTTGCTAGCTTTACTTTATTTACTGTCTTGCTTTCTATATCAAAAACACAAAAAAAAATTAATTACTTGCATTTACTTTACTTGATTCATCATGTTTCCTTTTAATTTTACCACAAAAGACATACCGGTAGGACGTGGGTCTATAGTTGGGAGAAATAATATAGAAGAATTTTTCAATCATGTTAGTACCGTTGAAGATTTTGAAGATAGACATTTGGTAGAACTTGCTCCTACTTATGAAATTGCTGCTGCTGCTTTAGTTTGCATGTTGGAAACTAAATTTGTTAATCTCAATCCTATAATCCAACACATGTTTCTTACACTCGGTGATATGGAAGAAGGGGAAAAGAAAGATTTTGTTTTAGAAACCCTTCTTAGAGAATTTGGTGGTATAGCAAGAGAGGCTAGAAAGGTCTTTAGTAAATATAAAATGCTTGGTTCTTATACCAATTTTGCTAGTATCCTTGAAAAGATGGACATGGAGAGAGTAAGGTACACTAATAATATTAATGATGGTGGGGAGATCAAGGCACCAATACCATGTAAGCTCCTAGCAATGAATGAAGCGCTAGAAAATAACTATGCTTGGCTTGTTCCTGAAAATTTGTTTGATGAGAGTAGCAAACCCAAGACTAATGAAAAGGGAGCCGCTGAAACTTATGTATCCAATATACTATGCATGGTTGAGAAAATTCCAAACCCCGCTAAAGATGCTTCATCTCTTGATAATACTTGATACACACTTTCTGCGCCTAGCTGAAAGGCGTTAAAGAAAAGCGCTTATGGGAGACAACCCATGTTTTTACTAAAGTATTTTTGTTTTATATTTGAGTCTTGGAAGTTGTTTACTACTGTAGCAACCTCTCCTTATCTTAGTTTTATGTTTTGTTGTGCCAAGTAAAGTCTTTGATAGTAAAGTGAATACTAGATTTGGATTACCGCACGTAAACAGATTTCTTTGCTGTCACGAATCTGGGCCTAATTCTCTCGTAGGTAACTCAGAAAATTATGCCAATTTACGTGAGTGATCCTCAGATATGTACGCAACTTTCATTCAATTTGGGCATTTTCATTTGAGCAAGTCTGGTGCCTCAATAAAATCCATCTTTACGGATCTGTCTCGTTTTGACAGATTCTGCCTTTTATTTCGCATTGCCTCTTTTGCTATGTTGGATGAATTTCTTTGATCCATTAATGTCCAGTAGATTTATGCAATGTCCAGAAGTGTTAAGAATGATTGTGTCACCTCTGAACATGTTAATTTTATTGTCCACTAACCCTCTAATGAGTTGTTTCGAGTTTGGTGTGGAGGAAGTTTTCAAGGATCAAGAGAGGAGTATGATGCAATATGATCAAGGAGAGTGAAAGCTCTAAGCTTGGGGATGCCCCGGTGGTTCACCCCTGCATATTTTAAGAAGACTCAAGCGTCTAAGCTTGGGGATTCCCAAGGCATCCCCTTCTTCATCGACAACATTATCAGGTTCCTCCCCTGAAACTATATTTTTATTCCGTCACATCTTATGTACTTTGCTTGGAGCGTCTGTTTGTTTTTGTTTTTTGTTTTTGTTTGAATAAAATGGATCCTAGCATTCATTGTGTGGGAGAGAGACACGCTCCGCTGTTGCATATGGACAAATATGTCCTTAGGCTTTACTCATTGTATTCATGGCGAAGGTTGAATCTTCTTCGTTAAATTGTTATATGGTTGGAATCGGGAAATGCTACATGTAGTAATTCTAAAATGTCTTGAATAATTTGATACTTGGCAATTGTTGTGCTCATGTTTATGCTCTTGCATCATATACTTTGCACCCATTAATGAAGAAACACCTAGAGCTTGCTAAATTTGGTTTGCATATTTGGTCTCTCTAAAGTCTAGATAATATCTAGTATTGAGTTTTGAACAACAAGGAAGACGGTGTAGAGTCTTATAATGTTTACAATATGTCTTTTATGTGAGTTTTGCTGCACCGTTTATCCTTGTGTTTGTTTCAAATAAACCTTGCTGGCCTAAACCTTGTATCGAGAGGGAATACTTCTCATGCATCCAAAATCCTTGAGCCAACCACTATGCCATTTGTGTCCACCATACCTACCTACTACATGGTATTTCTCCGCCATTCCAAAGTAAATTGCTTGAGTGCTACCTTTAAAATTCCATCATTCGCCTTTACAATATATAGCTCATGGGACAAATAACTTAAAAACTATTGTGGTATTGAATATGTACTTATGCACTTTATCTCTTATTAAGTTGCTTGTTGTGCGATAACCATGCTTCTGGGGACGCCATCAACTACTCTCTGTTGAATATCATGTGAGTTGCTATGCATGTCCGTCTTATCTGAAGTAAGAGAGATCTACCACCTTAATGGTTGGAGCATGCATATTGTTAGAGAAGAACATTGGGCAGCTAACTAAAGCCATGATTCATGGTGGAAGTTTCAGTTTTGGACATATATCCTCAATCTCATATGAGAATAATAATTGTTGCCGCATGCTTATGCATTAAAGAGGAGTCCATTATCTGTTGTCCATGTTGTCCCGGTATGGATGTCTAAGTTGAGAATAATCAAAAGCGAGAAATCCAAAATGCGAGCTTTCTCCTTAGACCTTTGTACAGGCGGCATGGAGGTACCCCATTGGGACACTTGGTTAAAACATGTGTATTGCGATGATCCGGTAGTCCAAGCTAATTAGGACAAGGTGCGGGCACTATTAGTATACTATGCATGAGGCTTGCAACTTGTAAGATATAATTTACATAACTCATATGCTTTATTACTACAGATTGACAAAATTGTTTCATGTTTTCAAAATAAAAGCTCTAGCACAAATATAGCAATCGATGCTTTCCTCTTTGAAGGACCATTCTTTTTACTTTTATGTTGAGTCAGTTCACCTATTTCTCTCCACCTCAAGAAGCAAACACTTGTGTGAACTCGTGCATTGATTCCTACGTACTTGCATATTGCACTTATTATATTACTCTATGTTGACAATTATCCATGAGATATACATGTTACAAGTTGAAAGCAACCGCTGAAACTTAATCTTCTTTTGTGTTGCTTCAATACCTTTACTTTGATTTATTGCTTTATGAGTTAACTCTTATGCAAGACTTATTGATGCTTGTCTTGAAGTACTATTCATGAAAAGTCTTTGCTTTATGATTCAGTTGTTTACTCATGTCATTACCATTGTTTTGATCGCTGCATTCATTACATATGTTTACAAATAGTATGATCAAGGTTATGATGGCATGTCACTCCAGAAATTATCTTTGTTATCGTTTTACCCGCTCGGGACGAGCAGAACTAAGCTTGGGGATGCTGATACGTCTCCGACGTATCGATAATTTCTTATGTTCCATGCTACATTATTGATGATATCTACATGTTTTATACACATTATATGTCGTATTTATGCATTTTCCGGCACTAACCTATTAACGAGATGCCGAAGAGCCAGTTGCTGTTTTCTGCTGTTTTTGGTTCCAGAAATCCTAGTAAAGAAATATTCTCGGAATTGGACGAAATCAACGCCCAGGGTCCTATTTTGCCACGAAGCTTCCAGAAGACCGAAGGAGAGCCGCGCCGGCCTGTCGTCTGGGCCCCTCGTGCCGCCTCTTTACCTGCCCTTCCGCCTACAAATAGCCTCCGTCGCGAAACCCCCAGTACCGAGAGCCACGATACGGAAAACCTTACTGAGACGCCGCCGCCGCCAATCCCATCTCGGGGATTCTCGGAGATCTCCTCCGGCACCCTGCCGGAGAGGGGATTCATCTCCCGGAGGACTCTTCACCGCCATGGTCGCTTCCGGAGTGATGAGTGAGTAGTTCACCCCTGGACTATGGGTCCATAGCAGTAGCTAGATGGTTGTCTTCTCCTCATTGTGCTTCATTGTTGGATCTTGTGAGCTGCCTAACATGATCAAGATCATCTATCCGTAATACTATATGTTGTGTTTGTCGGGATCCGATGGATAGAGAATACTATGTTATGTTAATTATCAAGTTATTACCTATGTGTTGTTTATGATCTTGCATGCTCTCCGTTATTAGTAGAGGCTCTGGCCAAGTTTTTGCTCTTAACTCCAAGAGGGAGTATTTATGCTCGATAGTGGGTTCATGCCTCCATTAAATCCGGGACGATGACGTAAAGTTCTAAGGTTGTGGATGTGCTTGTTGCCACTAGGGATAAAACATTGATGCTATGTCTAAGGATGTAGTTATTGATTACATTACGCACCATACTTAATGCAATTGTCTCGTTGTTTTGCAAACTTAATACCGGAAGGGGTTCGGATGATAACCCGAAGGTGGACTTTTTAGGCATAGATGCATGCTCGGATAGCGGTCTATGTACTTTGTCGTAATGCCCAATTAAATCTCACTATATTTATCATGTCATGTATGTGCATTGTTATGCCCTCTCTATTTGTCAATTGCCCGACCGTAATTTGTTCACCCAACATGCTTTTATCTTATGGGAGAGACACCTCTAGTGAACTCGTGGACCCCGGTCCTATTCTTTACATCGCATACAATCTATCGCAATACTTGTTTTACTCGTTTTCTCGCAAACAATCATCTTCCACACAATACGGTTAATCCTTTGTTACCAGCAAGCCAGTGAGATTGACAACCTCACTGTTTCGTTGGGGCAAAGTACTTTGGTTGTGTTGTGCAGGTTCCACGTTGGCGCCGGAATCCCTGGTGTTGCGCCGCATTACATTCCGCCACCATCAACCTTCAACGTGCTTCTTGACTCCTACTGGTTCGATTAAACCTTTGTTTCTTACTGAGGGAAAACTTACTGCTGTGCGCATCGCACCTTCCTCTTGGGGTTCCCAACGAACGTGTCAATTATACGCGCATCACTGGCCAACAACAGCGTCAGATGCTCGAGATCTAGTCATGAAATGTGACCCCTGTCAGCGCTTTTCCCCAAAACTGCACGCCCCCGCAATAGATCTAATGACAATACCTCTAGCTTGGCCCTTCGCTCAGTGGGGACTCGACCAAGTTGGACCACTGCCGAGGTCTTCGCCTGGAGGGCACACGTATTTGCTGGTCGCAGTCGACAAGTTCACCAAGTGGATCGAGGCAGTGCCCGTTCGAAACCAAAAGGCGGAAACAACAGTTCAGTTTTTCAGAGGAATAACTTGTCGGTTTGGTATGCCCCACAGTATCGTCACAGACAATGGATCTAACTTCGATTCCAAAGAGTTCCGAAAGTTCTGCGACGACGGAGGAATCAGGTTAAAGTTTGCATCAGTAAGCCACCCGCAGGCCAACGGGCAGGTGGAAAGGATCAACGGTCTAATAGGGGATGGCCTCAAGAAACGCCTTACAGGCGTGGCTGGAGCCTGGGTCGAGGAGCTACCATCTGTGCTATGGATTTTGCGCACTACACCTAACAGGTCGACTCAGTACACCCCGTTTTTCTTGGTGCACGGAGCCGAAGCAGTTCTACCAGCCGACGTTCGGTTCGAAGCTCCTCGGGTGACAGCGTATACAGAATCTTCTTCCAACATCGCGCTACAGGATGCCGTAGACCTTCTCGATGAAGCACGAGACATTGCCTTGGCAAGAACAACGGTGTACCAACAGGCGTTGAGGAATTATCACAGCCGACGGATACGCAGTCGAAGCTTTAATGTTGGGGATATGGTACTTCGGCTGAAGCAAGAAAGACCCCTGAAACTTGAATCCCCATGGGAAGGACCATACATCGTCACTGAAGTGATACCAGGAGGAGCATATCGGCTCAAAAACCCAACTTCAGGAAAAGACGTTGGGAATCCATGGAACATCGCACAGTTGCGACGGTTCTATACATAGGATACAATTGTTCTTACGTACTTGACAACTCTTAAGGTTGCTTTTGCATTATGAATAAAGTTCTAATCAGGTTTTCTACCTTTTTCTTAGTTCAGGCCTTACCACCCGAACATATCGTTCGGGGCCCCAAACCATTGGCTCTTACTCCCATCGGGAGCAAGGCCTGAAGAATACGCTTACACAGTGTCATTAATTAAATACTCTCAACGAGAGCTAAGATTAATGACGCACCAAAACAACCAATCCAAGCCTCGAAAAAGACTAGAGTGCTGCAGTCGATGGTTACAATATCACAAAATAAGGCTCAAACCGGTGCACCGCGTGACGAAGCCAAGCGTCTAATTCCCTCGATTAAGTCGATGGGTCTCGCTCTTACAAAAACCTACATATCGACTTCGCAATAACATTGCAAAATTCAACGAAGTCGTCGAGAGAGCAGGTTGAACTGATCACTCAGCCGTCCTCGACAATAAATTATCAATCAAACTAGTATAGCGTGTAGCGCACGCGGTAAATTTGTACAAAATAATCTTATGCAGGTACAAGGTGGTTACATTCATGACTGGGCTCCTTGATTACCTTGACCCCTCGTTTCTCTCTCAAGGCACGACTCCATCCGAGAGACAATGGTATACGCAGGGCCCCTCTAGCAATATCATAATATTGGCCTAAACTCCTCTCAGTGTTAGCTACGGCCCCCAATTCTAAGGATGGATGGCATGCCAATACTGAAGCAAAAGCAAGTTCAGCACCAGCCAGAAGCTCTTTCCGCACCAACTGCCGAATCCTTTTTGGCGACTTGAATCGGGTGAACAGGGCAGATAAGGTTTCGGGAGCCTGATCCAGAGGAAAAAAAGTATTCCATACCATCGTGAGATGGGCGTGGAACTTATCGAAGTAGTAATGCGCCTTCTCCACCCGATGCTCAAACTTCGCCATGATAACGGCCTTCGGACGATGCAGCCACAGATCATGCTTTGGGTGGGCAGCATCAGTCATCGACTCGACCTTCTCATGGATCTTCCTGTCTTCCTCGGATTTATCTGAAGATACAACTGGAAAGGAACGAATATCAGTTAAAAAGAACATCTGAGCTACGCCAGGAGTCAGAAGATGGGGAAAGCACTCACAGCCCAAACTTTCGGTGGCAACATGAAGACCGTCGAGAGCATATTGCTCGATAGCAGTTGCTATTTCCGCCTTTTTCTTCACCAACGCTGCCATGGATCGAAGAGAAGCAATGTCTTTATTTAAACGAGACACTTGGTCACGTAAGCGGCGAACAAGGTCAGATTCATCGCTAGTCGAAGGATTCGAGAAAATCTCGGCATGAGAAGAAGATGAAGGAATCTACAGTACAATCTTCGATTCAGAAAGACGTTAACATAAAAACTCCCATCGGGAGTGCTGGCATATATATTACATCTAAAAGGTCGTTCGAGTTGGCAACAGAGCCGAAATAAATAGGACTAAGTCAAGTTACGATTGGTCTTATTTAAAAATAATAAAGCAACAAGTTTAAGGAGGCGCTGACGATGAGCCAGGGGCAGCTTCAGGAGTAGGCTTGGCTTGTTCTTCTACCAACTTCAGCAGTTGATTGGCACAAGTTACAGCCGATCTTTTGAAGGGTTCAAGGTCGACTAAGTGGTTGTCGTCATCCACAGGCCATGCCTTAGATAACTTCTCCAAGTCAGACCCCAGCCCATGACCCATTAGCAGCTGGAAAGTAAGAACCGCCCCAAACAATCGAGAACGGCGTTTCAATACCTCCACAGGCTCGGAAGAGTCGACAAGAATAGCATCCGCCATTTCGCCAAGGGTCTTGTCCTGCTTCGCCTTCGGGAAGATCATCGAGTACAGCCTCAACAGTGCTCCTCTAGTCTTTTGCAGAAGCCCGAGGACTTGGACATTTGACTCAGCAGCAAGGGACAAGGCATCGGATGTGGAGTCCTCCCGAAGCTGATGGCGTCGAGTGACGGTTATATCGGCGGCCTCTAAAAAGAAGACAGATCAATAGCCAGTAAAGAAGTACCAAAAAAGAAACTATGTATCGTGAGTTTTACCCAATAAATCCTTGATGGATTCACGGAGGACGCCTTCTTTCTTATCGATTGTGGCAGCTGCCGCACGCCTAGCGTCCTGCTCATCCTTCATCTGCTGCTTCAGCTTCGTCAGCTCCCCCTTCAGCAAGGCGTTTTCCTTCTTGGCATCGGCGGCAAGCCTGTTGGCCTCCAGCACCTGATCAGCCGAAGATTTGACAGTTTTCCGAAGTTGGGCGTTTTCAGCCTCCAGTCGGGTAAACTTTTCGGCGAAATCTACCACAGCATCGACTGTGGCATAAATCGGCTGCAGCAAGGGAAATCAGGGAGATTCAGTCGACATGAGGAAAATTCAGTAAAACAAGGCAAAATAAATACTTACGTGATCACGATAAGCCGATGAAGTAGGAGCATCGCCAGGAGGAATGACCTTCGACACTGGAATTTTCTCCACGGTCATCCTCGTAGGAGGCGTCGACTTGGCAGGAGAAGGATTCGGTTCCTTAGCTGATGCTGCTCTCTCAGCAGACAACTTAGCCCTCTTCGCGGGAGGGACAAGATCATCATCAGAGCTACTTCAGAAAGGAGAATGATTAGCATACAAAAAGACAAAGGTTAAGTTGCAATGGAGTGAAGATGCTTACTGTTCCAAGTCATCCTCGGCAGCGAAAAAGCCTGATGGCCCCTTGTCGGCAGGAGAAGGCGGAGAAGCTCCAACGGCATCATTATCTCGATCGCTGGGACTAGATTCAGCCGTCGTGATAAAATCTTCGTCTATCTGCAAGCGACGCTTGCTCCTGGTAAAAGCAACCTCTTCGACAGTATCGTCCTCCTGGACATCGCTGTCCTCAAGGACTTGCTGGGCGTCCTCGGTCCCCTCGGAATCGTAATCGTCATCCTCTGGTTCCACACCGCTTTCCGGTGTGGGAGGATAGCATTGGACGACGGAGGAGGCCTATCAAGAAGAAAAAGTGAAGTTTGTAAAATACAACGAAGAAAGAAGAGATGAAAGCAAGCAAAGAGCGGCAGAGATTACCTCAGTCGGGAGATGGTCAAAATCGTAAGGAGGACGAGCCGATGTCAAGACAATGTTATCTTTCATACTAAGGCACGTCAAGCAACGAACCTCGTCCCGAAGCTCATCTGCCGACAGGTCGGCAGAGCTGATCCTCGACTTGTCGGTCTTGCCGGTATAAAGCCATAACTGATGGGGTCGAGACATTAACGACTGCACTCGACGTTGTAGGAACATTGAAACTACTTCAGTGCCGCACATCGTCAAGCCTCCCGTGTTCTTCAAGACGACGACCCGCTCAAACAGTCTGTCGGCTGTCGCCCTCTCTTCGGGAGAAAGAGCGTTTCGCCAGGACTTTGTCTTGTGAGCCACCAAGACGTCATCAAAGTGAGGGAGATTCGAGCGCCGCCCGGGCACTATGGGATCACGCAGGTAAAACCACTTGTTGCGCCAGCCCTGGACGGACTCCTTCATTGGATAGTCGAAGTAGTCGAGCTCCTTCCTGACAACAAAGCTGACGCCACCGACGACGGGGGGGGGGGCATTGCTGTCGTTGTGGCGCTTCCCGTAGAAGATCTTCCTCCAAAGACCCCAGTGAGGATCAATGCCGAGGAAGGCCTCACAAACAGTGATGAAGATGGAGAGATGGACGATGGAGTTTGGGGTCAGCTGCCAGAGCTGGATCCCGTAGAAGAAAAGAAGAGAGCGAAGGAACTCGTGGGCCGGAAGAGAAAGACCACGGAACAAAAAGGCGACGAACATGACAGTGAAACCATTCGGGGGCCTTGGGCGAGAAACCGCACCTGGAAGACGAATATCATCCTCAGATGCGGAGATGAAGCCGAGGGTGCGCAGCTTGTTGATATCGCGGTTGGAAATGGCGGAGGCACTCCAATCGCGTCTAACTTTGGCCGCGTCCGAAGTGCTGGCGCTCTTCCTCTTGCCCATGGCGTGCGGAACTTCTGACGAAGAAACAGAGGAAGCAGGAAGGTTTGGGTGAGGAAGATGAGCAGTAAGAGGTGTGAAAGGTAAAAACATGGAGGCCCTCTATTTATGCCGTAAGAATCTGTGCGAGATCGTGGCCATAACTCCACAGGCATCGTGGGAGGTGGAGCGGATCTGGCTGTACACGTGGCGCTTGAAAAGAGAACGGAACCGGCGGCCCATTATTCCCACGTTGTGCGAAAATCGAGGGGACGCCTCGATCGCCGCGCGTGCACTGGTCAAGTCCTAAAAACTGCCCGCGCAGAACTAGGGTGGGCCCGTCAGGTCAAGTCTTGTCAATCAAACCACAGCAGCCGCACGTCAACAGTGACGTCATAGAGGTTGTTGCAAGCACTCGAAGAAAAAAATGAAAAGTTATCGGATGGTGAACTTGAGTCTGAGCACAGATTGTGAAGCATCTGCACTTCGACTCGGGGGCTACTCCCATCGGGAGCGCTGACGCGCATCCGATAAATCAAGGACTTGAAGAAAAAATGAAGAGAAAGGTGGTTGCTTGGCCTGAGTCTACGCACGGATTACAAGCATCCGTACCTAGACTCGGGGGCTACTCCCATCGGGAGCGCTGACGCGCACCCGACAGAACTTTTTTGCACTCCAGGATCATGCTCGGGGACTTGATTCTGTGTAGGGTAACGTTGTTTTGCCATCGGTAGTTAATCAACAAAAGTTGGGCACGTTACTCATCATCCCTTGCAAGGGAAAAATGTATCGGATGACTTATGAAGACCTGCAGAAAACTTCGGCAGAGAAGAATGTTCGAGTGGTACAACTTGAGTCTACGCACGGATTGCAAGCATCCGTACCTAGACTCGGGGGCTACTCCCATCGGGAGCGCTGACGCGCACCCGACAGAAGAAGATGATGCTGATTCAAGATAAACAAGGGCAATCAAGGAGAAGAACATCAGAAGGAGACATGCTTCAGTCCCCACCCGAACTATGTTCGGCTGGACACTCGGGGGCTACTGACGTGGGCATTACCCTTCGGGTAACCGACATTGCCCTATCCCGTATTGTCTAGTTGGAGACCCATGAAGGCACTTGGAGGCAAGACGGGCCGCTTGGATGGCGCACTAGAAGATTCCTCGACGGGCAAGGCAAGGAAGCAGCCGAACAAGGGAAGATTAGATTTAAAACTACTGTAAACCTAGTCGTACACGGTTAGACCTCTTGAGACCTGGCCTCCTATATAAAGGCCAGGAGAGGGGCTGCCGAGGGACAATCAATCTTAGCAATCTAGGCCACCAAAAAGTCTAGAGCTAGATCATCATAGCACTTAGCCTCTCGAGGAGATCTCAGCCGAACTATTCGGCACCCCATTGTAACCCAATATCTTCATAATCAAGAACAGACAGGCAGGACGTAAGGGTTTTACCTCATCGAGGGCCCCGAACCTGGGTAAATTGCTCTCCCCACTTGTCTGCGAACCGATGTCTCGTGTCAGCTTGCAGGATTCCGTCAACCCTAAGCCCCAATCGGAGGGCATTGCCGGGGAGTACCCTCGACAGTAGTCTCTGCTCTCCGCGCCATAGCCGCCGTCGGAGGAGGAGGTGAACCGCGAACCAATCGCCGGCCACGGGGATGTTGTTGAATGAGCGGTTGAGCAGCGCCGGCTAGCCAGTTACGTCGATGGGGTCGTCCGGAGCGCGGTGCTCCGCCTAGATCTCGAGCTCGATCTACCACAATTTATTCTCCCTCGACAGCGCAGAAATGATGATCTTCTCCTTCTTCACGCCCTCCTCCTTCTTTGGGCGCCGTAGGTACACGCGCCCTCGTGGTGGCGAGTGCTCCTCCTTCGGGCGAAGGGGCGCTGGCGCTGAAGACGACCTGCGCAACATTTCTCAGATGGCGATATGGCCAGTGTGCTGTGGCGTCTGGTACGGTGATGAATGGTGGCACTCCCCCTGTCCGGACGAGCCCGAGCCCGGCCGAAGCTGCGCGATGAAGGATGCTCCCAGCGAACGTCGTCACATCATGGGCAGTAGACGAGTGATGAGCGTCTGGTCAACGTTGCGATCGTGCCACCACGCTCGCCACCGACGGCGTTGAAGCGCTTGGAATAGGGACAAATGAAGCGAGAGATCTTTGCATGATCCCACTTTCACTGGAAGACGCCCAACCAATCCCAGCTATCCGGGCCCATGCCGGGTCATTCCACTACGGCGGCGGCAGCTGCGACTATTCTCCTTCCCTTTCTCCATGTAATCACTCGCTAGATGTTACAATGTTTTTGGGTGCTTGCGACAATTTTTTTTTCAGTTGAATTTTACGTTATTTTCAAAATGTTGCAAACATATTGGTATTTTTGTTGTAGCCGTTTCTGTTTTTCGCTGAAATAGTTGATGATTTTTGTTGAAAAATGAATCTGTGCGTTTCTTTGTCGCATGAAGAAGTTACAGGCGAGGGTGTTGGAGTACCTACCTTGAAGAGAACATGGGAGGTCGCCGCCCCAACGCACGTCCACGGGAGATCCGAGCGTGGCGCGGTTGCGCGCGAGGCAGTCGCAGATGTGCTCCCCTCCTGGGAGCACGACGAACCAGGAGCCGCCGCACACCAGGCACGCTGCCTCGCCCGCATCGGCCGGAGCAGCGACTGCTCGTGCAGCGCCACCACTTCGTCGGGGCCACCACCGGACATACCTCCGTTCACGAACTGACGCAGCGGCACTGGCGTCAGGTCGCTGCCCCTTGCGACGAGCAGCAAGTGGAGCTCGTCCTGGTAGGGTGCGTGCATGGAGATGTCCCGCTCCGGGAAGGCGACGCGGCGGCCGTCGAGCAGCCGGCGGACTGAAGATTCGCAAGATCCGCGACCTCCTCCTCTCCCCAACACTCCCTCTCTCTCGCTGTGCAGCAGCGCGATGCGCAAGTTGCCAATTTCTTCTCGAATCAATGGGGAAAGGGGGAAAGTGAAGGTGCTTGCCGGAAGTCACAGGAGAGAGAAAGGGAAAGTGAATTACTATTAGGCTTATTAGGGCATGCCCAATGCACTGCCCTAGAGGTACTGCCTCACACCTTTAGCTAGGTTTGGGTGGTCCAAAGTAGGTTCGGATGAGGAGGCAGCCTCTTCATCAGGAGGCAGCCTCTTCAGCCATAAAGTGAAAACTGAGTGGAAATGTGAGAGAGAAAGAGAAAAACCAAATCAGCTTTTGAGAGAAAGACATATTAATAGGACCACAATATGGCATGCATATGTCAAAAATTTTATCCAATCCTAGTTGGACAGCTGCCTCCATTGCTCATGCCCTTAGCAGCCTCGGGAGAGAGAAAAGGTACTCCTCTGCGTATGTGAAGGGGTAAAGTCCTCGTGGATCAACACGTATGCAGAAAAATAGTGAAGTCTGTGACATAACGTGTCTTAGTTTCCGGCGTACCAAACTTTTTTTTGCGCCGGCAATGGTCTCTGATGGCCAGCAAGAGGTAGTCGTGCATTGCGTGATGTCCGCCGGCGATAGTCTGTTAGCACCGGCGCACTAAATTATCACCGGCGCACTATTTATTTGGTGCGCCGGCAATACCAAATCAGCTATAGCCTTTTTTCTAGTAGTGTAATTAGATCGAGTGTCAGGGCCATCGACAAGCAAATGCGAGCTGGACCACCGCATACCCCCCTCCCCCCCCACCCCACACACACACACAAACATTAGGGGGCCTCGAGTCTTGCGAAGTACTGGAAGGTAGAGCGGTCGTAAGCAGCGCCGCCGCCATGGAAGTGCTCTTGGTCGCGATGTATAAGAAGATAGAACTAGGCAAAGAGATATTGGGGTTCTTATATCTCGTTGAGGCCTTGTTTGGTGTTAGAGTTTTAGTGGTGATTAGTGGGGATAATCCGCAGCAAACTCCAAATCCCCACTTATTCAAAATGTATGTGTGGTGTTAGAGTATTGAGCGAGTTTAATCTCCACTTATCCCCACTTTTCCCTAAATCTTA
This sequence comes from Lolium rigidum, assembly GCF_022539505.1. NCBI lineage: Eukaryota > Viridiplantae > Streptophyta > Magnoliopsida > Poales > Poaceae > Lolium > Lolium rigidum. The sequence goes on from NC_061510.1 coordinate 75,039,150, forward strand.
GTGTGTTTTTTCAATCCCCAATACTTAACTGCTACCTAGTGGAGATGAGGTTTAGTGGGATTGGGTGACGGTAGGGATTCACCCAATACTTTAGAGTATTATCCTCACTAATCCTCACAAACAGTACTAATACCAAACAAGGCCTGAGTGGGGGATGTGAGGATCTGGGCCTAGCTAGTGTTATGTTGACTAAAAAAATAGCATAACCGCTAGAAGAAGTAGCGATTTTTTTTAAAAATGGCTAGAGAAAGTGGGGCCATTGTTTACAAATAATAATTGAGCATTATCGGTCTTTCACATATTACATGTAAATGCATTTTGAAGCAATATGATTAAATAGAAACATGTTTAGATTATTTAAAATTTTATATACATAGGCTTTATTTTACGTTTGGCATAGGGGCCCAAATTCCTGGAGACGGGCTTGTCGAGTGTCAGTGTACTAAGAGTTTGTATGTGTTGCGGGGCCGATTTTATACGTAGAGTAACGACTGAACGTGGATAACGAATTGGAAGCAACTACTCAGTACTTACATAGAGCATTATTACAAAAAAAAAGTTATTTTTTATAGAAGCTAGAATTAAAGACCACCAATAATACATATGCCCTTCGAGCAAAACTGAGAAGACAATCTAGAAACACCAAAATTCTGGAGACAAGTCCTATAGTCCTACATACGTCGTTAGTTGGATTCGATCTGGTAATGGAGGCTTTGTTTCCACTTCCGCTAGTAATAGCTAGCTCCAACTGTTCCTCGTATTCCTTTTAACAGTTTTGACTTTTTTCTCCAGCTTACCGATTTTCTTTTCCATTTTATCGACTTTACGCTTCATCCTCACGAAATACGTTACCCCGACGCTAGCACAGACAAAACCGACCACGGTCGAGACCCTGAGTGACATGAAAGACTCCGAGAGAGATTTATATCGCCTTGCTGGAGGAACCGGTGGCGCCGCTGTTGTGGCGGCAGCGGTGCTGACGGTCTTAGCGAAGCCGACACTGTTGGTGCCAATGGGGCCAGCAGCCGTCGTCATGGACTTGCCGTAGTTGACGCTTCCGTTGCCGCCGCGGGCGAGCTTGGCGATCCCGGTGGCGCAGCTCCTGCCCAACCCTAAGCCTAGACGAGCCCTCAACGCAGGGAGCGCCATGGATCGGTCGTGGTGTTGTTGTTGGTTTCGACGACCGTGGACTCGACTACGATCGAGGTGTGCGCCTTGATGGAATCGAAGAACTGTGTGCGTGCTTCGTGCTTAGATTATCCCGCCCTAGGCCCCCGGAGCGATTTTATATAGCTGTGAGGCTGGCTGTGATGATCCGATTCGATGTGATTAGGAACGGCGAGTTGTTCTCCTTCGCGGTTTCGTATTGCCTCGTAGAACCCAGGTGTGTTTTGTTAGGCCAGGTGGAAATATTACAACCACGGGCATATCAGAAACTAGCAGTGGGCGTATGCAGGCACGACAAGATTAGCCTTCAGCTGGTCACGATGGACAGCAAGGTCCAAACGGCAGCACGGCGGAGCGGCTCGCAAGTCGCAGGGTGCAGCTTTGGGGCGTTCGCTGACGCTCGACCCGCTGCGGGTGGCGAACCTCCAACGATCGATCGCTAGCTTCTCCATACTGCTAGCTTCTCCACGATCGATCGATCGCTGCGCGGTCCCTTTTTTCTTCTAGGCAAATCAAACTTGGATTCTCCGTACTGCTAGCTTCTCCACGTAGAAAAATTCAATTCGGCTCCCGGATGCGCATGCGTATGCTCTCTCTACCAAAAAATCTTATTTCGAAGTGCCAAAAAAATTTGACAAAAAATTCTACATGTACATCTTCATAATACTATATGTGTGTTCATCAAGTTTCAAGAAAACCCAACATTTTTTGTGGACTATGTAAAAAAGAGAAATTTTATCTTGTAAAAAACATTATTTTTAGCACTGAGTTTTGTTTTTTTTACACACGTCACATGACAAGTCGATTTTTTATGAAACAACTTTGTAAATGTGTAGCACGTGAAGATGTACGTGCGAATTTTTCGTTTCAATTTTTTTGAAATTTAAAATGTGAGTAAGATGCATTTTAAACTAAAGGGAGCATATGCTCCCATGTTCCAAAACATCACTCCCACGTACAGATCTCTACTACTTATAAAGGCACGAAGTTGCGTAGGAAAATTTAATCCGCGCCGTCCATCTGCCTACATCACACGGTTCACAATGGTTCGTTCTCCCCTCCCCATCCTCCCTGAAATTTAGGCACCTTCCCGTTTCTCAATTAAACAAACCTCGCTGATCACGTCCTCTGGTTAGATCCGAAAATTGATCCACGAACCGCTCCGGCAAGCACAACACACCCCAAGGAAGTAGACCTAGCCAGCGTATTCCGTCGACGTCGCCGCCTCCTGCCCTTTGATATCCACTATACGTCCACCATACGCGGACGACTAATGCGATCCGGTTACCTTCATCTTTCGCCCGCCGCTCGCAGAATCAGGTTGCCGCGGAGGGCAACCTTCTTAGCGCTGTCTGGAGGACAGGAGTCTTGCGCCCTCGCCGGAATGGAGACGAAAGCATCGCCGAGGATGGGGTTGGATCTCCCCACAGCCTGCATCGTCCTCTCCCTCCAATAGCAGTTCACGCTGTCTAGCTTTGCCCTGCTGTAGTACAATCGGCATCTCTACTCGACCACCAAGGTCGTAACCGACGATGGCCAGGACGCGCCCAAGGGCGAATGCCTGGGTATAGTACCAGTACCTTGGCCTCATCCTGTCCAGGACGCCGGGGACACCAGCCCTAATGGACTTGTCGGCACACATCCACGACCAGGAGTCCAGCGCACCAACTCTATGGCGATTGACATCTCCGGGGGATGATGTCTAATCAGCCACGCTGGCTGTACTGTACCCCATCGTTGCAACAAAATGAAAATTCAGGTTTGGTCTGTAGATCCATATTTTCCATGAAAAATTGTATGCAGTTATCCATAGATCTTTGTAATCCATTACGTGGTACTCTTGGAGATCTCACCAAGAGAAGTTCTTAATTGTCTGGCTTAACACAAGGTAACTTACAGGTTTCAGATCTCGACATACTGTTTACCTCGAACCTGACTTTAATATCTATCATAGATAAGTAGTGTATCAAAGCCTGCTACTTGACAGTGACAAATCTGCAATATCATGTGCGATTTCCATAACGAATTGGATAGAAAAACATGTACATATAGATATAGTACATAAGTAGAACCCCAACTGATCATTGTATTGGAAAATGGAGAAGCAGACCCTAGCCGCCGTGTAGTTCCGCCTCCTCTTGCCCCTTGCGCTCCACTCAGCGTCCACCACACGTGGACGACTATGCGAGTTGAGTTCCTTTGTGGCTACATAATGGTTTATCGGTGTCTACCTTATTACGCTACTATATGCATTTATAGGTTTGCTGAAGTTGACATGTTTTCTTGCATAGGCTAGAATATCTTGAAAAGAAAGTCCACATGTTTAAGAAAATTCGTCTGAAATGCCATGCGGCAAGCACAAGTTTTGTACTATCGAGTTCTGATATTTGGGATAAGAACGGAGACCAATCGATATATTATTTGATGGCCTGCAGAGGTTCGTACTATTGCACAGGTTCGACTTGCAGTACTCCATATATAATTGTGTTTGTAGATGCTAGGTTTGAGAAATTTTAGGCTACATCAATCTCAGAATTGGAGTTGGCTTGTTGCTTGCTGCTTATCTAACTTATGTCTCCTTCCTGTGCAAGTTCTCCTAGATGTAGATGCAAAGTCCTAGGTCGCATTGGTCATGTCCTTCTATCTATTATAAGGTAATGTTTATTCATAGATGGAGTATTTTTTTATCAATGTATTGAGCAATTTGTAGTTAGTTTTGCTCAATCAATCAAATTTACAAAAAAGGGTGTTTCAGGTTCTCGATTAATGATTAGTTCAATCATTAGAATGTTGACAGCGCCTCATTAAATGTTTGTGGCTTAGTGATTATATCTTTTGAACGTTATACCATAATTACATATTTCATTTCTGTAGAAACACATTCTATACTTAGGTGGAAATAATGTATAAGATAATTTGAACATAATTTTTTGATTCCATGGTATTTGTTGAGAAGTGCCTTGCATAAATTAGGATTTGAGGTGGTGAGTCGGTGCAATGCTAATATTGCCTTTACTTGGCTGATAGCATGGATGAAACATTCACTACCTCACAAAAACCTTGTCGAGTGATTGTTACATTTAAGATAATTAAGTAACTAATGATATTCGTACTCACAACGTGCGTTGCACGGGCACACTTACTAGTAAGGAAAAATAAGGGTAGCTACTCCCGCGTCTACTCATCCGGTCATCCCCCGGCCAGATCTGGATGTCTCGTCTCGAGCGGCTGCCGCCCCGCCCGCCCGCGTCTACAGAACCAAGTTAGGAACGAAAATAAAGAGAGGATCCACCTATTACATTTTTTCAAATGGGAGCATAGCTCTAGCCTATGCATCCAAAAGATGCACACAACTTATTTTATTAGATTATTCACAGTTTTACAAGGGAGTACAAATATCAACTCGGAGCCACCTTTTTAGCGACAACTCGCTATACCTACTACAGTGATGAAGGGGCAACCATGAACAGGGTCAGTACCCTGACAATACACCGACGCATATTATCTAAAATCGAATGCCTTCCCAAGCCACCCGTTGGCGGGTGAGAATCACAACCAGTCAAGCAGACCCTCAACGCACGCCATTGCACGTGCCGCAGAAATCGCTACCGCCGTCTTCCTCGAACCCATCTCGGAGAGGGATCATCGCATTGACCTTGCCAGATCTGGCATCAACGCCGCCACGACGCAAGACGACACCACCATCCTGCGCGCATCCATCACACTGTGTCCGTCTCCGAGACACCACTGCACAATGCCGTCGAGACTCGACGACGCCGACGCACCAAAAGCACACCGCTCCACCTCAGCACCACTACCACCATCATCCGCTACCTGCTCCAAAAACAATGCCCCCAACAGGTAGAACGACGCGCCGCCATTGTCTGATCCGGGAGACCCGGGTCTAGGGTTTCCCCCGGAGCAGCCCAGGTGAAAAGAATGCAGACTACAGAGACAATGCCTTCAACAAGGTAACGTTGATCCACCCATTACCTATTGGGTCTATACAACGAGAACGGACGGAGGGACAGCCACACACTACCATGATCGGCCACCGCCAGGCATGGAGCCATCATCATCTACATATTTCATAGAAGCCAACAGCTTTCGCTCGCGACGTGCCTTGTTCTCCTTGACTCGACTAGACAAATAAAAGTTTAAATCTAACTCACACACGCACCCTCTACACGGTATGTGACGACGGGTTTCTACTTATAGAGAGGGAAGCGGACAGGTTCGAATTCTGAGCGAATTTCTTTGAGCGGGAGGCAAGATGAGATTTATGTTCTCTCTCTCCTTTTTGGTTGCTTGATGCAAAGATTGAACGACCAATATGGCCAATCTCACGGATCGGTGACATGGTGATGCATGTAAAATGCATTGTTGATACATATTTCCACATATTTGCAACATATATGATGTTATATTCATGTTTTATATTAATTTTTAGGAGTTGTTAATAATCTCTTTTATTTTGGTTATAACTCTGCAGGACAGGAAAAATCATGTTTTGTATATATATTTTTAGTTTTCAAGAACCTAAACGAGATTAAATTGATCTAAAATTTTGGGGATGTCAATATTTCATCAATAGAAGTGTCTCGAGCACTTGGACCTCACGAGATAGGCCAGGAGGGCCAAAAGAGCCATGGTGGCGTGCCTAGTCAATGGGTGTGCCACCCATGCTCTTTCCCCCCTCGATCGTCCGATTGGCTTGATTCTTTCACCCACGGGCTCCGTCTAACCTAAAAACCTCTATATAAAGGAATTATCGAGGCTTCCTCAAGGGAAGAGCCGCAAAAACACCGAAACACCAAAACAGAGCCAGAACCAGCGAAGATTGGAGGAGAAAACACCGCCCGAGCCGCCGGAGGGATCTCCACCTTCTCTAACGTCTCCACCATCATCACCATGATGAAGAGGGAGTAGTGCACCTCTGTACTATGGGTTTCTGGCGGTAGTTTGGTCTATTTCTCCCTTGTTTTTCATAGATCTAGTGCCATATGAGCTGCCCAACATGATTATGGTCATATATATAATTCCTATGTGTTGGATATTTATTCTATGATATTGATATATGAGATTGGAACCTATTATGTGTAAGATGTATTAGTAGAGCATATCATCTACCTAGTTCTTAAGTATTTGTTATAATCCAACTTGTATGCAAAAACATGTGCGGAGAGAACTATGTATTAGGTGGAGTAGCATGGTGATAGTGATTGAATAGTGACAACAAATTCAAGATCTATTATGGCATTTACCTTTGTTTTGCTTCCTCACTAGGGATAAAGTGAATCCATGTGCTATAATTATTATGTGACAGCTAGATAATCTTGTTTGTTCAAGGTAGCATATTTAAGATTCAAACACTATGTCAAATTACTTAAAGTTATATTCTGTTGATTCTTAATTTAAGATTGCTTGGAGTTTTACCCTTTTTGAGGAGTATAAGAGAGATGTGTTGCATCATCTCTATGTTAGAACATAATGTCCATATAAATGCGTATCAAAAACATGTTGAAGTTCCATCTATATTATGTCTTTGATGAATTGTTTGTGTCCACGACAACTTGAAAAGAGGGTAGACAAGTGAACCCATGAACAATAGCAATAGCTTTGCTAAAATAACAAAAGAATTAATATGTGATAAGTCAAACCAGTTATTAAACTTTTATTCGTGGGTAAGAAAAGTTTGCATTAACGAATACAGCCTCTAGTTTTAAAGGCGTGTACAAAGATACCCACTATTACCACGACAGTAGCAGCCCTAAATTGCCAGTGAAGCATGTGTGTGTCATTTAGCAACGCTTGGTCCAACAAACTTGAGGATGCTCTTTTACATAACAACTATACAACAAACATGCACAAGAGCATACAAAGTGGAGTGCAGAAATACAATTGACATGCCAAATGGCAATGGCTGCCACTAGGCTTCCTTCCATTCTGAATTAATCTCTCGTACCATCTGAACAAATAGCATAGCCACGGAATTTAAGTTACTAGTCTCCTTCTCCTACAATTTATAACACTATAGCTTGAGTGCGCGGCATTCACTGCGTTGTGCACATGAAAAGCACCTTCCAATATTTGAGAGCAGGTTATCAGAGCATCTCCAGCCGCGTCCCCCAAACCGTCCCCCAAAGCGCGCCGGATTGAGCGTTTGGGGGACGTATTTCGTTGGTGCCGTGTTTGGGGGACGTCGCTCCCCAGTCGCGTCCCCCAAACACCGCCCCCAAACATTAAAAATAATTTAAATAGATAGAATAAAACTCTTTACTAATATTCAAATCGGTTCAACATAAACAAAATACATATAAAACTTCGAAAAAACATAATTAAATTACATATAAATTATTTTAAACTACTACTTCTTCTTCTACGATGATGGCCCCGCCTCGTCGTCGTCATCACGGTGGCGCTTCCTGCTCGTCACCTCTTCCGAAGAGGCGGTGTCGACCGACGCGTCGGAGTCCTCCTCGTTGTCGCCGGTGCTCGCTGGCTGCGCCTTGGCCTTAGCGGTATTGGCCTTCGCGTCCGCCTCCGCCTTCGCACGGGCCACCGCCGCCTCCTCTGACCCTTCTTCCTCCGCGTCCTCCTCCACGCCCAGCCATTCCTCCGCGCTGTCAAGTGGCGGGAGGGAATCGTCGCCGCTGCTGGGCGTCCGAGCTTTCTCCCACCAATGGCGCCATCCAGCAGGCTTTCCCTCGCTGGAGGTGTCGGACGGGAGCTCGGAGATGTAGCTCATCGTCGCTGGAGGTGTCGGATGCGGCCGGTGAAGATCCAAAAGCGCCGACGTACGGGTCTTATTGAGCGCGGATGAACGGAGACGCAAAAGTCGAAAAGAGCAGCGGTTGCTCTTCCGAGGAGTCCCGACTCCATTCCGGCGGTTGCCGCGTCGTCGACGCGGTTGCCAATGCGATGGTTCCGCTTCCCGGCAACTGCACCGTCGCTACGTAGGCGGCGGCTGAGCGTCCGAGCCGCTGACGCGTCGGGCCCGCGTCGGTTCGCCTCGCTTTTCGGTGTGTCCGGCGTCCCCGGAGCGTCCCCTGTGGGACGGGGACGGGCTCGGGGCGCCGGACACCGTATCGGGCCGCGCCGGACAAAAATGGGCTTTGGGGGGCGCGGCTGGAACGGTTTTTTTGTCCGGCGGGCCTCAAATTCCTTTGGAGGACGGTTTAGGGGACGCGGCTGGAGATGCTCTCAGTTGTTTCACATGCAAGCATAATTAATGTATTCGAGGAATTTGGACTCGATCACGATCGAGATGTGCCCCTTGATGTAATCGAAGAATCATATCGTGATGTGCTTCACAGTTAGCGTAGACAATCTAGTTCCTTGGAGCGACTTTATATCCTTGTGAGGCGAGGCCGGGCCACGATCTGATTTGTTGTGAATAAGAACTCCAATCGAGTTGATCTCCAAAAAAAAATTCCGAACAAGTTAAGAAAACGTACCGGCTAGTCTAGTACTGATAAGAAAAACGGTCCAAAATAATTATTTTTAAACTAACGGTCTATTCTTGACTTCTTGTTTAACCATATTTCTTTTCTTGTTCAAGGGACTCTCATAAATAAGTGCTCCAGATCCAAATGTGTACGGATGGCTTGTTCTAAACAATTTTACTTGTTATAATGTGTATGTGTACATCATCTTAGAAATTATCTACTCTTTCCGTCCCATTGAAGTTGTCTGAGATTTATCACAATTTAGATGTATCTAGATGTTTTCTCAGATAACCTTCGTGTAATGGAGGGAGTACCTGTTCAAAAATTAATTTCTGGATCATATAAGAAATCTGTTAATATAACAATAAACTTCTAAATCATATGAAACAATTTGTGGCATGAGATGGGAAAGGGAAAAAGTTCTAAAATTTGTGTAGAAATTTCTAAACTTTCTGAATCTAGTTGATACATGATTATTACCACAATACCCCTTCGGGTTTTACACTGTTTTATGATCTGAGGGTCTATGTAAGCATAATTCTTGATACATTAAATGATTTATTGTTCATGTCTATTAATTTTGGTTGTGCATATGATCCTGTAACGTCCTGTTCCAATGACGACACCACCGGCATTGGAATACGTATTTTAAGCGTATTTTTTACCTACATGACCATATTATAATTATTTTTGTTTTCTTGTTAGCTTGTCCATGGATCATAATTCATAAAGCAGCTTTTGGGCGTGCAGATATGGGGTGAGGTGTAGATTAGGCTGGTGCCAATGGGGGCGGTAGTGGAGGCGGTACCGCCCGGCGCGGGGCGGGAGAGAGGCGGGAGAGGGGCGAGAGGGCAGCGCCGGGCGGTGGCGCTGGCGCCGGGCGCTATCGCCCGCTACCGCCCGGCTACCGCCCGCGTTGGAGGCGAGAGCGGGGCGAGAGGGAGGCGATAGCGGTGCTAGTGGGAGCGGTAGGGAGGAGAGAGGAAGTGAGAGCTGGCACTATAGCCCGTGCACTGGCACCGTGGGGTGAGAGTGGGGTGAGAGTGAGGATGAGAGCTGACGTGGCGAGGCTATAGTGGGGTGATGCATTGGCACCAGCCTTAGGGCTCCTGCTACACCAGATAATATGCACGTACTCTCATACTCTCACAAAGACCACCAGTATTTACGACGCTTCAAACAAAAGTTTCACATTCACATCTTGACGGGTCCTTCGAGCCATTATACTTGATGCACTTGCCTCTATCCATAAAAAACGGCATAGATTGTACAAATTTAAATATATCTAGAAAATGTTTAGTGTATAAATATATCGGAATTTAGACGTAGCCTTGATATACTTTTATAAACGGATGGCTAGATGGGAACATGAATAAAGTATAAGCAGTAAAACGTACACTCGATGGAGACCAAATATCATCTCCTAAATACTTAGCCATTACCTACTTCGCTACTTTCGGTGTGATGAAGAACTGAATGTCTGTTTGGCGGTCCCAGCAGCGACTCCTGCAGGTTTGTTAGAGCATAGTCCGTAAACGGTCCAAAACCGAAAAATAACTGCCAGTTTACGAATTCAGGCTGAAATTTGGCGCCGATCAGTGATCGTAAAAGGAAACCGAAAAACTTTTTTCGGGCCGAGACCGAAAACTCAAAATGGCCTGTATTTGTAGGGGTCGATCGAGCAAACCGAACGCTCGATCCCTATCTAGGGCGCGCTGAAATTTCAGCTGACGCAACCGCTCGCTCGCTCCTTCCCCGCGCCGCTACCACACTCCGCTGCCGCCGTCCCGCCCGATTCGCCCGAGCCCCGCATCCCGGAGGTAGCACCGGTCGCCCCGCACCCCGCCCGCTGTTCCTCGCCCAACTCCGGCTGCCGCCCCCACCGCCGCCGCCGCCGCTCCATCCGAATCGAGGATGAGCTTGGGCTACGAGTTCGATCTGTCGGATTCGTCGAGCTCCGACGAGTCCGACCTCGACGAGCTGCTCCAGGACGACGAGATGGAGGCCACCATGCTCGTCCTCTCCGTCAAGGACCTGAAGAACCGCGCGAAGCTGCTGAATCGGAGGCGCGGCTTCGTGTTCGGCTGGAACCACATCCAGCGGAATCGCCTCCTCGGCCACAAGCAGCTGATGGAGGACTACTTCGCCGAGGTACCTACCTATCCTCCCCATCTGTTCCGTAGGACGTATCGCATGCGGCGTAGCTTGTTCGTCCGGATCGTCAAGGCCTGCGAATTGCATTTGAATTACTTCAAGCAACGTAGGAATGCCGCCGGGGTGATGGGTTTCAGCGCTTTCCAAAAGATCTCTGCTGCCATGAGGGTCATTGCCTATGGCATCCTGATACGCGTACAGCACGCGTCCGTTGGGAACCCCAAGTGGAAGGTGTGATGCGTACAGCAGCAAGTTTCCCTCAGTAAGAAACCAAGGTTTATCGAACCAGTAGGAGTCAAGAAGCACGTTGAAGGTTGATGGCGGCGGGATGTAGTGCGGCGCAACACCGGAGATTCCGGCGCCAACGTGGAACCTGCACAACACAACCAAAGTACTTTGCCCCAACGAAATAGTGAGGTTGTCAATCTCACCGGCTTGCTGTAACAAAGGATTAGATGTATAGTGTGGATGATGATTGTTTGCGAGAAAACAATAGAACAGGTATTGCGATGAGATTGTATTCAATGTAAAAGAATGGACCGGGGTCCACGATTCACTAGAGGTGTCTCTCCCATAAGATAAATAGCATGTTGGGTGAACAAATTACAGTCGGGCAATTGACAAATAAAGAGAGCATGATAATGCACATACATGATATGATGAATATTGTGAGATTTAATTGGGCATTACGACAAAGTACATAGACCGCTATCCAGCATGCATCTATGCCTAAAAATTCCACCTTCAGGTTATCATCCGAACCCCTTCCAGTATTAAGTTGCAAAACAACAGACAATTGCATTAAGTATGGTGCGTAATGTAATCAATAACTACATCCTCGGACATAGCATCAATGTTTTATCCCTAGTGGCAACAGCACATCCACAACCTTAGAACTTTCTGCCACTGTCCCAGATTTAATGGAGGCATGAACCCACTATCGAGCATAAATACTCCCTCTTGGAGTTAATAGTAAAAACTTGGCCAGAGCATCTACTAATAACGGAGAGCATGCAAGATCATAAACAACACATAGGTAATAGATTGATAATCAACATAACATAGTACTCCCTCTGTTCCATTCTATAGTGCCTATAGTTTTTTGGCACGGAAATTAGCGCAAGAGTATTTTTTACACAGGACCCCTAGCTGAACGATTTGAGATCAACGTAAAATTTGGAAAATCCATATCCTACTAACTTACCATAACAAATTTGGGAGCTGGACGATTTGGGAGCTTAACGGGAGGGGGTAATTGAAAAAAAAGCTAAGCTACAACCTTATATTCTGAAACAAATGCCAAAAATCTATAGGCACTATAGAAAGGAACGGAGGGAGTATTCTCTATCCATCAGATCCCGACAAACACAACATATAGAATTACAGATAGATGATCTTGATCATGTTAGGCAGCTCACAAGATCCGACAATGAAGCACATGAGGAGAAGACAACCATCTAGCTACTGCTATGGACCCATAGTCTAGGGGTGAACTACTCACTCATCACTCCGGAGGCGACCATGGCGGTGAAGAGTCCTCCGGGAGATGATTCCCCTCTCCGGCAGGGTGCCGGAGGTGATCTCCAGAATCCCCCGAGATGGGATTGGCGGCGGCGGTGTCTCAGTAAGGTTTTCCGTATCGTGGCTCTCGGTACTGGGGGTTTCGCGACGAAGGCTTTAAGTATGCAGAAGGGCAACGCGGGGGGCCACACGAGGGCCCCACACGCCAGGGCCAGGCCGCGCCGCCCTGTTGTGTCGGCGCCTCGTGGCCCCACTTCCTTTCCCCCTCGGTCTTCTGGAAGCTTCGTGCAAAAATAGGACCCTGGGCGTTGATTTCATCCAATTCCGAGAATATTTCCTTTGTAGGATTTCTGAAACCAAAAACAATGAGAAAATAGCAAGCTGGCTCTTCGGCATCTCGTTAATAGGTTAGTGCCGGAAAATGCATAAATACGACATATAATGTGTATAAAACATGTAGATATCATCAATAATGTGGCATGGAACATAAGAAATTATCGATACGTCGGAGACGTATCAGCATCCCCAAGCTTAGTTCTCGCTCGTCCCGAGCGAGTAAACGATAACAAAGATAATTTCTGGAGTGACATGCCATCATAACCTTGATCATACTATTGTAAACATATGTAATGAATGCAGCGATCAAAACAATGGTAATGACATGAGTAAACAAATGAATCATAAACCAAAGACTTTTCATGAATAGTACTTCAAGACAAGCATCAATAAGTCTTGCATAAGAGTTAACTCATAAAGCAATAAATCAAAGTAAAGGTATTGAAGCAACACAAAGGAAGATTAAGTTTCAGCGGTTGCTTTCAACTTGTAACATGTGTATCTCATGGATATTGTCAACATAGAGTAATATAACAAGTGCAATATGCAAGTATGTAGGAATCAATGCACAGTTCACACAAGTGTTTGCTTTTTGAGGTGGAGAGAAATAGGTGAACTGACTCAACATTAAAAATAAAAGAAAGGTCCTTCAAAGAGGAAAGCATCGATTGCTATATTTGTGCTAGAGCTTTTATTTTGAAAACAAGAAACAATTTTGTCAACGGTAGTAATAAAGCATATGTATCATGTAAATTATATCTTACAAGTTGCAAGCCTCATGCATAGTATACTAATAGTGCCCGCACCTTGTCCTAATTAGCTTGGACTACCGGGATCATCGCAATACACATGTTTTAACCAAGTGTCACAAAGGGGTACCTCCATGCCGCCCGTACAAAGGTCTAAGGAGAAAGCTCGCATTTTGGATTTCTCGCTTTTGATTATTCTCAACTTAGACATCCATACCGGGACAACATAGACAACGAGATAATGGACTCCTCTTTAATGCATAAGCATGTAGCAACAATTAGTGTTCTCATATGAGATTGAGGATATATGTCCAAAACTGAAACTTCCACCATGATTCATGGCTTTAGTTAGCGGCACAATGTTCTTCTCTAACAATATGCATGCTCTAACCATTAAAGTGGTAGATCTCCCTTACTTCAGACAAGACGGACATGCATAGCAACTCACATGATATTCAACAAAGAGTAGTTGATGGCGTCCCCGAGAAAACATGGTTATCGCACAACAAGCAACTTAATAAGAGATAAAGTGCATAAGTACATATTCAATACCACAATAGTTTTTAAGCTATTTGTCCCATGAGCTATATATTGCAAAGGTAAAGAATGGAAATTTTAAAGGTAGCACTCAAACAATTTACTTTGGAATGGCGGAGAAATACCATGTAGTAGGTAGGTATGGTGGACACAAATGGCATAGTGGTTGGCTCAAGGATTTTGGATGCATGAGAAGTATTCCCTCTCGATACAAGGTTTAGGATAGCAAGGTTATTTGAAACAAACACAAGGATGAACCGGTGCAGCAAAACTCACATAAAAGACATATTGTAAACATTATAAGACTCTACACCGTCTTCCTTGTTGTTCAAACTCAATACTAGAAATTATCTAGACTTTAGAGAGACCAAATATGCAAACCAAATTTAGCAAGCTCTAAGTGTTTCTTCATTAATGGGTGCAAAGTATATGATGCAAGAGCTTAAACATGAGCACAACAATTGCCAAGTATCAAATTATTCAAGACATTTTAGAATTACTACATGTAGCATTTCCCAATTCCAACCATATAACAATTTAACGAAGAAGATTCAACCTTCGCCATGAATACTATGAGTAAAGCCTAAGGACATATTTGTCCATATGCAACAACGGAGCGTGTCTCTCTCCCACACAATGAATGCTAGGATCCATTTTATTCAAACAAAACAAAAACAAAAACAAACCGACGCTCCAAGCAAAGTACATAAGATGTGATGGAATAAAAATATAGTTTCGGGGGAGGAACCCGATAATGTTGTCGATGAAGAAGGGGATGCCTTGGGCATCCCCAAGCTTAGACGCTTGAGTCTTCTTAGAATATGCAGGGGTGAACCACCGGGGCATCCCCAAGCTTAGAGCTTTCACTCTCCTTGATCATATTGTATCATCCTCCTCTCTTGATCCTTGAAAACTTCCTCCACACCAAACTCGAAACAACTCATTAGAGGGTTAGTGTACAATAAAAATTAACATGTTCAGAGGTGACACAATCATACTTAACACTTCTGGACATTGCATAAAGCTACTGGACATTAATGGAACAAAGAAATTCATCCATCATAGCAAAAGAGGCAATGCGAAATAAAAGGCAGAATCTGTTAAAACAGAACAGTCCGTAAAGATGGATTTTATTGAGGCACCAGACTTGCTCAAATGAAAATGCCCAAATTGAATTAAAGTTGCGTACATAACTGAGGATCACGCACGTAAATTGGCATATTTTTCTGAGCTACCTACAGAGAGGCAGGTCGAAATTCGTGACAAAGCAAAGAAATGCATATCTTGCGCAGCAATCCAAATCTAGTATGAACCTTACTATCAAAGACTTTACTTGGCACAACAATGCACAAAACTAAGATAATGAGAGGTTGCTACAGTAGTAAACAACTTCAAGGACTCAAATATAAAACAAAAATAATGTAGTAAAAACATGGGTTGTCTCCCATAAGCGCTTTTCTTTAACGCCTTTCAGCTAGGCGCAGAAAGTATATATCAAGTGTTATCAAGAGACGAAGTATCAACATCATAACTTGTTCTAATAATAGAATCAAAAGGTAACTTCATTCTCTTTCTAGGGAAGTGTTCCATACCTTTCTTGAGAGGAAATTGATATTTAATATTACCTTCCTTCATATCAATGGTAGCACCAACGAGTTCGAAGAAAAGGTCTTTCCAATATAATGGGACAAGATGCATTGCATTCAATATCCAAGACAACAAAATCAACGGGGACAAGGTTATTGTTAACGGTAATGCGAACATTATCAACTCTCCCCAAAGGTTTCTTTATAGCATTATCAACAAGATTAACATCCAAATAACAATTTTTCAATGGTGGCAAGTCAAGCATATTATAAATTTTCTTAGGCATAACGGAAATACTTGCACCAAGATCACATAAAGCATTACAATCAAAGTTATTGACCTTCATCTTAATGATGGGCTCCCAACCATCCTCTAGCTTTCTAGGAATAGAAGTTTCAAGTTTTAGTTTCTCTTCTCTAGCTTTTATGAGAGCATTTGTAATATGTTTTGTGAAAGCCAAGTTTATAGCACTAGCATTGGGACTCTTAGCAAGTTTTTGTAAGAACTTTATAACTTTTCAGAGATGTGGCAATCATCAAAATCCAAACCATTATAATCTAAAGCAATGGGATCATCATCCCCAATGTTGGAAAAAAATTCAGCAGTTTTATCACAGGCAGTTTCAGCAGTTTTAGCAGTTTCAGGCAATTTTGCACGCTTTGCACTAGGAGTAGTAACATTGCCAACACCAATTATTTTATCATTGATAGTAGGAGGTGCAGCAACATGTGAATCATTAACATTACTAGTGGTGGTAATAGTCCAAACTTTAGCTACATTATTCTCTTTAGCTAGTTTTTCATTTTCTTCTCTTTCCCACCTAGCATGCAATTCGGCCATCAATCTTATATTCTCATTAATTCTAACTTGGATGGCATTTGCTGTAGTAACAATTTTATTTTCAATATCCGTATTAGGCATAACTTTCGATTTCAAAAGATCAACATCAGAGGCAAGACCATCAACCTTAGAAGCGAGAATATCAATTTTATTGAGCTTTTCCTCAACAGATTTGTTAAAAGCAGTTTGTGTACTAATAAATTCTTTAAGCATAGCTTCAAGTCCAGGGGGTGTGTTCCTATTATTGTTGTAAGAATTTCCATAAGAATTACCATAACCGTTACCATTATTATAAGGATATGGCCTATAGTTATTACTAGAATTGTTCCGATAAGCATTGTTGTTGAAATTATTATTTTTAATGAAGTTTACATCAACATGTTCTTCTTGGGCAACCAATGAAGCTAAAGGAACATTATTAGGATCAACATTAGTCCTATCATTCTCAAGCATAGACATAATAGCATCAATCTTATCACTCAAGGAAGAGGTTTCTTCGACAGAATTTACCTTCTTACCTTGTGGAGCTCTTTCCGTGTGCCATTCAGAGTAATTAATCATCATATTATCAAGGAGCTTTGTTGCTTCACCAAGAGTGATGGACATAAAGGTACCTCCAGCAGCTGAATCCAATAGGTTCCGCGAAGAAAAGTTTAGTCCTGCATAAAAGGTTTGGATGATCATCCAAGTAGTCAGTCCATGGGTTGGGTAATTTTTAACCAAAGATTTCATTCTTTCCCACGCTTTAGCAACATGCTCATTATCCAATTGTTTAAAATTCATTATACTACTCCTCAAAGATATAATTTTAGCAGGGGGATAATATCTACCAATAAAAGCATCCTTGCATTTAGTCCATGAATCAATACTATTCTTAGGCAGAGATAGCAACCAATCTTTAGCTCTTCCTCTTAATGAGAAAGGAAATAATTTTAATTTTATAATATCACCATCTACATCTTTATAATTTTTCATTTCACACAATTCAACAAAATTATTGAGATGGGCAGCAGCATCATCAGAACTAACACCAGAAAATTGCTCTCGCATAACAAGATTCAGTAAAGCAGGTTTAATTTCAAAGAATTCTGCTGTAGTAGCAGGTGGAGCAATAGGTGTGCATAAGAAATCATTATTATTTGTGGTTGTGAAGTCACACAACTTAGTATTTTTAGGAGTGGCCATTTTAGCAGTAGTAAATAAAGCAAACTAGATAAAATAAATGCAAGTAACTAATTTTTTTGTGTTTTTGATATAGAGTGCAAGACAGTAAATAAAGTAAAGCTAGCAACTAATTTTTTTATGTTTTGATATAATGCAGCAAACAAGAAAGTAAATAAAATATAGCAAGACAAAAACAAAGTAAAGAGATTGGATTGTGGAGACTCCCCTTGCAGCGTGTCTCGATCTCCCCGGCAACGGCGCCAGAAATTTAGCTTGATACGCGTACAACACGCGTCCGTTGGGAACCCCAAGTGGAAGGTGTGATGCGTACAGCAGCAAGTTTCCCTCAGTAAGAAACCAAGGTTTATCGAACCAGTAGGAGTCAAGAAGCACGTTGAAGGTTGATGGCGGCGGGATGTAGTGCGGCGCAACACCGAGAGATTCCGGTGCCAACGTGGAACCTGCACAACACAACCAAAGTACTTTGCCCCAACGAAATAGTGAGGTTGTCAATCTCACCGGCTTGCTGTAACAAAGGATTAGATGTATAGTGTGGATGATGATTGTTTGAAGAAAACAGTAGAACAGGTATTGCAGTAGATTGTATTCAATGTAAAAGAATGGACCGGGGTCCACAGTTCACTAGATCAGGTGTCTCTCCCATAAGATAAATAGCATGTTGGGTGAACAAATTACAGTCGGGCAATTGACAAATAAAGAGAGCATGACAATGCACATACATGATATGATGAATATTGTGAGATTTAATTGGGCATTACGACAAAGTACATAGACCGCTATCCAGCATGCATCTATGCCTAAAAAGTCCACCTTCGGGTTATCATCCGAACCCCTTCCGGTATTAAGTTGCAAAACAACGGACAATTGCATTAAGTATGGTGCGTAATGTAATCAATAACTACATCCTAGGACATAGCATCAATGTTTTATCCCTAGTGGCAACGAGCACATCCACAACCTTAGAACTTTCACGTCACTGTCCCAGATTTAATGGAGGCATGAACCCACTATCGAGCATAAATACTCCCTCTTGGAGTTAAGAGTAAAAACTTAGCCAGAGCCTCTACTAATAACGGAGAGCATGCAAGATCATAAACAACACATAGTTAATAGATTGATAATCAACATAACATAGTATTCTCTATCCATCGGATCCCGACAAACACAACATATAGAATTACAGATAGATGATCTTGATCATGTTAGGCAGCTCACAAGATCCGACAATGAAGCACATGAGGAGAAGACAACCATCTAGCTACTGCTATGGACCCATAGTCCAGGGGTGAACTACTCACTCATCACTCCGGAGGCGACCATGGCGGTGAAGAGTCCTCCGGGAGATGATTCCCCTCTCCGGCAGGGTGCCGGAGGTGATCTCCAGAATCCCCCGAGATGGGATTGGCGGCGGCGGCGTCTCAGTGAGGTTTTCCGTATCGTGGCTCTCGGTACTGGGGGTTTCGCGACGAAGGCTTTAAGTAGGCGGAAGGGCAACGCGGGGGGCCACACGAGGGCCCCACACGCCAGGGCCGCGCGGCCAAGGGTTAGGCCGCGCCGCCCTGTTGTGTCGGCGCCTCGTGGCCCCACTTCCTTTCCCCCTCGGTCTTCTGGAAGCTTCGTGCAAAAATAGGACCCTGGGCGTTGATTTCGTCCAATTCCGAGAATATTTCCTTTGTAGGATTTCTGAAACCAAAAACAGCGAGAAAACAGACAGCGGCTCTTCGGCATCTCGTTAATAGGTTAGTGCCGGAAAATGCATAAATACGACATATAATGTGTATAAAACATGTAGATATCATCAATAATGTGGCATGGAACATAAGAAATTATCGATACGTCGGAGACGTATCACATCCCTGCGGATTACACCGACGAGTATCTTCGAATTGGCGAAGATACTACCACGGAGTCAGTCCGCAGGTTTGCTCGCATGATTATCAAGTTGTATGGGACTACGTATCTCCGAGCTCCCAACGAGGATGACACCAAACGGTTGATGGAGATAAATGAGAAAAGAGGTTGGCCTGGCATGCTTGGTAGTCTTGATTGTATGCATTGGACATGGAAGAATTGTCCAAAGGCATGGCATGGACAGTACTGTGGCAAGAGCAAAGATGCAACCATTGTACTTGAGGCCGTTGCATCACAAGATTTGTGGATTTGGCACTTTTTTGGTTTGTCGGGCACACTCAATGACATCAACGTGCTGCAAAGGTCTCCTTTGTTTGCCAAATTAGAAAATGGGGAAGCACCCACTTGCAACTACAAGGTCATGAACCATGAGTACACAATGGGATATTACCTAGCCGATGGCATCTATCTGGATTGGGCAACTTTTGTTAAGTTTGGCAAGGATCCCCAAGATAGAATAGAAGCTGAATTTGCCAAGGCTCAAGAAGCAGCTCGCAAGGACATTGAGAGAGCTTTTGGTGTTTTGCAAGCAAGTTTTGCTATTGTTCGTGGCCCAGCCCGATTTTGGGACAAGAAAACCCTTGTCAACATAATGACATGTTGTGTGATTCTGCACAACATGATCATCGAGGATGAAAGAGACTTGAGCTTGCCCTGTTTCTATGACAATGTTGGTACCCGAGTGGAACCCCAACGCAATCCGGATCGCATTGAAGCTTTCCTTGAAACACATCGGCAGATTGAGATGCCAATACCCATGCCCAGCTCGTCTATGATCTGAAGATGCACCACTGGCAGCGACATAGCCGTCGCCTTTAATCCTACCATTCCATTCATTTGTTTGTCAGATGTATCATTGTTGAGACATTTGTGCATTTTTCCAATTTTCCCGAAGTTGTTGTATTTTGGTTGAGACATTTTTCATTTGTTCAATTTTCCCGAAACTGTTGTAATAATTTGGTTCAGACAATTATTTATGTGTTGTAATAATTTGGATGATTATTTGATTAATTATGATAAATTATTGTATGTGTTGCATATGAATTCTATGAAAAATCCAGTCTTTACGGGTTCGGAAAATGGTAGGCGCAGAACAGAGCCCGTATCGAAAATTGAAAAAAAAATTTGTTTTTCAATTTTCGATACGGGCTCTGTTCTGCGCCTGCCATTTTCCGGCCCGTAACTGAACTCGTATTTTTATGGGCTCTGCTAGAGATGCTCTTACCTGGATCTGAAGGGACGGAAGGCTTGGTTTGGTGTTGCACGGTGAGTTGATGCACAGCCAGTTGGATTTTCTGGACATTCTTCGCCAGTGTATAGAAATATTCTATTACGAATAAACGATGCTCACCCGGAACGCAACGCCGATGACCATCTCCGTGGATGAGGTCTTGGCGCTGGAAGAGAAGCACCGGGTATTGCCAGAGCCCCCGATGCCGATGTTGTGGCCGGCGGCTGTTGTCGCCGTCTTGCCGCTGCCGCCAGCACCCACCTTAGCGATCACAGCGACGCAGCTCCTCCCCAAGCCTAAGCCTAGGCGAGTCCTGTTATCACCAGAATTTGACCGGATCAGAGGTGGGCCGCGATTAAAGATGGGCTTGAAGAATATACATGGAAGGAATACATGAATCGGCCTTGTATACAAAGTTTGGGCTAGTTTGCCCGTGTATTACGTAAATATAGTAGGATGCGTGTCGGTTAGATAGAATTTGGCTCGTGCACGGTTGGGATTATTCCCACGTTAGAAAGTCTACGGACTATAAATATGTATCTAGGGTTACTGAAATAAACAACAATCACATTCACCACAAACCAATCTAGGCGCATCGCCAACTCCCTTGTTTCGAGGGTTTCTTCCGGTAAGCATCATGCTGCCTAGATCGCATCTTGCGATCTAGGCGATACACGTTTATTCGCTGTTCATGCGTTGCTCATGCTGAAGCCTTGTTGATGGCGAGCAACGTAGTTATCATAGATGTGTTAGGGTTAGCATTGTCTCATCGTATCATATGCTTTCGTCCGTGCAACCCTTAGACGTCTAGCCGCCCTTACACCTATCTTAGGTGTAAGGGCGGCACCTCGCTTGATCATTATTTAGTAGATCCGATCAGTTATGATTGCTCCTCGTTCTTCAAGGATTAGTTTAATATCTGCATAGTTGGGCCTTACAAACGGGTTGAAGGATCCAGTGGCACGTAGGGTGTAGTTTGCTAGCCCTAGACAGGATGTTCCGGGGATCAACTCCATGTTGGTTTTTAGGCCTTGTCTAGGGTCGGTTTATGATCACCGTGCGTGGCCGCCAGGCTCAATCACGCGTAGGATGTTCCGATTATGTGGTGAAAACCCTAAATCGTAGTAGGTCGTTTTAGCTTTATTTTGATCAAGCAGGACCACCATGTGATCGTACACCTCGTACGAATCGTGGGTGGATCGGCTCCTTGAGCCGATTCACAGGACAACCTGAGAGCCGATCGAGGCTCGTATTTAATGTTTACGTGTATGCCATGCGGGAAACTAAGCGAGGCAAATCCATCACCTTCCTGACCAGGTATAGGTCAGGTGGCACGCCCTTGCACCAGCATCGGACGTGCGTGCCGAGTCTTTGCGGGCCGTCGCTCGAGGGACCAGGGCCAGCCGCAGATCCTGGGAGCCTCCCGGCTCTCTCGTGTTGCCCGTCGCTGCTCGCCGGTGGGTTTCGACCGCAACACATTCCGGCACGCCGGTGGGACAGTCTTCGACATCAACCGCATCGCCATCTACATCCGAGAAGGCGGAAGGCACTCCGATCACGTACGAAGATCCGGCCGAGGAGCTCAAGAAGAAGTATGACGAGGTCAAAGCGATCCTCGAGGCCGACCTCATCGGCTCTTTCCAGAGAACCCGCTCACACGGCATCAGGTGGAAAGGGTTCTCACCTGAAGGCGCGCTCGATGGAGTGGACCTGTCCGCCCCGTCAGAAGAACGCACCAGGTCTCTCTGCGTCAGGAGATTAATTTCATGGTAGCTCATTCACTGCACCGCCATTCTGAGAGCCTGGTGAACACTTTGGAGCGTGTCGCTCTTCGGGTGATCCAGGAAATCATGAGGCATCAGTACTCTCCGTCAGGACCAGCTCTAGGGACTCACCAAGGAGAGATGCCACTCCAGTCCCGACCACCGCTGCCATTCGCGTTGGCAGCACCAGAAGTTACCAAGGCTGAGCAAATTTTCGACCTCTTACTTAAGGAGAAGCAGCTAAAGGTACCCGAAGGCCACAAGATCCCCACGGCGCAGGAGCTGAACGGAAAGCCATACTACAAGTGGCATAACACGTTCACCCATGCCACCAACGACTGCAGGGTGTGGTGTCAGCAGATCCAGATGGCGATAGAACAAGGGCGTCTAATTTTCAGCCAGTACGCCATGAAAGTCGACACACACCCCTTCCCCGCCGTTAACATGGTGGAGTGCACTTACCCTGGGAGGTGCCAGCCAAGATTCTCGTTCAACATCAACATGGTAGGACCTGGGCACCACTCTGGTAAGGACAGAGACGAGGGCAGTTGCTCTCATAACGAGGACAAGGAGGAAGCCGTTCCACGCGATCGGCTCTGGCACTTCCCAAAAATCCTGGTTACAATCAAGACGAAGGCCGATTCCAGCAATCGGCCCGTATTATCCTCACCACACGTTTTCCCTGTATTCGGTGTCGATCTCACAGGTGACGGAAAGCTAGGGTATGGGTTTACATCGGCTGATGAGCTAGAAGAAGTCGACATCGGTCCTGGGGATAAGCCACGGCCAACTTTTATCGGCAAGAAGTTAGATCCACATCTCGGGAGTCGGATGATAGCTCTGTTAAAAGAATACCCAGCATTGCTTTGCATGGGATTACACAGAGATGCCCGGGTTAGACAGGAGCATCATTGAGCATCGGCTCCCCCTTAAGAAAGGATTTCGGCCGTTCCAACAACGAGCACGTCAGATGAAGGCCGAAATTCTGGAAGAGGTCAAGAAAGAGATCGAGAAGATGTTGGCCGCCGGGTTCATCGGGCCATGCGGGTATGCTGAATGGATCTCCGAGTATCGTACCCGTAGAGAAGAAGGACGGCTGATGGCGTGTGGCCATAGATTTCCGAGATCTCAACAGAGCCACTCCAAAAGATGAATATCCGATGCTCGTGGCGAAACGTTGATCAATGCAGCTGCTGGCCACAAGGTGTTGAGCTTCATGGATGGCAACGCCGGCTATAACCGAATCTTCATGGCTCCAGAAGATATACACAAGACCGCATTCAGAGTACCAGGGTCAGTAGGCTTGTTTGAATATGTAGTCATGACCTTTGGGTTGAAGAATGCTGGTGCAACATACCAAAGAGCCATGAATTATATATTTCACGATCTGATCGGCAAGTTGGTGGAAATCTACATCGATGACGTGGTGGTCAAATCTGTCTCCATGGAGGGACACTTGGATGATTTGCGACGCATCCTAGACCGAACTCGGAAGTTCGGACTGAGAATGAATCCAAAGAAGTGTGCCTTTGGTGTGACGGCCGGTCAGTTCCTAGGTTTTCTGGTTCATGAACGGGGAATTGAGATCGGCCTGAAAAGTCAAGAGGCGGTGCGTACCATGCAGCCGCCTACCACGAAGAAGGATCTCCAACGTCTTATCGGCAAGATCAACTTCGTCCGACGATTCATCTCTAACCTGTCAGGACGAATCGAGCCGTTCATGGCGTTGGTGAAGATTAAATCTGATGACGAGTTTAAGCGGGGGCGAAACGGCAGCGGGCGTTTGACGAGATTAAGCGGTATCTGACAACGCCGCCTGTGCTAGTTCCACCCCAACAAGACAGGCCGTTCTATATCTACTTAGCAGTAGCGGACATGTCCATCGCTTCAGTGGTGGTGCAACTCTATGAGAGTGTTGAAAAGGTCGTTTTCTACCTCAGCAGAAGGATGTTGGACGCGGAGACACGGTATCCTGAGGTCGAGAAGCTATGCCTCTGCCTGTTCTTCACCTGCACCAAGCTTCATCATATCCTTTTGACGGCAGAGATCATCGTCATATGCAAGTCGGACGTTGTCAAGCACATGCTCGTCGGCCCCCGTTTTGAAAGGCCGACTTGGTAAGTGGATGTTTGCGTTGTCGGAGTTCGATCTTCGGTATCGGCCCGCGAAAGCAGTCAAGGGACAAGCGTTGGCCGATCTTATAGCTGAACGGATTAATACTAATATAGCAGCACTATCTGTACGTGCATGGGCTATGTTCTTCGATGGATCGGCTTGTGACGATGGTTGTGGCATCGGCATTCTGCTCGTGTCGCCTCGGGGGGCAACATATTCTTTCGCCATCAGGCTATCTACCCCTTGCACCAACAATGTTGTCGAGTATGAGGCAGTGCGCAAGGGAATGGAGTTGCTTTTGGAAGTCAGGGCAGAGGCGGTGGAGCTTTTTGGAGACTCGAAGTTGGTGATCTCCCAACTCACGGACGAATACAAGTGCGAGAGTGAGTCACTCTTTCCATATTGGATGGAATGTCGTGAGCTGATGACACATTTTCGTTACATCAATTTCAATTGGGTCCAAAGGTCTCAGAATACCGACGCCAATGATCTCGCCAGATGGCGTCAGGATGCAAGGACATACCAGACGGGTCAGAAGTTCAGGTGCAGTTCCTGGAACAGGATGACTGGAGAGCCGATATCTTCAATTATTTGAAGGATTCGGCTCGGGGGGCACCTAAACGGATAAGATACAAGGCTATGAAATATGTCCTTATAGGAGATGACATGTTCTACAGGACGTTGGAAGGGTTACTACTCAAATGCCTTGGACCCACTGAGTCTAATCGGCTCTTACATGAGGTGCATGAAGGCGCCTGTGGAACTCACCAATCGGCTCATAAGATGAAGTGGTTAATTAGGCGATCAGGGTTTTATTGGCCCACCATGCTTGAGGACTGCTTCAAGTACTACAAGGGATGCCAAGCGTGTCGGATGTTCGGAAAAATTCAGATGGTACCCGCATCGGCGATGAACCCCATCATCAAGCCTTGGCCATTTCGAGGTTGGGGCATGGATATGATCGGCAAAATCCATCCTCCGTCGAGCAAAAGCCACGAGTGGATTCTGGCCATTACAGATTACTTCACCAAATGGGTGGAGGCTGTTCCTATGAAGAAGGTAAAATCGGAAGATGTTATCCAATTTGTCAAAGAACATGTCATTCATAGGTTCGGGATTCCCCAAACCATCACGACCGATGGAGGTTCGGTTTTTGTCTCTAAAGAATTCAGAAAGTTCTGCGATGACATGGGGATTAAGCTGATCCGATCATCTCCATACTATGCTCAAGCCAACGGGCAAGCCGAAGCATCCAATCAAAGCCTGATCAAGCTGATTAAGAGGAAGATTGATGAGAACCCTAGGGTGTGGCATGAGACATTGTCAGAAGCTTTGTGGGCCTATCGCATGTCATGCCATGGAGCTATAAAGACTTCGCCGTACCAGCTTGTCTATGGGCAGGAAGCTGTATTACCTTGGGAAATTATGGCTGGATCGAGACGTGTCACGTTTCAGAATGACGTGACACCGGAAGAATATGCAGCCCTGATGAGTGACACTATTGAGGATGCAACGGAACTTAGACTTTGGTCGTTGGAGAAGATTAAAGAGAACAAAGCCAGGGTAGCTCGTGCATACAATAAGAAGGTGAGACCAAAGGAGTTTCAAGTTGGTGATTTAGTATGGGAAGCCGTGTTGCCACTAGGAACCAAGGATAAAGCATATGGCAAATGGTCTCCTAATTGGCACGGTCCTTACAAAGTCATCCGAGTTCGAAGGGCAATGCCTACATGCTTGAATAGTTGGATGGTGTGAAGTTCCCAGTGGCCGTCAATGGCCAACATCTCAAGAAGTATTTCCCAAGCATGTGGGATGATGGGCAGTGAGATATGGGGGCCGATTTTAAATCGGCCAGTAAAAAAATGTGAAAATACAAATCACAACCGATGCACAGACATCGACTTGAGAAAATATGCGAAGACAACAGTGTGCTAGTACAGCCGATGCACGGACATCGACTTCAGAATAATAAAAGCCGATGCATTGCTATCGACTCTAGAGGAACAAGCTCAATTGAGCAGGTTAACAGATCGGTTTCAGACCAGAGATCATGATATCTCAGATGAGTCTCCTAGTGGATTTGCTGAGGAGTTGAATCTGCGTGTTTAAGGTTGGAGGATGGTTTGGACATGGGCTGGACCTGTTTGACCGTGTGAATAGGCAACTGTTTGGCCTCAAATCGTGTTTATAGTGCAAGCTGATGCCCTGCCATCGGCTCTCTGTACAGCGACTTCGTTCGACGATCGGCAAAAGTTGACAAGAAAGCAAAATTAATAGGGGAATATTTTTCTTCATTAATAATGGGATTTCTTACAAAGAAAGAGCCGATTGCTCAAGGGAGGAAGAACAAAAGAAAGGTCTATTGACCAATCTACTACTACTAGGCCTATACTAGTAGATCCTAGTCTACGGGCCATCGCTGCCCTCGTCGTCGTCCGCAGAGCTCTCGTCGGCACTGCTACCGGCGGGCTCCTCGTCACTGCTCCCGTAGCCCTCTACGGAAGCTTCATCCTCCTCGTCATCATCGCTGTCATCGTCATCCCACCAGGTGCGGAGGCGTTTCGCCGGCGGGTAACCCTCGAGGGAGTCGTCGTCGTCGTCTTCCTCCTCCTCTTCCTCAGAGGGGGTGTAACCGTCCCAGGAGAACGAGTCGTCCTCGCTCCCCGATTCCAGCTCCCCATCAGCGAGGAACTGGAGGTCTTCATCTCCGCTGGTCAAGGACTTGTCGTCCTCGGACCAGACGGAGGAGGCGTGGTCCTCCTGGTCCCACTCCTCCGGGGCGCGTATGTCCTCCGGCGTTGGCTCGCGGGAGGAGGAAGACCGGTAGGAAAGACCGGAGGAGGAAGAGGAGGAAGAGTCCATGGTGGGAGAAGGGTTTTCGAGTGCTACAGAGGAATAGAGGATGAGGAGGGGATGGAGAAGCGAATTGCTCGATGCGGTTAAATAAAAGGGATACGGTGGAGATTCAATGCCAGAGCAGTTTCCGAGGAAGTGGTGCCCAAAGGAAAAAAAATTTGCCAGGTCACGCGAAGAAGTTGAGGAGGCAAGGCATCATGATGGATACTGCGACGGTTCTGTTCTGCCACGACATGACCCGACGAAGAAAAAGCAGAGTGATTTTGGAATT
The DNA here is from genome assembly GCF_022539505.1 of Lolium rigidum. Taxonomy (NCBI): domain Eukaryota; kingdom Viridiplantae; phylum Streptophyta; class Magnoliopsida; order Poales; family Poaceae; genus Lolium; species Lolium rigidum. The sequence goes on from NC_061510.1 coordinate 75,066,821, forward strand.
GTCATTTCCAAAACCAGGGGGGCATGTGTTATCACCAGAATTTGACCGGATCAGAGGTGGGCCGCGATTAAAGATGGGCTTGAAGAATATACATGGAAGGAATACATGAATCGGCCTTGTATACAAAGTTTGGGCTAGTTTGCCCGTGTATTCTGTAAATATAGTAGGATGCGTGTCGGTTAGATAGAATTTGGCTCGTGCACGGTTGGGATTATTCCCACGTTAGAAAGTCTACGGACTATAAATATGTATCTAGGGTTACTGAAATAAACAACAATCACGTTCACCACAAACCAATCTAGGCGCATCGCCAACTCCCTTGTTTCGAGGGTTTCTTCCGGGTAAGCATCATGCTGCCTAGATCGCATCTTGCGATCTAGGCAGTACACGTTTATTCGCTATTCATGCGTTGCTCGTGCTGAAGCCTTGTTGATGGCGAGCAACGTAGTTATCATAGATGTGTTAGGGTTAGCATTGTTTCATCGTATCATATGCTTTCGTCCGTGCAACCCTTAGACGTCTAGCCGCCCTTACACCTATCTTAGGTGTAAGGGCGGCACCTCGCTTGATCATTATTTAGTAGATCCGATCCGTTATGATTGCTCCTTGTTCTTCAAGGATTAGTTTAATATCTGCATAGTTAGGCCTTACAAACGGGTTGAAGGATCCAGTGGCACGTAGGGTGTAGTTTGCTAGCCCTAGACAGGATGTTCCGGGATCAACTTCATGTTGGTTTTTAGGCCTTGTCTAGGGTCGGTTTATGATCACCGTGCGTGGCCGCCGAGCTCAATCACGCGTAGGATGTTCCGATTATGTGGTGAAAACCCTAAATCGTAGTAGGTCTTTTTAGCTTTATTTTGATCAAGCAGGACCACCATGTGATCGTACACCTCGTACGAATCGTGGGTGGATCGGCTCCTTGAGCCGATTCACAGGACAACCTGAGAGCCGATCGAGGCTCGTATTTAATGTTTACGTGTATGCCATGCAGGAAACTAAGCGAGGCAAATCCATCACCTTCCTGACCAGGTATAGGTCAGGTGGCACGCCCTTGCACCAGCATCGGACGTGCGTGCCGAGTCTTTGCGGGCCGTCGCTCGAGGGACCAGGGCCAGCCGCAGTCCTGGGAGCCTCCCTGCTCTACTGTGTTGCCCGTCGCTGCTCGCCGGTGGGTTTCTGACCGCAACAAGTCCTCAACAACGCAGAGAGCGCCATGGGCCGAGGTGTCGTTGGTTTCGATTCGGTCCCGAGATGTGCGCGCCTGTATGGAATCGAACGATCGGAGAACCCTAGAACAATCTGCTTCCTGCTTGCCGTGACCCACTCTTGGTCCTCGGAGCGATTTTATATCCGTCTGAGGCCCACGAGAGGACGTCCATGATCCAATTCCAGTCGAGTTAAGTAACGTAACTGAACTCGTGTTTTTACGGGCTCTGCTAGAGATGCTCTTACTGGATCTGAAGGGACGGAAGGCTTGGTTTGGTGTTGCACGGTGAGTTGATCCATGATGGCGTGTGATGCACACGTCCGTTGGGAACCCCAAGAGGAAGGTGTGATGCGCACAACAGTAAGTTTTCCCTCAGAAAGAAACCAAGGTTATCGAACCAGTAGGAGATGAAGGCCACGTGAAGGTTGTTGGTGGAGGAGTGTAGTGCGGCGCAACACCAGGGATTCCGGCGCCAACGTGGAACCTACACAACACAACCAAAATACTTTGCCCCAACTTAACAGTGAGGTTGTCAATCTTACCGGCTTGCTGTAAACAAAGGATTAAACGTATGGTGTGGGGAATGATGTTTGCTTGTGAAGAAAAACAGAGAACGGAGATTGCAGTTGATTGTATTTCAGATGTAAAAGAATGGACCGGGGTCCACAGTTCACTAGTGGTGTCTCTCCAATAAGATAAATAGCATGTTGGGTGAACAAATTACAGTTGGGCAATTGACAAATAGAGAGGGCATAACAATGCACATACATATCATGATGACTACTATGAGATTTACTTAGGGAATTACGACAAAGTACATCGACCGCTATCCAGTATGCATCTATGCCTAAAAAGTCCACCTTCGGGTTAGCATCCGCACCCCTTCCAGTATTAAGTTGCAAACAACAGACAATTGCATTAAGTATGGTGCGTAATGTAATCAACACAAATATCCTTAGACAAAGCATCAATGTTTTATCCCTAGTGGCAACAACACATCCACAACCTTAGAACTTTCTGTCACTGTCCCAGATTCAATGGAGGCATGAACCCACGATCGAGCATAAATACTCCCTCTTGGAGTCACAAGTATCAACTTGGCCACAGCCTCTACTAGCAACGGAGAGCATGCAAGATCATAAACAACACATATATGATAGATCAATAATCAACTTGACATAGTATTTCATATTCATCGGATCCCAACAAACACAACATGTAGCATTACAAATAGACGATCTTGATCATGATAGGCAGCTCACAAGATCTAAACATGATAGCACAAGAGGAGAAGACAACCATCTAGCTACTGCTATGGACCCATAGTCCAAGGATGAACTACTCACGCATCAATCCGGAGGCGGGCATGATGATGTAGAGTCCTCCGGTGATGATTCCCCTCTCCGGCAGGGTGCCGGAGGTGATCTCCTGAATCCCTCGAGATGGGATTGGCGGCGACGGCGTCGCGGTATGTTTTCTCGTATCGTGGTTCTCGGTACTAGGGTTTTCGCGACGGAGAGTTTAAGTAGGCGGAAGGGCAGAGTCGGGGGCGGCCGAGGGGCCCATACCACATGGTGGCGCGGCCAGGGGTGGGCCCGCGCCGGCCTATGGTGTGGAGCCACCTTGGCCCCTCTCCGTATCTTCTTCGGTCTTCTGGAAAGCTCCGTGGAAAATAAGACCGTGGGCTTTTGTTTCGTCCAATTCCGAGAATATTTTCTATGTAAGATTTCTGAAACCAAAAACAACAGAAAAACAGGAACTGGCGCTTCGGCATCTTGTTAATAGGTTAGTGCCAGAAAATGCATCAAAATGATATAAAGTTTATGTAGAACATGTGAGTATTGTCATAAAACTAGCATGGAACATAAGAAATTATAGATATGTTTGAGACGTATCAAGCATCCCCAAGCTTAGTTCCTACTCGCCCTCGAGTAGGTAAGCGATAACAAGGATAATTTCTGAAGTGACATGCTGCTATCATAATCTTGATCAATACTATTGTAAAGCATATGAGATGAATGAAGTGATTCAAAGCAATGGTAAAGATAATGAATAAACAACTGATCATATAGCAAAGACTTTTCGTGAATAGTACTTTCAAGACAAGCATCAATAAGTCTTGCATAAGAGTTAACTCATAAAGCAATAAATTCTTAGTAGAAAGTTTTGAAGCAACACAAAGGAAGATATAAGTTTCAGCAGTTGCTTTTCAACTTCAACATGTTTATCTCATGGATATATCTCATGAATAATTGTCAACACAAAGTAATATGATGAATGCAAATAAGCAAGTATGTAGGAATCAATGCACACAGTTGACACAAGTGTTTGCTTCTAAAATAGAAAGAAGTAGGTAAACTGACTCAACATAAAGTAAAAGAAAGGCCCCTTCGCTGAGGGAAGCAGAGATTACTCTTGTGCTAGAGCTTTTTATTTTGGAATCATAGAAACAATTTTGTCAACGGTAGTAATAATTCATATGTGTTATGCATAAGACATCCTATAAGTTGCAAGCCTCATGCATAGAATACGAATAGTGCTCGCACCTTGTCCTAATTAGCTCGAATTTCCATGGATTATCATTGCATTACATATGTTTTAACCAAGTGTCACAAAGGGGTACCTCTATGTCACCTGTACAAAGGTCCAAGGAGATAGATCGCATTTGATTTCTCGTTTTTGATAGATCTCAACTTAAGGGCATCCGTACCCGGAAAACATAGAAAACAGATAATGGACTCCTCTTTAATGCTTAAGCATTCAACAACATATAATATTCTCATAAGAGATTGAGGATTAATGTCCAAACTGAAACTTCCACCATGATACATGGCTTTAGTTGGCGGCCCAATGTTCTTCTCTAACAATATGCATACTCAAACCATTTAATCATGATAAATCACCCTTACTTCAGACAAGACGAACATGCATAGCAACTCACATGATATTCAACAAAGGTGTAATAGTTGATGGCGTCCCCAGAAACATGGTTACCGCTCAACAAGCAACTTATAAAAAATAAGATACATAAGTAACATATTCAATACCACAATAGTTTTTAAGCTATTTTCCCACGAGCTATGTATTGCAAAGACAAGGAATGAAATTTTAAAGGTAGCACGCAAGCAATTTACTTGGAATGGCAGAGAAATACCATGTAGTAGGTAGTTATGGTGGACACAAATAGCATAGGTTTTGGCTCAAGGTTTTGGATGCACGAGAAGCATTCCCTCTCAGTACAAGGCTTTTGGCTAGCAAGGTTGTTTGAAGCAAACTCAAGTATGAACCGGTACAGTAAAACTTACATAAGAACATATTGCAAGCATTATAAAACTCTACACTGTTTCCTTGTTGTTCAAACACCTTAACCAGAAAATATCTAGACTTTTAGAGAGATCAATCATGCAAACCAAATTTCAACAAGCTCTACAATAGTTCTCCACTACTAGGTTCAACACTACATGATGCAAGAGCTTAAACATGATCTATTTGAGAGCTCAAAACAATTGCCAAGTATCAAATTATTCAAGACAATATATCAATTACCACATGGAGCATTTTCTGTTTCCAACCAAATATCAATGAACGAAGCAGTTTTCAACCTTCGCCATGAACATTAAAAGTAAAGCTAAGAACACCAGTGTTCATATGAAACAGCGGAGCGTGTCTTTCTCCCACACAAAGAATGCTAGGATCCGAGTTTATTCAAACAAAAACAAAAATAAAAGCATACGGACGCTCCAAGTAAAGCACATAAGATGTGACGGAATAAAAATATAGTTTCACTAGAGGTGACCTGATAAGTTGTCGATGAAGAAGGGGATGCCTTGGGCATCCCCAAGCTTAGATGCTTGAGTATTCTTGAAATATGCAGGGATGAACCACGGGAGCATCCCCAAGCTTAGACTCTTCACTCTTCTTGATCATATTGTATCATCCTCCTCTCTTGATCCTTGAAAACTTCCTCCACACCAAACTCAAAACAAACTCATTAGAGGATTAGTGCGTAATCAAAAATTCACATGTTCAGAGAGGACACAATCATTCCTAACACTTCTGGACATCACCCAAAGCTACTGAAAGTTAATGGAACAAAGAAATCCATCCAACACAGTAAAAGAGGCAATGTGAAATAAAAGGCAGAATCTGTCAAAACAGAACAGTCTGTAAAGACGAATTTTAAGAGGCTCTTAACGTGCTCAGATGAAGAAGCTCAAATTGAATGAAAGTTGCGTACATATCTGAGGATCACTCATGAATTTTCGCTGATTTTTCTGAGTTACTTACAGAGATATCTACTCAAATTCGTGATAGCAAGAAATCTGTTTCTGCGCAGAAATCCAAATCTAGTATCAACCTTACTATCAAAGACTTTACTTGGCACAACAATGCAATAAAGTAAAGATAAGAAGAGGTTTCTACAGTAGTAACAACTTCCAAGACACAACAAAACAGTAGTAAAAATAAAAACATCATGGGTTATCTGCTAAGAAGTGCTTTTCTTTAACGCCTTTCAGCTAGGCGCAGAAAGTGCAAATCAAGTAACATCAAGAGAAGAAGCATCAACATCATAACTCAAGTATTATCAAGAGATGAAGCATCAACATCAGAGTTGGGAGTTTTCTCAACAATGCATTGTATGTTGTCTATGTAAGTTTCAGAGGCTCCTCTTTCATTACTTTTAGGCTTACTATCCTCCTCAAATAAATTTTCAGGAACAATCCAATCAAAATTCTTTTCTAGTGCCTCATGCATTCCTATGAGCTTAAGAGGTATTGGTACTTTAATCTTCCCCTCACAATTGGTTTTATTAGTGTACTTTAGCCTATCTTTTTCCATCTTTTCAAGGGTACTTGCAAAATTAGTATAAAAGCCAAGCATCTTATGTTTAATAAAGACTTTTCTAGCTTCTTTAGCTACATCACCAAATTCTTTAAGAAGGGTTTCTAAAACAAAATCTTTTTTCTCTCCTTCTTCTATATCAGAAAGTGTAAGAAACATATGTGACATTATAGGATTAAGATTAACAAATCTAGCTTCCAACATGTGCACTAAAGAGGCAGCAGCAATTTCATAAGTAGGAGCAAGTTCTACCAAAGATCTATCTTCAAAATCTTTAACTGTACTAACATGAGTGAAAAATTCTTCTATATTATCTCTTCCAATTGTAGACCCACGCCCTACTGGTATATCTTTCAAAGTGAACTTAGGGGGAAGCTTGATGAAATAAACAAAAGGTAAATAAAGTAAATGCAAGTAACTAATTTTTTTGTGTTTTTGATATGAAGAAAGCAAACAAGACAAATGAAATAAAGTAAAGCAAGTAACTAATTTTTTTGTGTTTTTAATATAAAGAAAGCAAATAAAGTAGAAAATAAAATAAAGTAAAGCAAGACAATAAACAAAGTAAAGAGATTGGATGTGAGAGACTTCCCTTGCAGCGTGTCTTGATCTCCCCGGCAACGGCGCCAGAAAACAGTCTTGATGGCGCGTGACGCACACGTCCGTTGAGAACCCCAAGAGGAAGGTGTGATGCGCACAACAGTAAGTTTTCCCTCAGAAAGAAACCAAGGTTATCGAACCAGTAGGAGATGAAGGCCACGTGAAGGTTGTTGGTGGAGGAGTGTAGTGCGGCGCAACACCAGGGATTTCGGCGCCAACGTGGAACCTATACAACACAACCAAAATACTTTGCCCCAACTTAACAGTGAGGTTGTCAATCTCACCGGCTTGCTGTAAACAAAGGATTAAACGTATGGTGTGGAGAATGATGTTTGCTTGTGAAGAACAACAGAGAACAGAGATTGCAGTTGATTGTATTTCAGATGTAAAAGAATGGACCGGGGTCCACATTTCACTAGTGGTGTCTCTCCAATAAGATAAATAACATGTTGGGTGAACAAATTACAGTTGAGCAATTGACAAATAGAGAGGGCATAACAATGCACATACATATCATGATGACTACTATGAGATTTACTTAGAGCATTACGACAAAGTGCATAGACCGCTATCCAGCATGCATCTATGCCTAAAAAGTCCACCTTCGGGTTAGCATCCGCACCCCTTCCAGTATTAAGTTGCAAACAACAGACAATTGCATTAAGTATGGTGCGTAATGTAATCAACACAAATATCCTTAGACAAAGCATCGATGTTTTATCCCTAGTGGCAACAAAACATCCACAACCTTAGAACTTTCTCATCATCGTCCCGCATTCAATGGAGCCATGAACCCACTATCGAGCATAAATACTCCCTCTTGGAGTTACAAGTATCAACTTGGCCAGAGCCTCTACTAGCAACGGAGAGCATGCAAGATCATAAACAACACATATATGATAGATCAATAATCAACTTGACATAGTATTCCATATTCATCGGATCCCAACAAACACAACATGTAGCATTACAAATAGACGATCTTGATCATGATAGGAAGCTTACAAGATCTAAACATGATAGCACAAGAGGAGAAGACAACCATCTAGCTACTGCTATGGATCCATAGTCCAAGGATGAACTACTCGCGCATCAATCCGGAGGCGGGCATGATGATGTAGAGTCCTCCGGTGATGATTCCCCTCTCCGGCAGGGTGCCGGAGGTGATCTCCTGAATCCCTCGAGATGGGATTGGCGGCGACGGCGTCACAGTATGTTTTCTCGTATCGTGGTTCTCGGTACTAGGGTTTTCGTGACAGAGAGTTTAAGTAGGCGGAAGGGCAGAGTCGGGGGGCGGCCGAGGGGCCCACACCACATGGCGGCGCGACCAGGGGTGGGCCCGCGCCGGCCTATGGTGTGGAGCCACCTTGGCCCCTCTCCGTATCTTCTTCGGTCTTCTGGAAAGCTCCGTGGAAAATAAGACCGTGGATTTTTGTTTCGTCCAATTCCGAGAATACTTCCTGTGTAAGATTTCTGAAACCAAAAACAGCAGAAAACAGGAACTGGCGCTTCGACATCTTGTTAATAGGTTAGTGCCGGAAAATGCATCAAAATGATATAAAGTGTATGTAAAACATGTGAGTATTGTCATAAAAGTAGCATGGAACATAAGAAATTATAGATACGTTTGAGCCAGTTGGATTTTCTGGACATTCTTCGCCAGTGTATAGAAATATTCTATTACGAAATAAACGATGCTCACCCGGAACGCAACGCCGATGACCATCTCCGTGGACGAGGTCTTGGCGCTGGATGAGAAGCGCCGGGTATTGCCAGAGCCCCCGATGCCGATGTTGTGGCCGGCGGCTGTTGTCGCCGTCTTGCCGCTGCCGCCAGCACCCAGCTTAGCGATCATAGCGGCGCAGCTCCTCCCCAAGCCTAAGCCTAGGCGAGTCCTCTAAAAAAAACGGCCCAAAAAAATAACTCTGTCAACAAGGGAACACCGAAATCAAAGCAACATTGAGAAACCAAAATTAATTAATGGGAGCTGAGATCATTGGTTGCCAGGCAAGGCACGGCGGTGCAGCTTGGAGCGCTCGACCATGGCCTCAGCTTGGCCTCAAACGTCATGCTTCATGTCAACTAGATTTTGATGTGCGCCTTGGCGCACGACCCCGTGAGATTCGTGTATAGGTGGAAAAGTGGTTATACTTTTATTAGAACTTACAAAATGTAGTGAATCAAAGGAAATTGCAAATACAGGTGATGGAGGGAATACTCAACGTGATCCCGTAAAATTTACGCTGATTTACATTTTATAAAACAATGATAGAAATAAGGTCAAAAAATGATAATAGCATGAAGAGAACAAAGTCAGCAGGTTATATGGACTAACTATACATTAATGGACCTCTCATCATTGATTGTATGGACCAAAAGAGAAACGATTAGATTTTCAAGTAGCATGATTAGGTCTACTGCACAAACATACTATGGGACAGAGTATCGGATGAGTGAATCACAACGAACTATATCTAATACTCAATCAACAACTAACACCATGTAGTTTAAGTAGTATTTTAAATGATGGGGAAAATCAATCTTCAATAATTCTAAGCTCAGCTGCCCTACCAGGAAGGTAACACGATCACATCAAATGGGAAAACTTCTCAAATATGATGGTACATAGAGCAAAGGAACAACACTGGTTCAATTGCACATGTAAGATATCAGAAACACCTTTCACAGATGGTATATTAGAAGTTGTTGCCCATAAAATAAACATTTGCTATATTTCCAAACAGTAGTTATACTTAAAATGGTAGTACTAATAGGTAAAAATTAAGTAGACCTCCGGTAAACCAGAATTTTTTGTAATGAATAGAATTTCTTTGTGTGTAGTTAAGTTTAGAATGGATAGGTTTATTTATACCTACCAGACCCAAAATAGCCAAGAAAGAAAGCATGTCGGAGTTCAATTTAACATCAAAACGACAAAATAATTTTATATTCGTATCAATTTAATAAGACGAACAAGAGAGTAACTAAACCAAACTATGAACACTTCATTGTACAGATGAGAAAGAGGAAATACTCCACTATATGATCACAAATAAAGCATGCACAATCAAAAACTAAATAGCAAGAGTATGGCAGACAACAATTCTCCAAACACAGGGAGAAGAATTAAACCACACGTCCGGACGGGTAACCAACATGAAATCCAGATCATGCTTGGTTGCATAACTTTCATTAGTAGTCACCATGTGAACCAGGGATTGTAGGAAAATTAAAAAGCAACAGCTGGAAACTACATGGATTTTCTATCTACAAAAGCTAACTTCACCTACACATGAAAATCACTAAATCAGACTACTGCTTTGGAGATATCCTACTACAATTCAACTAAAAATAACTTTAAAACATCGGTGAATATTAATCAGTTGAGACCAAACCACCTATACATGTGGTTGGAGTGGTGCAGAAAATGGATGTATCGGAAGAAAGATTAGGGACGCCTTGGCGCACGATCCCGTGAATTTCACATATATTTACATCTTGTATAGCGATGAAAAAAATTAGGCAAAACATGATAATATTTTTTGGGTTGAAAGCAAAATAAATAGGATGAAATTGGGATAAACACTTACATTTGAAACAGAGAAACAAACATCTTATTCGGTCAAAGACTTCACTTATCCTGACCTCCGGTTTCTCCTTGGTATCCAAAAATGTCTCAAACTGAGGTGCATATGACATTAGACAGATCATCACTTTCTTGTCAAATACTTGAATTCTTCGCTTAAAAATAATATAGTATGTCTACATGCATATTCAAAATTTTATGAAACTACTTGTTTCCTCCCATTGCATCTCTCCAAGTAAAAGTGCAGGAAAAATTAAAGCAACGTTTCGCAACGAAGTCTATAGTTCACCTATTCGGTGCCCATTAAATGTCAAACAATTAATCTCCTGTAACAGCTTGACCATGTGTAATGTATTTTTGTTCAGCAAGTTCAACAGAGCCAAAAACAAGAACAAAAGAAATGCATGTTCCATTTATATTAATGAGGTTTGTTGAATCATATGCTCTAGGGTCACCAAAGGAGTATTTAATTCTCACATCCTTACCACATAGGAGATTATAATATAATAAATGAACATGAACTCCCCGTACGGGAGATTATAAATGAAGAATCTTATGGCTGAATTTATAAACCTGCCTCATGTACGCACTTACCGCTTTTATATTCAAAAGAAGCTACATTGAACTACTATGAGCACAAGGTATGAAAGAACACTAAAGATGAACGTTTTATAATTAGAGCTGCCACTGGCAGAGTAATAAGAACAAAATGTATAAGAGAAAAGAAAGAAGATGTCAGTAACATAAGCCTGTTTAAGCTAACACACAAACTGATTCAAGGGCTAAGCTCAAGAAAAATGGCTAGTACCACAGAGAGCTTACCTTACCTGATATACACACTAATCGTTGTGATCTTCTCAAAAAATCTGAAACAAATACTCAGCTAGCTTATCTTAGTACAGTAACCCTGAACCTGCAACATGTGGAACATCATGAGGTATGGCTCAAAATTCAAATTATTGATGCTGCAAGCTGATGATAAACCAAATAATCTTTTGTGATGTATGGAGAGTGTCGAGAGAGACAAATCAAATAATCCAAATGCCCAGATCGATGGTGCAAGCCGATGACAAACAAACTAACCTGCATGAAGATGGAAGAGTAGCAAAACTAAGCTGATGTAGTATTGGAAGGCACACAAATATATAGCAAGATGAGTACTACATGAGATCTATAGCTCTGTTTTCTGGTAAGTGACTAATAATATAGGCATGCACAATTATAGCAAAGCTCCTACTTGCTTCTACTTTTGTACTACACCAAGCACAGGAACGGAGCAAGATTGCTATAACAAACCAATATTCAGATACGGGAAATATTCACATAGACCTCATTTGTTCAGCAGAACAATTATCAATTTTATTTTCTGGACACAATGAAAAATTATCAGCTTATGAAGAGGAGAAAACAGGGAAAATATGTTACGTACGGATACTAATACATGGTTCCAAAAATAACATGGAGGCATTCCATTTGGGTTTACGAGAGAGTTGTTCCATTATTTACATATAATTCAGAAAAAACATTAAACACAAATGATTCAGATTCAGTCATATATAGAACAAGGCCCTATGGTCTTGAGCATGTCATGTGACTCCAACGCTTATTGATTAAGATCAGTAGCCACAATCTGTCATCCAAGGTGCTGCAGTTTAGAGTGAGGTTCTGAGAAACTATCTTGAATGCGACGGGTGAAAACACACACAATATTCATGTAGTTACCATAGGATCTGGCAACTTCTTTCAGCTTATTATTGGACTTCTCTCCATGTTTTGATCATTTTCTTTCATCTTCCAGAGAAGGACCTGGCTCGCATTCTCCTGTTTTCCAGCTCAGCATAGTTGAAGCCCTTCCGGACATTTTCGACAGTCTCCATGTATCGAATGCTTGGACTGCAACCGAATTTTGGGGCGCAAGCATAGCGCGACCCTGCCTTTCGCATTGGTTAAATGAAAAGAAAAAGGCACCGTTTCATTTTATTGGGTACATAGAAGAAGTATCCGCTAACAAAGAGAACCAAAAGAACATATAGTTTGCACATCCGGCGACCGCTAGTCGGGTGAGTAGTCACATAGAAAAGAATATGGAAGTTACCTAGAATTAATATATCTACAACATTTCTGCATTCGCTAGTCGGGTGAGTTATTTATACTCACCAAACCACATCGGACTGAAAAATGAAGGCGTTCTACTCATCATGAAGCAACAAAAAATGGGAGAACAGGCAGATTTGTCTAAAAAACACTAACTTCAGACTGGAGCTGTTTTAGTAATCTCTAGTTGCAGATCGAAGCAAAAAAGGCGAAGACAAAAAGTATTTGAAGGAAGGATGTGGAGAAGTATAACCACACTAAAAACACTGATTGTGTATAGATGTTCTTTATGAGATGGTTGATATGCACAACCAATCTTAAAACCTAAGCTCCAGATATTTGCACAAAGCCCTGTAAACATTTGTATCTCATGAAATGTCTTTGAAACTGCACAAGGGTGTAATGAGTTTGAGTAAGAATTTACCACTGGCTCCTTTTTATTTCAGGCAGTGAAAAGATAAATAGCTCAGACAGTACGGCAAGCTCGATCAGACAGTTGTCGTTCCCTAAGCAATTAGCTTCCAGTATTTCCTCCCTCTTAAATGTAATGAAGTGATGACCTTAAACGTCAGCCTTAGAATCACACAGTAACCTAGCAACTCCAGGAATTAAACCAAGAGAGGGTGGGGATAAAAACAACATGGCCGCCTTATAGTTCATGTGAAATAAACCTACATCAAGCTCCCATAGACAATTTTTTCAGGAACACATAAATAATCCACTTAGCTTTTGATCAATCTAACTCCGAACAAACAAGGTTTTACAGTCATTACTTGGCTTTACACATGCACCTATCTACAGCCAGTACATCCCCAAGAGTAAGAGGATAGACAGTAATGCCAAGGGTAACAGTATCTCTCACAGTTGACCAAAGCTCATTCACATGTGCGAGGCCATATGATAAATATGAACAATCAACTGATCCCAAAGTATGACAATTTTGTTGCAGTGGTTGGTGAGCTTGCATATCTTCTGCTTAAGACCAATATTTTGTGGAAGATCCATCCAAAAGTATTTTCAACTACGACAACTATTATGGAATACCACTGCCAAACAACTAAAGATAACATGGCGAACATCAGAGAAAAACTAACAAAGAGGAGTATATGTACCTTCAGCATTAGTTTTCACCTTTTAAAATTTTATTATAATTCCCCAGGATATTATAATATCAGATTGCAAGAAACGCAGACCATATTTTGGCGAAAGTACCATATAATTGATGAATTAACTTAGAATATATATAATATATATCTGTACAATAGACAAACAAACATCAGCGCATTTCTTACATGCTCCACACAATTTAATAGTTGGATCCACACAAAAAAACTCACCGAAACAAAGAATAACCGAAAACCAAGGCTACAAAATAATCTGGTTCCTTCTGTTTTTACTTGGACAGACAAACATGAATATGAACAACCCATATTAACCTATCTTTTTCATCCATATGAAGAAAGTAAAAGACAAACCTGATCAACTCGGAGTACAAATACCGCATCCATACCTACCTGTAGTTTCTTGGTTCATTTACGGCACCTGGCAAGGACATAATTGATGTTTCATTGCCAAAATCCATCACATAAATCTGCGCAAAACCTACACAACAACCAGAAATATTATCCAAAAAGAACACCGACACACCTTGCATCATATGTTATACACACAAGAGATGAAGCCTTTCCACTTAAAATCTAAAATACGTGGCTTCTCTTATGAGCAGTAATTTCAATAAGATGTTGCTAATGAAGATAGGAGTAATTTCGCGGATCAAATAACGGTGGCAAGTAGAGAAGGGAAGTCACCGTGTTCTTACATGGAAGGACAAAGAGCAGATCTTGTCCGTGGCGACGCCAATGAATCTGGTGAAGGAGAAGATGACTGATCCCCACACAAGGGAGGCAGTCCCAGCTTATTGCGGGCTGCTCATGTACAATGACATGACCAAAATGAATAGCTTCATGGTAGATGCCGGTGTCTGCAACACCTACAACATAAAAAACGCAAAAAGACAATTTGATGACTCATAGACATATCATCAAACAGTTGGCTTGCGTAGATTTCTCTAGACTGTTACACACAAATGGGGGAGGGGGAGAGGCAACCTGAAAGAAGAGCTGCGTCATGGACATGGTTGGGCGTGTTCTTCCTCGATACCGGCGATTGCACCGAGCTGAACGGGGCAGGGGCTCGATGGCAGAGCTCCAAGGAAAATCCATGGTGGCGCCCCTTGCCTCGTGGCTGTGAGGGCCGCACTGCTACTGTTTGCGCTGTGAGGCTCCGCAGAGACAACCATGGTGGCCCTCACTGCCGCCACTCCTCCGCTCGCCGCCGTTTCCAACGCCGGCATGCCATGGAGAGGCTTCCGCGTCCGTCTCCTCGCCTACTGACTCGGGGAAGAACACGAGGGAGCGCGTGGGGGTGAGGAGAGGGCCATCCATGTTCCTTGTGCCGGCATGGATTAGCAGGGTGAGGCGGAGGTGGAAGAGGGCCGGCTATGCAGTGACGACGGGGAGGGAAATTGAGAGGAGGACGGAGGAAGGAACGAGGCAGAGGTGCTGTGCGGCAGCCGCCTCTCGCGAGGAGGCCGCGCCGCGCTTCACCGGCGGCGCTGCTCCTACATGGCCGCGCCGCTCTCCATCGGCGACGCCGCTCCTGCTTGCTCGCGGAGGGCTGGCCGCAGCGCTTCTGGTCGGCTGCTTCTGGTCGGCTCTCCGTGATGGCGCGAGGGGATGTTGCGAGCGGCGGCCTTGGCTTCCTCCAGCGGCGGCATGGGCTTCCTCCCGGCGTCGCGGCGCTGCGAGCTCGACCAGGAGAGACGCGCACGGAGAGCCGAACGGTGGTGGAGGAGGGTGGATGGCGGCGGAGCAGGGTGGGAGAGAGGAGAGAGAGACAAGGGGATTGGGGAGGACATCACGCGAGAGGATTGGAGGATGCGGAGCGAATGGGTCGGACGGGCTTTACACGACCCATGGATAAATTGCGGGTTGGCGCGAGGGCCTCAGAGCCCTGGACGAACGGCCGGCCGAGATCGCGCCACGTCAGCTCGATCGGACGGCCCAAAATTCAAACGTCTGTGAGAGCTCCATGGGGGTGCAGCAATCATACCGTG
>NC_061510.1:75082364-75100520 GCF_022539505.1 Lolium rigidum
TGTGCGATAACCATGTTTCGGGGACGCCATCAACTTTTACCTTTGTTGAATATCATGTGAGTTGCTATGCATGTTCGTCTTGTCTGAAGTAAGGGAGATTTTCATGATCAAATGGTTTCAGTATGCATACTGTTAGAGAAGAACATTGGGCCGCTAACTAAAGCCATGAATCATGGTGGAAGTTTCAGTTTGGACACAAAACCTCAATCTCTTATGAGAATATTATCTGTTGTTGAATGCTTAAGCATTAAAAGAGGAGTCCATTATCTCGTTGTCTATGTTGTCCCGGTATGGGTGTCTAAGTTGAAGAATGATCAAAAGCGAGAAATCCAATGCGAACTTTCTCCTTAGACCCTTGTACAGGCGGCATAGAGGTACCCCTTTGTGACACTTGGTTGAAACATATGTTATGCAATGATAATCCGTGTTAATCCGAGCTAATTAGGACAAGGTGCGGGCACTACTAGTATACTATGCATGAGTCTTGCAACTTGTAAGATATAATTTACATGATACATATGCTTTATACTACCGTTGACAAAATTGTTTCATGTTTTCAAAATAAAAGCTCTAGCACAAATATAGCAATCGATGCTTTCCTCTTTGAAGGACCTTTCTTTTACTTTTATGTTGAGTCAGCTTCACCTATTTCTCTCCACCTCAAGAAGCAAACACTTGTGTGAACTGTGCATTGATTCCTACATACTTGCATATTGCACTTGTTATATTACTTTACATTGACACTATCCATGAGATATACATGTTATAAGTTGAAAGCGACCGCTGAAACTTAATCTTCCTTTGTGTTGCTTCAATACCTTTACTTTGATTTATTGCTTTATGAGTTAACTCTTATGCAAGACTTATTGATGCTTGTCTTGAAGTACTATTCATGAAAAGTCTTTGCTTTATGATTCATTTGTTTACTGATGGCGTGTATTTCACACGTTCGTTGGGAACCCCAAGAGGAAGGTATGATGCGCACAACAGCAAGTTTTCTCTCAGAAAGAAACCAAGGTTTATCGAACCAGGAGGAGCCAAGAAGCACGTTGAAGGTTGATGGCGGCGGGATGTAGTGCGGCGCAACACCGAGGATTCCGGCGCCAACGTGGAACCCGCACAACACAACCAAAGTACTTTGCCCCAACGAAACAGTGGAGGTTGTCAATCTCACCGGCTTGCTGTTACAAAGGATTAACCGTATTGTGTGGAAGATGATTGTTTGCAGAGAAAACAAGTAAAACAAGTATTGCAAGCAGATTTGTATTTCAGTATTAAAGAATGGACCGGGGTCCACAGTTCACTAGAGGTGTCTCTCCCATAAGATAAAAGCATGTTGGGTGAACAAATTACAGTCGGGCAATTGACAAATAGAGAGGGCATAACAATGCACATACATGTCATGATAAGTACAAGTGAGATTTAATTGGGCATTACGACAAAGTACATAGACCGCCATTCAACCGCATCTATGCCTAAAAAGTCCACCTTCAAGGTTATCATCCGAACCCCTTCCAGTATTAAGTTGCAAAGCAACGAGACAATTGCATTAAGTATGGTGCGTAATGTAATCAACAACTACATCCTCGGACATAGCGCCAATGTTTTATTCCTAGTGGCAACAAGACAACACAACCTTAGAACTTTCTCGTCATCGTCCTGTGTGTCAATGCAGGCATGAACCCACTATCGAGCATAAATACTCCCTCTTGGAGTTAAGAGTAAAAACTTGGCCAGAGCCTCTACTAGTAACGGAGAGCATGCAAGATCATAAACAACACATATGTAATAACTTGATAATTAACATAACATGGTATTCTCTATCCATCGGATCCCGACAAACACAACATAGAGTATTACAGATAGATGATCTTGATCATGTTAGGCAGCTCACAAGATCCAACAATGAAGCACAATGAGGAGAAGACAACCATCTAGCTACCGCTATGGACCCATAGTCCAGGGGTGAACTACTCACTCATCACTCCGGAGGCGACCATGGCGGTGTAGAGTCCTCCGGGAGATGAATACCCTCTCCGGCAGGGTGCCGGAGGAGATCTCCGTAATCCCCCGAGATGGGATTGGCGGCGGCGGCGTCTCTGGAAGGTTTTCCGTATCGTGGTTTTTTCGCCTCAGGGGTTTCGCGACGGAGGCTATAAGTAGGCGGAAGGGCAGAGTCGGAGGGCTGCCGAGGGGCCCACACCATAGGACGGCGCGGGCCCCCCCTAGGGCGCGCGGCCCTATGGTGGCGGCGCCTCGTCGCCCCACTTCGTATCCCTTTCGGTCTTCTGGAAGCTTCGTGGCAAAATAGGACCCTGGGCGTTGATTTCGTCCAATTCCGAGAATATTTCGTTACTAGGATTTCTGAAACCAAAAACAGCAGAAAACAGCAACTGGCTCTTCGGCATCTTGTTAATAGGTTAGTTCCAGAAAATGCACAAATATGACATAAAGTGTGCATAAAACATGTAGATATCATCAATAATATGGCATGGAACATAAGAAATTATTGATACGTTGGAGACGTATCAGCATCCCCAAGCTTAGTTCTGCTCGTCCCGAGCGAGTAAAACGATAACAAAGATAATTTCCGAAGTGACATGCCATCATAACCTTGATCATACTATTTGTAAACATATGTAATGAATGCAGCGATCAAAACAATGGTAATGACATGAGTAAACAAGTGAATCATAAAGCAAAGACTTTTCATGAATAGTACTTCAAGACAAACATCAATAAGTCTTGCATAAGAGTTAACTCATAAAGCAATAAATCAAAGTAAAGATATTGAAGCAACACAAAGGAAGATTAAGTTTCAGCGGTTGCTTTCAACTTGTAACATGTATATCTCATAGATAATTGTCAACATGGAGTAATATAACAAGTGCAATATGCAAGTATGTAGGAATCAATGCACAGTTCACACAAGTGTTTGCTTCTTGAGGTGGAGAGTGATAGGTGAACTGACTCAACATAAAAGTAAAAGGAATGGTCCTTCAAAGAGGAAAGCATCGATTGCTATATTTGTGCTAGAGCTTTTATTTTGAAAACATGAAACAATTTTGTCAACGGTAGTAATAAAGCATATGAGTTATGTAAATTATATCTTACAAGTTGCAAGCCTCATGCATAGTATACTAATAGTGCCCGCACCTTGTCCTAATTAGCTTGGACTACCGGATCATCGCAATGCACATGTTTTAACCAAGTGTCACAATGGGGTACCTCCATGTCGCCCGTACAAAGGTCTAAGGAGAAAGCTCGCATTTTGGATTTCTCGCTTTTGATTATTCTCAACTTAGACATCCATACCGGGACAACATGGACAACAGATAATGGACTCCTCTTTAATGCATAAGCATGTGACAACAATTATTATTATCATATGAGATTGAGGATATATGTCCAAAACTGAAACTTCCACCATGATTCATGGCTTTAGTTAGCGGCCCAATGTTCTTCTCTAACAATATGCATGCTCCAACCATTAAGGTGGTAGATCTCTCTTACTTCCGACAAGACGGACATGCATAGCAACTCACATGATATTCAACAAATAATAGTTGATGGCGTCCCAGAAGCATGGTTATCGCACAACAAGCAACTTAATAAGAGATAAAGTGCATAAGTACACATTCAATACCACAATAGTTTTTAAGCTATTTGTCCCATGAGCTATATATTGCAAAGGTGAATGATGGAATTTTAAAGGTAGCACTCAAGCAATTTACTTTGGAATGGCGGAGAAATACCATGTAGTAGGTAGATATGGTGGACACAAATGGCATAGTGGTTGGCTCAAGGATTTTGGATGCATGAGAAGTATTCCCTCTCGATACAAGGTTTAGGCTAGCAAGGTTATTTGAAACAAACACAAGGATGAACGGTGCAGCAAAACTCACATAAAAGACATATTGTAAACATTATAAGACTCTACACCGTCTTCCTTGTTGTTCAAAACTCAATACTAGATATTATCTAGACTCTAGAGAAACCAAATATGCAAACCAAATTAGCAAGCTCTAAGTGTTTCTTCATTAATGGGTGCAAAGTATATGATGCAAGAGCTTAAACATGAGCACAACAATTGCCAAGTATCAAATTATTCAAGACATTTTAGAGTTACTACATGTAGTATTTTCCAATTCCAACCATATAACAATTTAACGAAGAAGAAACTTCGCCATGAATATTATGAGTAGAGCCTAAGGACATACTTGTCCATATGCTACAGCGGAGTGTGTCTCTCTCCCACAAACTGAATGCTAGGATCCATTTTATTCAAACAAAACAAAAACAAAAACAAACCGACGCTCCAAGCAAAGTGCATAAGATGTGACGGAATAAAAATATAGTTTCAGGGAGGAACCTCGATAATGTTGTCGATGAAGAAGGGGATGCCTTGGGCATCCCCAAGCTTAGACGCTTGAGTCTTCTTAGAATATGCAGGGGTGAACCACCGGGGCATCCCCAATCTTAGAGCTTTCACTCTCCTTGATCATATTGTATCATACTCCTCTCTTGATCCTTGAAAACTTCCTCCACACCAAACTCGAAACAACTCATTAGAGGGTTAGTGCACCATAAAAATTAACATGTTCAGAGGTGACACAATCATTCTTAACACTTCTGGACATTGCATAAAGCTACTAGACATTAATGGATCAAAGAAATTCATCCAACATAGCAAAAGAGGCAATGTGAAATAAAAGGCAGAATCTGTCAAAACAGAACAGTCCGTAAAGATGGATTTTATTAGGCCACCAGACTTCCTCAAATGAAAATGCCCAAATTGAACGAAAGTGCCCAAATTGAACGAAAGTTGCGTACATATCTGAGGATCATGCACGTAAATTGGCTTAATTTTCTGAGCTACCTACAGGGAGATAGACCCAGATTCGTGACGAAAAAGAAATCTGGAATCGCGCAAGAATCCAAATCAAGTATTTACTTTACTATCAAAGACTTTACTTGGCACAACAAAACATAAAACTAAGATAAGGAGAGGTTGCTACAGTAGTAAACAACTTCCAAGACTCAAATATAAAACAAAAATACTGTAGTAAAAACATGGGTTGTCTCCCATAAGCGCTTTTCTTTAACGCCTTTCAGCTAGGCGCAGAAAGTGTAACTCAAGTAACATCAAGAGATGAAGCATCAACATCATAATTTGTTCTAATAATAGAATCAAAAGGTAACTTCATTCTCTTTCTAGGGAAGTGTTCCATACCTTTCTTGAGAGGAAATTGATATTTAATATTACCTTCCTTCATATCAATAGTAGCACCAACGGTTCGAAGAAAAGGTCTTCCCAATATAATGGGGCAAGATGCATTGCATTCAATATCCAAGACAACAAAATCAACGGGGACAAGGTTATTGTTAACCATAATATGAACATTATCAACTCTCCCCAAAGGTTTCTTTTTAGCATTATCAGCGAGATTAACATCCAAATAACAGTTTTTCAATGGTGGCAAGTCAAGCATATCATAGACTTTCTTAGGCATAACAGAAATACTTGCACCAAGATCACATAAAGCATTACAATCAAAATCTTTTACCCTCATTTTAATGATGGGCTCCCAACCATCTTCTAGCTTTCTAGGAATAGAAGTTTCAAGTTTTAGTTTCTCTTCTCTAGCTTTTATGAGAGCATTTGTGATATGTTTTGTGAAAGCCAAATTTATAGCGCTAGCATTGAGACTCTTAGCAAGTTTTTGTAAGAACTTTATAACTTCAGAGATGTGGAAATCATCAAAATCTAAATCATTACAATCTAAAGCAATGGGATTATCATCCCCAAGGTTGGAAAAAATTTCAGCAGTTTTATCACAGGCAGTTTCAGCAGTTTTAGCAGTTTCAGGTAATTTTGCGCGCTTTGCACTAGGAGTAGAAACATTGCCAACACCAATTATTTTATTATTGATAGTAGGAGGTTCAGCAACATGTGAATCATTAGCATTTCTAGTGGTGGTGATAGTCCAAACTTTAGCTACATTACTCTTTTTAGCTAGTTTTTCATTTTCTTCTCTATGCCACCTAGCACGCAGTTCAGCCATTAATCTTATATTCTCATTAATTCTAACTTGGATGGCATTTGCTGTAGTAAAATTTTTATTTTCAATATCCCTATTAGGCATAACTTTCGATTTCAAAAGATCAACATCATAGGCAAGACTATCAACTCTAGAAGCGAGAATATCAATTTTATTGAGCTTTTCCTCAACAGATTTGTTAAAGGAAGTTTGTGTAATAATAAATTCTTTAAGCATAGCTTCAAGTCCAAGGGGTGTATTCCTATTATTGTTGTAAGAATTCCCATAAGAATTAGCATAACCATTAACATTATTATAAGGATATGGCCTATAGTTATTACTAGAATTGTTCCGATAAGCATTGTTGTTGAAATTACTATTTTTAATGAAGTTTACATCAACATGTTCTTCTTGGGCAACCAATGAAGCTAACGGAACATTATTAGGATCAACATTAGTCCTATCATTCACAAGCATAGACATAATAGCATCAATCTTATCATTCAAGGAAGAGGATTCTTCAACAGAATTTACCTTCTTACCTTGTGGAGCTCTTTCCGTGTGCCATTCAGAGTAATTAATCATCATATTATCAAGGAACTTTGTTGCTTCACCAAGAGTGATGGACATAAAGGTACCTCCAGCAGCTGAATCCAATAAATTCCGCGAAGAAAAATTTAGTCCTGCATAGAAGGTTTGGATGATCATCCAAGTAGTCGATCCATGAGTTGGGCAATTTTTAACCAAAGATTTCATTCTTTCCCAAGCTTGAGCAACATGTTCATTATCCAATTGTTTAAAATTCATTATGCTACTCCTCAAAGATATAATTTTAGCAGGGGGATAATATTTACCAATAAAAGCAACCTTGCATTTAGTCCAGGAATCAATACTATTCTTAGGCAGAGATAGCAACCAATCTTTAGCTCTTCCTCTTAATGAGAAAGGAAACAATTTTAATTTAATAATATCACCATCTACATCTTTATACTTTTGCATTTCACATAGTTCAACAAAATTATTAAGATGGGCAGCAGCATCATCAGAACTAACACCAGAAAATTGCTCTCGCATAACAAGATTCAGTATAGCGGGTTTAATTTCAAAGAATTCTGCTGTAGTAGGAGGTGGAGCAATAGGTGTGCATAAGAAATCATTATTATTTGTGGTTGTGAAGTCACACAACTTAGTATTTTCAGGGGTGGCCATTTTAGCAGTAGTAAATAAAGCAAACTAGATAAAATAAATGCAAGTAACTAATTTTTTTTGTGTTTTTTAATATAGAGTGCAAGACAGTAAATAAAGTAAAGCTAGCAACTAATTTTTTTGTATTTTGATATAATGCAGCAAACAAAGTAGTAAATAAAATAAAGCAAGACAAAAACAAAGTAAAGAGATTGAGAAGTGGAGACTCCCCTTGCAGCGTGTCTTGATCTCCTCGGCAACGGCGCCAGAAAATGTACTTGATGGCGTGTATTTCACACGTTCGTTGGGAACCCCAAGAGGAAGTATGATGCGCACAGCAGCAAGTTTTCCCTCAGAAAGAAACCAAGGTTTATCGAACCAGGAGGAGCCAAGAAGCACATTGAAGGTTGATGGCGGCGGGATGTAGTGCGGCGCAACACCAGGGATTCCGGCGCCAACGTGGAACCCGCACAACACAACCAAAGTACTTTGCCCCAACGAAACAGCTGAGGTTGTCAATCTCACCGGCTTGCTGTTACAAAGGATTAACCGTATTGTGTGGAAGATGATTGTTTGCAGAGAAAACAGTAAAACAAGTATTGCAAGCAGATTTGTATTTCAAGTATTAAAGAATGGACCGGGGTCCACAGCTCACTAGAGGTGTCTCTCCCATAAGATAAAAGCATGTTGGGTGAACAAATTACAGTCGGGCAATTGACAAATAGAGAGGGCATAACAATGCATATACATGTCATGATAAGTACAAGTGAGATTTAATTGGGCATTACGACAAAGTACATAGACCGCCGACCAACCGCATCTATGCCTAAAAAGTCCACCTTCGAGGTTATCATCCGAACCCCTTCCAAGTATTAAGTTGCAAAGCAACAGACAATTGCATTAAGTATGGTGCGTAATGTAATCAACAACTACATCCTCGGACATAGCGCCAATGTTTTATCCCTAGTGGCAACAAGCACAACACAACCTTAGAACTTTCTCGTCACTCGTCCCGTGTGTCAATGCAGGCATGAACCCACTATCGAGCATAAATACTCCCTCTTGGAGTTAAGAGTAAAACTTGGCCGTAGCCTCTACTAGTAACGGAGAGCATGCAAGATCATAAACAACACATATGTAATAACTTGATAATTAACATAACATGGTATTCTCTATCCATCGGATCCCGACAAACACAACATAGAGTATTACGGATAGATGATCTTGATCATGTTAGGCAGCTCACAAGATCCAACAATGAAGCAAAATGAGGAGAAGACAACCATCTAGCTACTGCTATGGACCCATAGTCCAGGGGTGAACTACTCACTCATCACTCCGGAGGCGACCATGGCGGTGTAGAGTCCTCCGGGAGATGAATACCCTCTCCGGCAGGTGCCGGAGGAGATCTCCGGAATCCCCCGAGATGGGATTGGCGGCGGCGGCGTCTCCGGAAGGTTTTCCGTATCGTGGTTTTTTCGCCTCGGGGTTTCGCGACGGAGGCTATAAGTAGGCGGAAGGGCGAGTCGAGAGGGCCGACGAGGGGCCCACACAATAGGGCGGCGCGGGCCCCCTAGGCCGCGCGGCCCTATGGTGGCGGCGCCTCGTCGCCCCACTTCGTATCCCTTTCGGTCTTCGGAAGCTTCGTGGCAAAATAGGACCTCGGGCGTTGATTTCGTCCAATTCCGAGAATATTTCGTTACTAGGATTTCTGAAACCAAAACAAGAAAACAACGAACCGGCTCTTCGGCATCTTGTTAATAGGTTAGTTCCAGAAAATGCACGGATATGACATAAAGTGTGCATAAAACATGTAGGTATCATCAATAATATGGCATGGAACATAAGAAATTATCGATACGTTGGAGACGTATCATTTACTCATGTCATTACCATTGTTTTGATCGCTGCATTCATTACATATGCTTACAATAGTATGATCAAGGTTATGATGGCATGTCACTCCAGAAATTATCTTTGTTATCGTTTACTCGCTCGGGACGAGCGAGAACTAAGCTTGGGGATGCCGATACGTCTCCGACGTATCGATAATTTCTTATGTTCCATGCCACATTATTGATGATATCTACATGTTTTATGCATACTTTATGTCATTATTATGCGTTTTCCGGAACTAACCTATTGACGAGATGCCGAAGGGCCGATTGCTTGTTTTCTCGCTGTTTTCTGGTTTCAGAAATCCTAGTAAGGAAATATTCTCGGAATCGGACGAAATCAATGCCCAGCATCCTATTTTTCCACGAAGCTTCCAGAACACCCGAGAGCCACCAGAGGGGAGCCCTGGTGGGCCCAGATGATAGGGCGGCGCGGCCAAGGCCTGGGCCGCGCCCCCCTGTTGTGTCGTCGCCTCGTCGACCTTCCGACTCTGCCTCTTCGCCTATATAAAGGTCCCTGACCTAAAACATCGACACGAAAAAGCCACGGTACGAGAAACCTTCCAGAGCCGCCGCCATCGCGAAGCCAAGATCTGGGGGACAGGAGTCTCTGTTCCGGCACGCCGCCGGGACGGGGAAGTGCCCCCGGAAGGCTTCTCCATCAACACCACCGCCATCTTCACCAACGCTGCTATCTCCCATGAGGAGGGAGTAGTTCTCCATCGAGGCTCGGGGCTGTACCGGTAGCTATGTGGTTAATCTCTCTCCTATGTACTTCAATACAATAATCTCATGAGCTGCCTTACATGATTGAGATTCATATGATGATGCTTGTAATCTAGATGTCATTATGCTAGTCAAGTGGATTTTACTTATGTGATCTCCGGAGACTCCTTGTCCCACGTGTGTAAAGGTGACAGAGTGTGTGCACCGTGTGGGTCTCTTAGGATATATTTCACGGAATACTTATTCACCGTTATGAATGGCATAGTGAAGTGCTTATTTATATCTCTTTATGATTGCAATGTGTTTTGTATCACAATATATTTGTGTGCTACTCTAGTGATGTTATTAAAGTAGTTTATTCCTCCTGCACGGTGTAATGGTGACAGTGTGTGCATCGTGTAGTACTTGGCGTAGGCTATGATTGTGATCTCTTGTAGATTATGAAGTTAACTATTGCTATGATAGTATTGATGTGATCTATTCCTCCTTTCGTAGTGTGAAGGTGACAGTGTGCATGCTATGTTAGTACTTGGTTTGGTTATGTTGATCCGTTATGCACTCTAAGGTTATTTAAATATGAACATTGAATATTGTGGAGCTTGTTAACTCCGGCATTGAGGGTTCGTGTAATCCTACTACGCTTAGTGGTGTTCATCATCCAACAAGAGGGTGTAGAGTCTAGCATCTATTTATTTATTCTGTTATGTGATCAATGTTGAGAGTGTCCACTAGTGAAAGTATGATCCCTAGGCCTTGTTCCTAAATACTGCTATCGCTGCTTGTTTACTGTTCTGTTACATGTTTACTTCCTGCAATATTACTACCATCAATTGCACGCCAGCAAGCACTTTTCTGGCGCCGTTACTACTGCTCATATTCATTCATACCACTTGTATTTCACTATCTCTTCGCCGAACTAGTGCACCTATTAGGTGTGTTGGGGACACAAGAGACTTCTTGCTTTGTGATTGCAGGGTTGCATGAGAGGGATATCTTTGACCTCTTCCTCCCTGAGTTCGATAAACCTTGGGTGATCCACTTAAGGGAAACTTGCTGCTATTCTACAAACCTCTGCTCTTGGAGGCCCAACACTGTCTACAAGAATAGAAGCACCCGTAGACATCAAGCTTTCTTATTTTTAGAGCACTATATCGCTCTTATCATGATATCTTTCTTTGTCCAATTGGTTCTTTGATTGCTTGCTTTATTTGTTAAATCTCCTTCACCATGTTATCCTTGTGCAATCTTTGATCCTCAATATAGTTTGACTTCCTTCAAGTATTCATCATTGGATATGTGCATTTGATTCCACTCAAATTATGAGAAGTGCACACCTTGGGGAGGAACTCACATTATATTGGCTTTCTAATTTTTTCACCCATTTTGGCACTCCATGCCAATGGGGGAGAAGTTTAGAGGGTTTAAGGGAATGGTTTTATACTTAAGTTTGGTTTGTGCTTAAGTGTTTTGCCTCTCATGCATTCCATATTTATATGTCTTGCATGGTTGTATATATATAGTGGAAATTGTCCCAAAGGTTAATCTTGACAATGTATGCAATGAATTCATGTTCATCACACGTGCATACATTGTGGGGGAGTTTGCTCTATATATATTGGCTCTACTCACATCTCTTCCATTAGTTGTAGTTGTGTGAGTAGAGTTGGTTTTGATATGGGATAGTAGCTTTGTGTTACTTGACCATATCAAATACAACCTCTTGTATACAACTTACTCTCGGATAAGTTGCGTACTTGTCTCTAATATTCATTATATAAACCCTCTTATTGTGGTTGTCATCAACTACCAAAATGGGGGAGATTGTAAGGGTATATTGCCCCTATGTGTGGTTTTGGTAATTAATGACAACCCCTATGGACTAATGTTTTCATTGAGTTTATATGAAGGAATATTCCATAGGTACTACTTGTACTCCATGTGTTGGATTCAAGTATGGATCCCATGAAGATAAAGATATACCTTGTGTATTGGCATCAAGATCATCGATTTGAAGATATAAATGTGTTATGATCAAGAAGAAGAAATGAAGATGGAGTTCTTATGTGGAACTCAATATTAGCCATGCTCTATCCTATGTGATAAGCAATGAATAACCAAGATCTTTAGAGCTTGATTCCAAGTGAAGAATTCTTTATACACCTCAAGATAGTATGATAGAGTATGAGAAGATACAAGATGAAGTCGGGCAAGTTCAAGATGAGCATTCCAAGTGGATCACATGCTTGAAGCTTGCCGTCCATTTGGTGATAATGGACATGTGAAGATATGCATCAATGGAGCTTTCCCATCATGGTGTATGAGGGAGCATTTGTGAGTCTTCACGAAGCAACGATGATCAAGTAAGGCATTCCGGCTTGAGTGGAGCTTGAAGAGCTATCATCAAGATCAAGCGGGATGCGCAAGGCAAAGGTATGACCTTGCTTGGTTTTCCTTTTACCGGTCTCAAGGTGGATGTTGGGAGACCGGATTATAGGATAGATAGCCGCACTATCAAGAGGGGCTTTCGGTTGGGTAACTTGATCGCATCGTCTTAGGGAGCTTAATCCTTTGCATACTTTGCATATTCCCATTGCTTCTTGGTATTTCTCTGTGTGAGGTTCTTGAGCTTGTTGCTAGCTTTACAACAAGCCCAAGTTCATCGAAAACGGAATCCGCATGCATCTTCTATTGCGTTTTCGAGGTTGGGTGATTTTACCGGTTATTCATGATATAAGGTTCTACCTTTTATATTCATGATAAAATCCCCTCCTACAGATTCTTGTGTTTTCACTTTCTATTGGATAGCATTTGTTGTTATCTTCCAAACAAAATTGGTTTCATTCGAATCGGAGTTCGGGAGCATTTATTATTAAAAAAAGGGAAAAGAGTAAAAGAAGAAAAAGAAAAGAAAAAGGGGAGAGGCCGCCGGCCGACCAACCGGCCTACCGGCCCACTCACCGACCCACCCGGCCGAGGCCGGCCCGGGCGCTGATGCCAGCCGGGCTCCCTACTGTGGCGGCCCCGGTTTTAATCCGGCCCAGGGCCCGGCTACCGCCGGCCTGCTCGGCCTACGCCCCGGCCTGACCGGGCGCCGCACTGCTGGGCCGCTTCTCCCCCCGCGCGGCCCACTCGCCCGCCCCGGCTGGGCCGCCTAGCCCGCCGCGTGGCCAACCTCCCCATCCGGCCACAGATCAGGTTCGGCCGGGCTGCTGACCGGCCAGTCCGGCTCCAGCCCCGGTCGACCGGCAGGTTTGACCGGCTGGGCCGATTTTTATGTGCGATTTTCTGTGGTCTTTTTCCCCAACGGTTATTTTCTCTCCCATGCTATAAATAGCCCTTCTTCCACCTTGATCAAGTTAGTTCTTCCCCCTTCTTCACCTCCATTGCTGCTATTTGAAGAACTACCTTCCCCCCTTGATTCCTCCCATGATTCTTGTCCATTCTTGAGCATTTGAGAGAGGAGATCTAGATCTACAATCCTCACCAATCAATTTCTCCTCTAAGTGAGGCGAACCCTTTGGATCTAGATCTTGGAGTCTTTTGTTGACTTTCCCCATTGTTCTTCCTCTCCAATCTCATCCAAGCATTTGTTGTTTGGGTGGGATTTGAACACCTCTAGTGTTCTTGCTTTGCATCATTGCATAGTGTTGAGCTCTCCACCACGATTAGTTCGAGTGAGAGACCGTGAGCTTGTTACTCTTGGAGGGAGACCTCCTAGTTGGCTTGGCGGTTGGTGCTCCGGTGATGTCTTCAAGAAGATTGTGAAGAGGCCCGGGCTTCTCCTTCGTGGAGCTTGCCATCTCCGGAGCGGAGGAAAAACTAATCATAAGGAAAGGGCCATTATCCTTCGTGGGTGTGGTTCAGAGAATAGGGTGAGCCTTCGTGGCACGGGGAATCCTTCGTGGACCTCCACTCCTCCAAACGTGACGTACCTTCTTGCAAAGGAAGGGAACACGGGAATACATCCTCGTCTCCGCGTGCCTCTGTTATTTCTATACCGAGCTCTCTGTCATTGTGATAGCCATCGTGCTTGAAGTACATATATCTTGTTATCACTTGTGCTACATATATCTTGTGCCTATCTTGCTTAGCTCTAGTTGTTATTGTTACACTTAGTTGAGCCTAGCATATTTAGGTTTTGTGCTTGTAAACTAAACAATAGTTTAATTCCGCATTCTTACAAGACAAATCCGTAAGAGTTTTTAATTGCCTATTCACCCCCTCTAGGCGACATCTCGATCTTTCAGCAGGCTCTTGCGCATCTCCCAAGCCACTCGACGGTCTCCGGGGTGCTCTCAATCGACGGTGCCATGTTGGTCGCCGGCGACAGAGACTCATGGAGTGTGGGAGAAATAGCGAACGAGAGAGGATAAGGATGGGCGTCTAGGGTTTCTAGAGCCATGGCGATCTCACCGGCCCTTTTATAGCTCCAGACATGGGCTGTGTCGACGGCGAGCATCGGCGACCAGCGGCCAGGATGCAGAGATGAAGTGAGTTAGGGTTTCAGTGCACGAATCTTAATAATCCTACTGGCAACGGATTCCAGGGTCATGCGGTCTAGCTCTGGAACATCTGACGAGGTCCGGGCTGTTCTTATCGACATCGAGGACGTGGCCGAGGCTTCTCCTCTGCGCTGTCGTCGCCGGGGAGGAAGACGAAGGCGATGGCCTTCCATTAAACGTGAAACGGTATGGACCGTTTCCAGGTGGGCTGGGCCAAATATTGGGTTGCTGCTGGGCTACGGTGGTCCACCAGGTAAGCCAGGTAAGCCTCTCTCTCTCTCTCTTTTCAATTTCTGTTTTATAATTTTCTGTTTTATATTTACTATTTGAATTCAAATTGAATCTGGTTCATTTTGTAGGTTCTTAAACATTTGACACTCAATAAAATTTGATAGTAATCCTCACTGCATAATGGTGTTATTTAAACAATTATTTAATATTTGAGTTAAATTGGTGTTCTTGTGAGATATAATTAAAATAGATAGGGTTTAGGTTTTTATCTCAATTCTTGTTATTTGAGAACCAAATCTAGTTAAATGATTTGAAGATTAGTAACAAGTGCATGGTGGACACATGATTAGGTTTGCTAATACTTAGCAATATGGATGGTTCACACAAATTTTCATTATGGCTAAAGTTTAAATTAAATGGTATTGGGAATGAGTTGAGTTTATGATTTTATGTGGATGATGGTTTATTAGGGTTTAGGAAAATAGTTTGATAAGCCCCATAATGACTAGTATCATTAATCAACTTTAGTTTGAATTACCTAGGGTAATTCCCAAGCTCACCATTGGTTAATTCATTTGCTTTTATAGTGATTATATTTTATAGAACACTACTTTATTTAATTAACTAACCAAATTACTTGGATAGCAACAATAGAATTGGATATTGGTTTAAACTCTACCCAACAAATGGCATTTAGGCCTAAGTATATATGGCTTGGGCGCTACTTGTTATCCATGATACACAAGTTAGGGCGTGGTATTACATATGGAGTGAATCCTATGTGAAAGGTTTAGAGTTTTGGTGATGCTTCACTATTTGAAGTAGAAAATAGGCATGGGGCATGGAAGGGTTCTACTTATGATCCAAAGTGATACTTGGATTGGAATTCAAATATGTCCTAGGGTTTTAGTAGTGATCACAAATGTGATACACAACTAGGTTAAGACATGGGCATAAGCTTGGGTTATGTTTAATTGTCTAGGGTTATTCCTCACTTGGTTAGGATTCATGCATCAAGGCAATGCTAGGTTATCTCAAGTGCTTGGATAAACAAGGGTTGAGTACAATATCAATATTCCTCTATACAAGGCATGAGGATTGGTCTAGGTTAACTACTAGTAATATACTTATTATTTCATGTGATGGATGAGATCTATTGATCTTACAAATAGTTTAACTTATCATCTAAATTTACAAGGTATGATCATTTATTAGACATGATCCACTCATTCCTCACTAATCTCTCTTCTCCAGTACTTCTCTCATCACACTCACTTAGATTCTTAGGGTTTATGATCATCACCCAATTTGTAATGATCAAAGTATTGGCCTCATAATAATTCATTAGTGAATCATGGTTCTCTTCTCCAAGATCAAGTGTAAGTCGATATACTTGAGTATTCCTCTTTAGGTTGAGCTCTTTTGAATAGGTAGGGTTCCTCTAGGGTTTATGATCATTACCAAGTTGTAATGATCCCAACACTTGCTCCTCTTGGATTACTAATCCAACAAGTTCTTACTTACCATCAAATGTTAGCTAGGTCAAGTAGGATTTAATATTTAACTTATATTTCTTGTGGCATTGGTTAGTATCAATAAATACCTCACTTGGATAAGGTTTAAATGTCAACCTAGGTTTTACTCAAGGGATAGTATAAGCATATGAATGGTTCTCTCCTTTCTCTGGGTTTAATGGAAATGAGTTTGAATGAACAAGATTGGATATTTAAAAGTTGATAAAGAATGAATATGAATGTCTTTGGCTTGGATTCCATATTGTAGTTGAGAATATATACCATGTGAATCCTGGTAGGAATATTTATTTAGTAAAAGACATGGAAAAGATAAGTAAAGAATAGTTTCTTAATTATTTGTGTTCTTTGATTTAGAATTGAATAATTATTCATGTGTTGTTGTAAGGAATGACATGTTGAGATCACTTATAAGATCTTGTACTTGATCCTTACTTAAGGTGTTGTTTGTTGTAAATCTACTTCTACTTGATCTAGCCCATAGATCAAATCATCTCTACCCAAAACAGGGTTTTAGCAAAGATCACAGTGAAGTTTATAGCGCTTGACTTGATGATCTACTTCAATTCCAGCAAGTCAAGTGAAATTTCAGTTACTGTGGTAAGTTTTATTTGAAAGCGCGAAAATTCCTCGGATTTTCTATGCATGAATTGAATGCACACTCTCGTGTTCTCTCTTTTCTTGCCTCTAAACCTGCGATATTACAGAGCATCTGTAACAGAGCCCGTAAATCCCACCGGAACTAAACTTTTCCGACGGATTTACGGGTTCGGGCCGAATCTGTCGCAGAACGGAGCCCGGAAACATGGGCTGGCCCATAAAAAAGTTCAGGGGCCCGAGAAACTGCCCGCACTCCCCGTATTAAAAGGGTTCACGGAGGGGAGTTCGGTTCGCAAACCCTACTCCCCTCCGCCGTTCCTCTCCCTCCGCGACCGCTACTCACCATTTTCGGCGAGCAATCCAGCTCGCCCCAGCCAGCGATCCAGCGCCCGCTGCCACGCGATGGCGTCCCGTGGAGGCTCCGACGGCCGTGACGCCGGATTGGGCGGCGACGACTCGCCGCCGCGTCCGCCTATCTTCTGCACCGTCGTGGAGCGGCGCAAGTGGAACCAAAGCGAGGGCGCGCGCAAGCGCAGCGCCCGTCGGTGGACGAACTGGGGGCTCACACCCCCAGGTAAGCTTGCGCGCTACGGCAACGTCGGCGAGGGCTCCTCGTCCGGCCAATCTAGCCGCGCACCGCGGCTCCTCGTCGCGGAGAGCAGCGACGAGGACGACCTCGTCCCCGCGCGGTCGCCGACCTTCTCCGCCGGGGACTACATCCACGGATGCGACGAGGAGGAGGCCGTCCTCGCGCAGACGAAGGCCGTCAGCGCAGCGGAGGCTCGGGTGCGCTTCCGCCGGGAGGAGGCAGACGCCGTCCGCCAGGTCCAGGAGTACGAGGCGGCCCGCCGGGAGCCTCGCGTCCGCCGCGTTAAGATCGAAATAGTCGAGCTTGACGCCGACGAAGATCGTCTGCCGCCGACAAGCTGCGCCACCACCGGCATCGCCGCGCGCCATAGGTCACTATTCTCGCCGCATTTTGCTTTAGCTAGGTAGGTGTACCACTAATTTAGCTTCAATTTGTCGAACAATGTAAGTATCGATGCTCAATCGGAGCATCTATGTCATGTCGAACTATGATCATCGCCTAATTTACCCGCGCTGTCGTTGCCTAATCGACGATACCTCGGAGGAGGGATCCTCACGAGGGGGAGAAGAAGTAGGGGCCATAGGGCGGAGTGCACACGGGACGGTGGTACGCGAGTTACCCAGCTTCGGAACACCAGCACGATGACAGGGCCTACTGCTGCTTGTCTGGAATTATCTGGGCGCTTTCGCGTAGTTACAATGAGTTGTGGTTGTGCCTCTAGGGCTCCCGGGTTCCGGCTTATAAAGGCACACGGATCTAGGGTTTACATGGAGAGTCCTAGCCGGATTACAGATAGCCTAACTACGGTACAATATCTTGCCGTGCACGTCACGGATCCGCCTTCCATATACTTCG
>NC_061510.1:75100620-75275132 GCF_022539505.1 Lolium rigidum
ACATATTGAAAACATTATAAGACTCTACACCGTCTTCCTTGTTGTTCAAAACTCAATACTAGAAATTATCTAGACCTTAGAGAAACCAAATATGCAAACCAAATTTAGCATGCTCTATGTATTTCTTCATTAATGGGTGCAAAGCATATGATGCAAGAGCTTAAACATGAGCACAACAATTGCCAAGTATCACATTACCCAAGACATTTATAGCAATTACTACATGTATCATTTTCCAATTCCAACCATATAACAATTTAACGAAGAGGAAACTTCGCCATGAATATTATGAGCTAAGAACACATGTGTTCATATGAACCAGCGGAGCGTGTCTCTCTCCCACACAAGCATGATGTAATCCAATTTATTCAAACAAAAACAAAAACAAAAGCACACAGACGCTCCAAGTAAAGCACATAAGATGTGACCGAATAAAAATATAGTTTCAAGAGAAGGAACCTGATAATTTATCGATGAAGAAGGGGATGCCTTGGGAATCCCCAAGCTTAGATGCTTGAGTCTTCTTGATATATGCAGGGATGAACCACCGGGGCATCCCCAAGCTTAGACTTTTCACTCTTCTTGATCATAGTATATCATCCTCCTCTCTTGACCCTTGAAAACTTCCTCCACACCAAACTCGAAACAACTCATTAGAGGGTTAGTGGACAATAAAAATTAACATGTTCAGAGGTGACACAATCATTCTTAAAACTTCTGGACATTGCATAAAGCTACTGGACATTAATGGATCAAAGAAATTCATCCAACATAGCAAAAGAGGCAATGCGAAATAAAAGGCAGAATCCGTCAAAACAGAACAGTCCGTAAAGATGGATTTTATTAGGCCACCAGACTTGCTCAAACGAAAATGCTCAAATTGAATGAAAGTTGCGTACATATCTGAGGATCACTCACGTAAATTTGCATAATTTTCTGAGTTACCTACAGAGAATTAGACCCGCATTCGTGACAAAGCAAAGAAATCTGTTTCGTGCAGTAATCCAAATCTAGTACTTACTTTACTATCAAAGACTTTACTTGGCACAACAAAACACAAAACTAAGATAAGGAGAGGTTGCTACAGTAGTAAACAACTTCCAAGACACAAATATAAAACAAAGTACTGTAGCAAAATAACACATGGGTTATCTCCCAAGAAGTTCTTTCTTTTTAGTCGTTAAGATGGGCTCAGCAGTTTTAATGATGCACTCGCAAGAAATAGTAGTTGAAGCAAAAGAGAGCATCAAGAGGCAAATTCAAAACACATTTAAGTCTAAAATGCTTCCTATGCATAGGAATCTTGTAAATAAACAAGTTCATGAAGAGCAAAGTAACAAGCATAGGAAGATAAAACAAGTGTAGCTTCAAAAATTTCAGCACATAGAGAGGCATTTTAGTAACATGAAAATTTCTACAACCATATTTTCCTCTCTCATAATAACTTTCAGTAGCATCATGAGCAAACTCAACAATATAACTATCACATAAAGCATTCTTATCATGAGTCTCATGCATAAAATTATTACTCTCCACATAAGCATAATCAATTTTATTAGTTGTAGTGGGAGCAAATTCAACAAAGTAGCTATCATTATTATTCTCATCAAGTGTAGGAGGCATAGTATAATCACAACAAAATTTACTTTCCATAGTAGGTGGCACCAAAAGACCACTATCATCATAATCATCATAAATAGGAGGCAAAGTATCATCAAAGAAAATTTTCTCCTCAATGCTTGGGGGACTAAAAATATCATGAAAACCAGCTTCCCCAAGCTTAGAGCTTCCTATATCATTATCAACAATGGTGTTCAAAGCGTTCATACTAATATTACTACCAGCATGCAAATAAGATTCCATAGGTTTTTTAATTTTCGCATCAAACAATCCATGTTTTAAATGAGGAAACAGAATAAGAAGCTCACTCTTGTACATTATGCCAAACTAGTGTAAACAAGAAACAAAAAGATGCAATTGCAGGATCTAAAGGAAATAGCTTTGAGCACACACACAACGGCGCCGGAAAAATACTTTACCTGGGACCGTAGTATGAGTGCCTTTTTACCTTTCCTCCCCGGCAACGGCGCCAGAAAAAGTGCTTGATGTCTACGGGAGCTTCTATTCTTGTAGACAGTGTTGGGCCTCCAAGAGCAGAGGTTTGTAGAACAGCAGCAAGTTTCCCTTAAGTGGATACCCAAGGTTTATCGAACTCGGGGAGGAAGAGGTCAAAGATATCCCTCTCATGCAACCCCGCAACCACAAAGCAAGAAGTCTCTTGTGTCCCCAACACACCTAATAGGTGCACTAGTTCGGCGAAGAGATAGTGAAATACAGGTGGTATGAATAAGTATGAGCAGTAGCAACGGTGCCAGAAAAGTGCTTGCTGGCGTGTAGTTGATGGTGGTAATATTGCAGCAGTAGTAACACAGTAAAACAGTAAACAAGCAGTAGTAACTCAGCAGTATTTAGGAACAAGGCCTAGGGATTAGACTTTCACTAGTGGACACTCTCAACATTGATCACATAACAGAATAGATAAATGCATACTCTACACTTTTGTTGGATGATGAACACATTGCGTAGGATTACACGAACCCTCAATGCCGGAGTTAACAAGCTCCACAATAATGCTCATGTTTTAGTAACCTTTAGTGTAAGATAGATCAACGTGACTAAACCAAGTACTAGCATAGCATGCACACCGTCACCTTCATGCATATGTAGGAGGAATAGATCACATCAATATTATCATAGCAATAGTTAACTTCATAATCTACAAGAGATCATAATCATAGCATAAACCAAGTACTAACACGGTGCACGCACTGTCACCTTTGCACACATGCGAGGAGGAATAAAACTACTTTAATAACACATCACTAGAGTAGCACATAGATAAATTGTGATACAAACACATTGCAATCATAAAGAGATATAAATAAGCACCTCACTATGCCATTCAACGATGAATAAGTATTCTCGTGAAATCTAGCCTAAGAGACCCACACGGTGCACACACTCGTCACCTTTACACACGTGGGACGAGGAGTCTCCGGAGATCACATAAGTAAAACTCACTTGACTAGCATAATGACATCTAGATTACAAGCATCATCATATGAATCTCAATCATGTAAGGCAGCTCATGAGATTATTGTATTGAAGCACATAGGAGAGAGATGAACCACATAGCTACCGGTACAGCCCCGAGCCTCGATGGAGAACTACTCCCTCCTCATGGGAGCAGCAGCGGTGATGAAGATGGCGGTGGAGATGGCAGCGGTGTCGATGGAGAAGCCTTCCGGGGGCACTTCCCCGCTCCGGCAGGTGCCGGAACGAGATCCTGTCCCCGGATCTTGGCTTCGCGATGGCGGCGGCTCCGGAAGGTTTTCGTGGGTTTCGTCAATCGTTGTAGGGTTTTCTCGATCCAGGGGCTTCTTATAGGCGGAGAGGCGGCGCAGAAGGTCGAAGGGGGGCCCACACCCTAGGGGGCGCCCCCCTTGGCCGCGCCGGGGTATGGTTTGGTGGCCCCGCTCCCCTTCTCCGGCGGTTCTCGTGTGTTCGGATGCTTCCGGTAAAATAGGAACCCGGGCGTTGATTTCGTCCGATTCCGATAATATTTCGTTACTAGGATTTCCGAAACCAAAAACAGCGAGAAACAGGAACCGGCACTTCGGCATCTTGTTAATAGGTTAGTTCCAGAAAATGCACGAATATGACATAAAGTGTGCATATAACATGTAGATAACATCAATAATGTGGCATGGAACACAAGAAATTATCGATACGTCGGAGACGTATCACGCCTTTACTCAAGTGGATGCAAAATGAGGCTAATGAGGCTGCTGTGAGGACGATGGTGTCGGCACCATCTTCCGAAAACCTCTACAAGCACGAGGCCATGGGCCAGCTGGGTGGTGACCTTTTAATGAATCTCGGTATATTTTCTTAATCCACATACATGATTTCATTATTATCTGTTTAATTACTGTTGGCTTTGTCTAATGCTTACCAAAAGTTCAGAAACACTGCGTTTGCTTACAATCATCATACACTAATTTTTCACTTTTCAGTCTGTCTCATCTAGTATATAAACTGTTGATTTCCATTGGCTTCTTTTGTAATCATTTGCATTGTTGTCAACTGTTCTCTATGCACAACCCTATTCTTCCACTTACACCCGCACTATTTGCATCAGTCTATCTCATAGATTTATTAAATATCAATGATGAGTTATGTTGCTATTCATATGCAGGATGAAACTTCTGTGCCTCTACTCAAATGGATAAAAAATGATCCTGATGAGGCTGTTGTGAAGACGATGGTGCCACCACCATCTTCTGAAAACCTCCTCAAGCACAAGGCCACGGGCCAGCCTGGGTGGTACCCTTTTCGAGAAGCGGGTATATTTTCTTAATCCTCATACATGATTTGATTTTTGTCTCGTTTATTGCCGGCTTTGTCTAATGCTTACCAATAGTTCGAAACACACACACCTATTCTTACACTTACATCCAAGCACTATATGCATCGGTGTCTCATAGATTCATTTTATATATCACTCGCTGATGTCTCGTTGCTCTTCAATTTTCATATGCAGACTGAAACTGCTAACCCTTCATTGGTCAAAAGGATTGCAACTCCTGCTGATGAGGCATCTGCGGAGGCTGCCACCAAGTTACTGTCAGCCCCACCTTCTGGATGCTTATATAAGCTCAAGTCCAAGGACCAGCCGGGCCGTAACCATCCAAGGGTTCGGGTATATTTTCTTAAGCCACATATACATGCCATGATTTATGTCTGATATTATCACCGGCTCCGTCTAATGCTTTTTGGAATTTGGAAACACCAAATTAGCATGCTTATATTCATCATACACTAATTTTTCACTGTTCAGTTTGTAACATAGTGCTATGCACTCGCTTGTCAACATTTGCATTGCTCTGAACTATGCACTTTACACAACCTAATTCTTCCACTTACATTCAGCGCTACGCACTAGTAGTACCTCCCATGTTTCCTTCACCATCCCGATGCCGAGCTTGCGGGAATATGGCGGGCCCATGTACATACCCCGCATATAACACCTCCTAAGGCTCTATCTTCCTTTCTAGTAGCTCCTTCACAGAGTTACAGGTATGTATTCTCAGTGGTTTAGCATGAATTGGCATATAGTAAAGTCTTGTTTTTAGTCTTCATGCTTCTTACATTTGTATCAATTTTCACATGCAGACTGTACCTTGTGAACTTCGTCCAATGATTAACCGGATGTGTCCGCATGAAGGGTCTTTCACTATGCATGGCAATGGCAAATTGATGAACACCTACACGGTCTATGAGGTGTATGTCTACAAGACGCAGGCCATCACATATTTGTATGGACATGATTGGAGAAAGTTTGCTTTTGACTACGGTTTGAAGAAGGGCGACGAGCTGAGGATCAGAAACTCAAACGGGCAGATATACGTAACTGCTTACAGAGTTGGAGACACTTCCAAATATATAATATGTAACTTTTTTCTACTCATATCTTTTGATAACTCGTTCCGAGCAGTTGTTCTAAACCATTCCCTCTCGTTCTAGCTTGCTCGGGTTTAACATGATCAAAGCTGCAGATCCCCCGATGGAACATGAGCGGATGTCACAAAGGGCAACCACACCAAGCACCGGCACCGGCTTCCCACTCTCTCCGCATCAGCACCGGTTCCTCGTACCAGCTCCGTTTACTCGCATCTACCCAGCAGTCCCCTACATCAGCATTGGTTCCCGTAGAGGCCCCATATACTACACCTGCCCAGCGAGGCTCCCGCATCAACGACCGGTTCCTCTAGCTGCACCGTTTATTGCACCCGCCCAACAGCCTCCTCGCATCAGCACCGGTTCCTCTAGAGGCACCGTTCTACTGCACCTGCCCAGCAGTCTCCTGCATAAGCACCAGCTCGTGTACCAGCCCAGGCTCCTGCACCTGCCCCGGCCAGATCACCGAGGTCTCAGCTCATTGCTCGTGGCCACCCGTGTGGTGACCAGGACTCATCCGAAGGCTATGTTCGTGAGTATATGACAAAGCATAACTCGCTCTTATCTTGATGTCTTCTCTGCTCAAAGTCTCACATGGTTCGAGTGCATTGGTGCCATTGACTAATTTTTGGTGGTATCTCTTGCTTTGAATCAGAAATTGCCTAAAAGTATCTCCAAGGATCTCAATGCTGGCCGAAGGGGCAAGATATCCCTCGTCATGGAGAGTGAAGGTCTCACCGTGGAGGGACGGTACTCCGTCGGTCCCACGGATGGCCGCTTGGCCGTTACTTCCGGTGGAAAAAGTTCATTGACGGTGCCAAACTTCGCATTGGATCAAAGTTGAAGGTCAAGATCTTTCGATGCCGCTGTGACATGCTGGTCATAAAGTTCGCGGTTGTCTAGTTCTGTTGCCCAATGAGCCCTTAGCAAATGCATTTGTAGTTATACTTATATAAGGTTATCTTATCTGAACTGCTAATTAATTGTATGGGTGGTAAAACACTGGCAAGCTTTTGCTCTTAGCAAGTATGTATGTATGATCAGCTATTATGATAACTAATGTTTGTGTTCATCTTAATTTGCATTTCCGTTTTAGAAAAAAACTTAATTTCTATTTTGGCTGACCTGTTAGAGAACTATCGGATTGAACCCACAACATGATTCAAATAGATTCATTACACCGAGCCACATGTCTTGACCTTGCTATACACTACTTCCATTAATCGAGTGCAAGAAGGCTTACCCGAGCCGCCCGAACCATGGCGGATTCGAATCCACCTTATCTATCTAGAAATACAACCTTTGCGTAAAGAGGATTTGCAGTATGGGGAGGCCGACATTGGGGACCCATGAGCCAGCAGCGTCGTCAACGTTTTAAAGGTGGCAGGAGATCGAAAGAAAAATAAGCCAAAAATCAGTTGGTAAACAAATTCAAGAAAAGAAACATTTACCTTTCTGAGAGGATGACACGCGGGACCCATGAGGCAGCAGCATCCTCAACTATTTCAAGGCGGCATGGGATCAAAAGAAACAAGGAAATAGCCAGAAATTAATTGGGATTTCTATTTTCGTGCCCTCGGGTCCTTAGTTGTACTCAGTTTTCCCCAGCTCCTTAGTTTTTCCTCAGTTTTCCCCAACTTCTTGTCTATAACCCGCAGAAAGAGCTCGGACGGAAGGAATCCCGTTTAGTTGACGTTGGTTGGTGCCGGCAAGTGGGGCCGCTGTTGGTGCCCCGCAGTGGACACGTCTCCACTTATCCGCATCATCGTGGGACCCACAACTTGTCCACGTGAGAGCGCCGGACCCACAGCTTACCCAGGTGACCGTTGCAAAATGGGAGCCCGAGCTAGCCCCGCGCCCATGCCCGTGCCATTGCTTCCCCTTTCTTTCTCCGCGCCCCATTGTTCTTCTTCTCCGCCAGCGGCAGCCCCTTCTCCGGCACGCGGGTGATGTCTAGTTTCTCTTCGACCTCCCGTTCTTCATGGCCGCAGTATGGACCCGTGCCTTTGACAAGATGCCCCGACCGCCCACGCCAGGAGCCTCCGAAGCGGTCGATCCGTAAGACGGACGAGAACGGCAACCGTGGACGTGAGTTCGTTGCATGCGAGAGCTTGCCATATAGAGAGGGGGATAAGGTTAGATCTCGCTCCAATTTCTCTCGTTTTCTCTCGATTTTCTTGTTATTCCCTCGAATTTGGGATTTAGGGTTCACGTTGTTGTTTTCAGATCTTGAAGAAATGCAGGCATTTCGAGTGGATCGATGTGTACGTTCAGAGGCTTCAGTTGCAGGAATCAATTGGCGCTATTGGGGGGCGCAATTTGGGAGGGGGGACTTGTCCGTAGAGAATGCGGCGAGAGAGGAGCCGTTCCGATTAGGGACCTTCCGATTATGCCTAATGCTCCCAATGCGGAACCGGTGGAAGTGAAGGGAGAACTCGAAGAAAATGAACAAGCGGTTAAGGCATGCTGATCGAGTTGAAGAAGCAAGCTAATCCGATGGCTGGTTGTTTTTTTTGTTGTATAATTACGATCGGATTCTTATCATTGCTCACCAGGCGCTAGAAGTTGTTACAAGGGATACCTAGTTACAAATCCATTATTCGAGTTGGGATGTACTTGTAGTTGTTTTCAAAGTTAGTGTGTGCATTCACCGAAATTACCAAACTATATTCCCTAAAAGAAAAGGACAGCTAAAGATAGTTGATAATTGTTAGAGGGGTGACAAATAATGCAATCGCCGAAATTCGCAAAAATGTATGCCTCATGTTTATAACAAAATTATACCACTTTTAGGCCGTTTCAAAATACCAATACTATATCCCAAACTATATTCCCTAAAAGAAAAGGACAGACTAAAGATAGTTGATAATTGTTAGAGGGGTGACAAATAATGCAATCGCCGAAATCCGCAAAAATGTATGCCTCATGTTTATACCAAAATTATACCACTTTTAGGCCTTTCCAAAATACCAATACCATATCCCAAACTATATTCCCTAAAAGAAAAGGACAGCTAAAGATAGTTGATAATTGTTAGAGGGGTGACAAATAATGCAATCGCCGAAATCCGCAAAAATGTATGCCTCATGTTTATACCAAAATTATACCACTTTTAGGCCTTTCCAAAATACCAATACCATATCCCAAACTATATTCCCTAAAAGAAAAGGACAGCTAAAGATAGTTGATAATTGTTAGAGGGGTGACAAATAATGCAATCGCCGAAATCTGCAAAAATGTATGCCTCATGTTTATAACAAAATTATACCACTTTTAGGCCGTTTCAAAATACCAATACTATATCCCAAACTATATTCCCTAAAAGAAAAGGACAGCTCAAGATAGTTGATAATTGTTAGAGGGCCGACAAATAATGCAATCACCGAAATCCGCAAATATGTATGCCTCATGTTTATACCAATACTATATATTAAGTGGCAAACTCGTCATTGCATTCTCCACCGACAGAGAGAGAGAGAGAGATGGGTGGCCACGAAGAGAGAGAGAGAGAGAGGTTGCCACGAAGAGACGGATAGGGGTATACTGCCCGTTAGATCAGTGGATCAACGGTTCGTGGAGTCGATCCGTGTGACAACGGCTCAACCAATCGGATAAGTTTGGGCTTCTCGCAGCATTTGTGACAGTACTTGAGGGCAAAACCGAGTAGTACTAAGAATCCAAGGGCACATAAATAGTAAATAGACTAAGGGATTCAAACAAAAGAATTACAAAATGAAAAATGTGTGTTTTGTACAATATAATTCATATTGGGCTACATCAAATTATTTGCAATTCAAATATACATGAGTGTGACAATTATGGCATCATTTAGACAAACTATGTTTTGGGAAAGATGTTTTGCAAAGGGGTTTGGGTGGAAAACCATGCATCTTCATAGCTACACTAGTGATTCCGAGAAGTGGCAATTTGTGGTAAAACTTGATTTATATATGTTTGTTAAGGTTTTCTAGGTGGCAGGTTGCGTAGGAAGACTCCATGAGTAGTTGCCACTATGTTTTTATTTTTTGGATTTTTTTGCGCATGAAATGACTCAATTAGCTATGTTAATCTCATTTGTTGACTCTCTCGTTGACCAGCTACTTGAGGGTAAAACTGAGTATATTGCACTTGCCGGTCTAAGTCCTCGAGGGGAAAACCGAGTACGGATAAAATTTCGTATAAGGCCCGAGGTTATAACCGAGTACACCAAACGTCCCGTGGTTAGACTCGGGTAGCGGTGCACGCTGCAGCCGTGCATAGCGGACGCGTGTTGCCGTGCATAGCGGACGCGTGTTGCGGTACACGCCACCTTCGTCTTTATAGAGCCCCTCTTTCTCTCCCTCGACGCACGTTCTCACCGGCTCACCGCAACCGCCTCTCCTGTCCCATCATCTTCTCCACAACCGAAGAAAAACCCCGAAGAAAACCGCCGGCGATGGAGAAGAATGAGATGCCCATTGTCGGCACATCAGCCGCCGCCCCCGTCCGGGCCCCCGTCGCTGCTTCCATCGTAGCAGCCGGCGCATCGGCCGCCGCCCCCGTCCGTGCCCCCGTCGCTGCTTCCAACGTAGCAGCCCGGCGCATCGGCCGCCGCCCCCGTCCAGTGCCCCCGTCGCTGCTTCCAACGTAGCAGCCGGCGCATCGGCCGCCGCCCCCGTCCAGGCCCCCGTCGCTCGCTTCCAACGTAGCAGCCGGCGCATCGGCCGCCGCCACCGTCCGGTCCCCCGTCGATTGGGACCCGTACGAACCAGGTGCGAGCACGACGCGCCGGAGAACCCCTACGACACCACCATCGTCGACAACGAGCCGGAGGTAACCCTTTGTTCCCTAGTTCTTATCTCATTTCAATCATTTTGTGTTAGATCTACCGTTATTACGGTTCGTCCGTTCCTAGTTCAATCCTTTTTTGTTAGATCTTGCGTTATTACTGTTCGTCTCGTTCCTAGTTCGATCCTTTTGTGTTAGATCTTGCGTTATTAGTGTTTGTGATTTGCTTTTGTTTAAGATTTGTGCCGATGATGATGAATATTTGGGCATAAATTGATTCGAGGGTTTGGTCAGTAAACAATTGGTGTGTACAAATTTGTTGTGCATGATCTTTGGTTTGCCGACTCAAATCCCGGATATAAGTGTGTCCAATGTAACCGAGGCTACCTCTTTTTTTGAGCCCATATTATCATGCATGATTTTTTGTTCACTCTCTCGTTCCATCATCGTTGCAATTGACTCGTGTTTTTTGCACGATCTTTGGTGCTACGTGACAGGTGCAGAGCAGCGACGTCGACGAGCGACGACGAGTCCTTCCACACCAAGACTCGTCACGTCCTCGGGAGGCTGCAGTCCGGCCATTACGATGGCCCTTTTGCTCGAGGCATTTACAAGTGCCCCTTCGCAACAGAAGCTCCGCGCCACCGACTTCAACTCCCCGGTGAACCATGCTGAATCCATTGGAAGATGTGGCGCTAGAGTTGGAAGGACCGTGAACGTGCATGCGTACATGGCCAAACACAAAGCACTTGGGATTCACTCGCGCAACCTCCAAGCGAGTCACACGCGCTACCCGGAGGCGTTGAACGTGCCTACTCGCACTCTTCGTATGTGACTCGCTCTATCCGTAGAGCAGCTTAATTTCATGTAAATTGTAGCTTATGTTGGATCTATCGGTACTACTTTTGGATCTGTCCCGAATATATCTATGCTATGTTGGTTGTCGTATGCAGCTTATCCTATATTTTTTCTTCCGGATTTGTGCCCTAGATTTCCTACCTGATTG
This sequence comes from Lolium rigidum, assembly GCF_022539505.1. Taxonomy (NCBI): domain Eukaryota; kingdom Viridiplantae; phylum Streptophyta; class Magnoliopsida; order Poales; family Poaceae; genus Lolium; species Lolium rigidum. The sequence goes on from NC_061510.1 coordinate 75,111,914, forward strand.
GGTAAAAACGAAGGCATAAAGAAATGAATGGCGTTAAAAAACGAAGGAGAAGCTGCTCTAGATTTGCTACCAATTTGGGCTATCAAATATGAATGAGATCGAGCGATAGAGAGGAAAAAGGTACATTGAAAACCGCTAATCTGGGCGGAAGAGACAGAAACCACTCGTGCCCCCGTCCCGGACCCACACGGCTCCACACGCTATGGCCCCACACGCTACGGCCACACAAACACGGCCTCGTCTCCGTCCCACGCGGTCCCACACGACGCGACCCCACAAACGACACGACCCCACTCGTCGACGACGGAACGGTCAACTTAACGGATTCCTTCCGTCCGAGCTCCTTCTGCGGTTCAGACAAGGGCTTGGGGAAAACTGAGGAAAAACTAAGGAGCTGGGGAAAACTGAGTACAACTAAGGACCTGAGGGCACGAAAATAGAAATCCCAAATTAATTAGGGTCAAAAATAAATCCATCAAAGCAAACTTTTATTGTTCATAGAGGATGACATGTGGGACCGACTTGCCAGCTGCGTCGTCATCGTTTCAAAGGGGGCAGGTGTTGACCGCCAAAACCCACCGGCGGGCAGCGACCTTCAACACGGTAGAGCCGGGAAGAGCCTAGAGCTGCGGCTGGCTGAGACCCCTCCGAGCGACGGCCCGCAATGCTCTTCTGGTCACACGCGGCGATGCGAAGTGCAAGGGCGTGCCACCTGACCTATACCCGGTCGGGAAGGTGATGGGGATGCCTCGCTTAGTTCCTCGCATGGCATACACGTAAACATTAAATACGAGCCTCGATCGGCTCTCGAGTTATCTCGTGAATCGGCTCAAAGAGCCGATCCACCCATGATTCATGCGGGGTGCACGGATACTTGGTGATCCTGCTTGATCAAGATAAAGCTAATGAGATCTACGACGATTTAGGGTTTTCACCGCATAATCGGATCATCCTACTCCAGGTTGGGCCTCGCGGCCACGCACGGTGCTCGTAAGCCGATCCTAAACAAGGCCAAAAAACCAACATGACGTTGATCCTCGAACATCCTCGTTTAGGACTTGCGAACGCCACCCTACGTGCCACCGGATCCTCCCCCCTTTGTAAGGCCTAACTATTGCAGTATATTAAACTAATCCTTCCGCAGCAAGGAGCAATCGTAACGGATCAGATCTACTAAATGATGAACAAGCAGGGTGCCGCCCCCACACCTGAGATAGGCGTGAGGGCGGCTAGATATGCAAGGGTTGCACTACGTAAGCATGTTATACGAAGAACTATGCTAACCCTAACACATCTATGATAACTACGTTGCCCGCCATCAAAGACGCTTCAGGACGGGCAACGCATGAACAACGTGGCTTGTGCTGCCTAGATCGCAAGATGCGATCTAGGCAGCATGTCGTTACCTGATTGAAACCCTCGAGACGAAGGAGTTGGCGATGCGCCGAGATTGGTTTGTTTTGGGGTGAACGTTGTGTTGTTGTTTATTCCATAAACCCTAGGTACATATTTATAGTCCAGGGGACTTTCTAATGTGGGCGTGCACTAAACCGTGCACGAGATAAACTCTAACTTTTAATCTAAATACAATCTATGGTAATTAAAGATACATGGGCAATATAGCCCAAATTCCCCGAACAAGGCCGCTTCAGAGATCTTCCACGTGTAATCTTCCAAGCCCATCCTGATCGCGGCCTACCTCCTGATTTGGCCAAAATCTGGTGATAACACATGCCCCCCTGGTTTTGGAAATGACATTTCCAAAATCATTATGCTTTCCTTCGTCGGGTCATGTCGTGGCAGAGTAGAGCTGTTGCAGTATCCGTTATCATTATGCCCCGTCTTCTCAGCTTCTCTGCAAAATTTGATAGCTCTGGCGTCATTTCCTTGGAAACTGTAATGACAATAAATTCCCACCAGGCTCCTCATTATTTAACTGTGCCGATCGATTAGCTTTCTTCATCCCCTTCCTCTGCTCCAGCCATTGGCAGCCAAAAAACCCTCTTCTCCCCCAACTATGTCTTCCTCTTCCTCCTCCTTCTCAAACCTCTTCCCCCCATTCTCGCCGAAGAAGGACGAGGACAAGCCTCATTCCGAGGTGAACCCCCTCTCCTCTGATAACGAGAAAAAAGAAGGAGAAGTAGCGAAGGCCAAGACCTCCCCCTTCGCCAAGCTCCCGCCGAAGAAGCGCTCCCGCATGTGGGCGGACAGCGAGGATGAAGATGACGACGAAGAAGAAGAAGAGGAGGAGGAAGATGAATCTTCCTCTTCCGCCGGGTACCCGCCAACCAAGCACTTCCGCTCCTGGGCGGACAGTGAAGACGATGATGATGACGAGGAGGAAGAGGCTCCGGCCACGGGCCGGGGTAGTAGCGACGAGGAGTTCCCTGGGAGCAGCGCCGACGACATCGACGGCGGTGACGACGAGGACAGCGACGACTAGCAGAATAGGACTAGTAGTAGCAGTGCGCTAGGCACTAGATCCCTCTTTTGAGATCCATCGGCTCTCCTTGTAAAGCTGCTCCTTTGAATTAATGAGAATTGTTCTTCCAATTTCTCCTTTCATTAATCCAATTTCCATCCTCCCGCTCGCCACACCAAGACCGATAGTAACGAATCGGGCAATTTGAGAAACCAGTCTCTCCCTTTTCTTGCAGCACCAGCACGGTCCAAACCTCGTACCAAACGACGGCTTTCCCTTCCCAGTTCCTCCCTGAGAAGATTATGATGCAGTGACAGCCGAGGTAACTCCAATCGGCTCTCAAAAACAGGGCGCCCACCAGGCCTGTTGCCCCCCGAGTCTCAGCCAAGTCAAAACAGAGACGAGGATACGCAAATTAGCTGTATGGACCTGGGCTTGATCATGTCTGAGGGAGCTTCTTATGCAGAGCCAGCCGATTTGAACATAAATCGGCTTCTCAAAGCAGAGAGCCTTCAAGGTGAGCTGCCCCCCGAGCTTCTTCAGTTCTTCGTGCATCTTGCCGGCTAGATCGGCTCCTTCCCCTTGGTGGGTCTTATGCAATCCATCCCTGACCTGATCTGCACGTCCGTGCTACTCTTGGCCTTGTCCTTGAAGAGAGGATCCGAGCTCTTAAACCACTCCATTGAGGAGTTCTTCCATTAAAATCCCCCTTCGTGCTCCATTGACCCTCTGATCGTAACAGTCATTCCTCTTGAGTCGATGGCCATGCACCGGCTTTCATATCCTTAAGTCGATGTCTGTTGCATCGGCTGTGCTCGAAAATTTTCGAATTTTTTAGATTTTTTTTTTACGGCCGACCTGTGCATCGGCCCCCATATTCCAATACCCATCACCAGAAGATGAGATGCTTCCATTGCATACCCTCGTATTTTCATACACCTGGGTGCCCCCCCCCCCCCCGAGCCGATTCTGTCAAGAGAATTGATGGTATCGGCTCGTTGGATAACATATTTGAAACCGAGCAGTAATGGTGGTTGAGGATAATTTTGGCCGATTGGCTGGAATCGGCCCCCATGTTGCTTGTTCGATGAAGGTTTTGTAAGGTCCCTTCATAAATTTTGGGGCCGATCACAAGGATCAGCCTTGCCACGCTAGCTTATTGACGAGCCCTTGCTACTCGCTCGAGCCGGCAGACAAAACCAGCCCAACCTCTGATTTCATCCTGTTGGTGTGCTCGCCGTCGTCCACCTTGAGTGCGTCGTGTAAACGTGGAGCACTAAGCCCTGTCGGCGAGACGAGTACCATGTTTGTTCCAGCCGATGTCTCATCATCGGCTTTCCTCTGTTTGGGGCGCCACTCCATTTTTCGTGGACGACCCTCTTCGTCCAGGGCTCGCTGAACCTTCGCAGCCAGATCAGGCCGTGCCTTCCTTAGCGTATGCAGGTATAACCTTTCGGCTTCCTCCAGGCCGCGCAATCGCTGAACCCTGCGTTTTTGTGAACGGCTGAGTCCGTCAGGGCACCACCTTGGACGGTGGTACCTGTCTTCTTCTTCTTCTTCTTCTTGTCCCTCGTCTTCTGAATCCTCAAGATCCGCCCAACGAGGTGACTCGCCGCGTTTGCTTTGTAGCGGGAGAGGCCCTAGGCGCTCGAACACAGATACGTTGGCCGCCTCCTTCTTCTTCTGGTTGCATTCGGGCAATTGCCGATTGTGGGCAATCGGCTCATTCCTGAATCCCAGCGAGTGTCCGAAGAAAGGGCAGTCCCGGTGTCCGGCGTTGTCGTCTTGCTCCCTTGACTTGTCCGTGGCACGGCGCTCGTGCTCCTCCTCATCGCGATCCTCGCCGACGATCTCTTTCGGCTCCTCTAGCCGGACGATCTCCTTTATCATCATAGTTGGACCGTCGGCGTTGGTCATACTGTCTCACATATTTGTTGAGGAGGTGATCAGAGAGAGGTCGTTGATATCTTATGTTCTTCACTTCTCCCTCCGTGACGTAGCGCTTGCCATCATGATGGAGCCGATCGCGTGGAGCGGCCCCCTCTGTATCCTTGCTATGAGAGCAGCTGCCCTCATCTCCATCTTTGCCAGAGTGGTTCCCAGATCCTACCATATTGATGCTCGAACGATGGACCTGGCCGGCAACCCTCGGGGTGGGTGACTTCCACCATGTTAACGGCGGGGAAGGGTTGGGTGTCGACCTTCATGGCGTACTCGGTTGAAAATTAGACGCCCCTTCTCTATCGCCGCTTGGATGTGCCGACGCCACACCCTGCAGTCGTTGGTAGCATGGGAGAGCGAGTTGTGGAATTTGCGGTACGGCTTTCCGTTTAGCTCTTGCGCCGTGGGGAACTTGAGACCTTCGGGAATCGTCAACTCGTTTCTCCTTGAGCAGGAGGTCGAAGATTTGTTCGGTATTGGTCACGTCAAAATCAAATCCCCCGGGCGGCCCCGGTGGCTTTACCCATTTGCAGGACACGGGGGTTCCTCCCCGAGTCCACTCAGCCACCGCTACTTCTTGGTCTCCCGCGAGCACTTCACCTTCCTCTCGTATCGACCATGACTCATCGCACGCTTGAACTTGTCCTGGTACGAGTCCGGGTGGCGCTGTTCATATGCCGATAGTTTCCGAACCATGTGCGCCGGCCGAGGGATAATCCGCTTGGGAGGCCATGTCCTTGAGCTGTGTTGCAAGGCCAGCCTACGCCAACTCGATCGCTTCCTTTTCGGTTATACGAACCGAATAACATCGGTTCCTAAGATTCCCGAAGCGCCGGATGTACTCGTCACCGTCTCTCCGCGCTTCTGACGTAGTTGTGCTAGATCGGCAATGCTAGACTCGGAAGCTTCCGAATGGTATTGCATATGGAACTGTTCTTCCAATTGCTTCCAAGACTGGATGGAGTTTGCTGGCAAAGAGGTATACCATCCAAAAGCCGATCCCGTGAGGGACTGTGAAAAGAGCCTCACGCGTAGCTGATCCGACACTGAAGCCGGTCCTAGTTGAGCCAAATATCGGCCAATGTGCTCGATGGAGCTGGAGCCATCCGATCCACTGAATTTGGAGAAGTCAGGGAGCCGATATTTAGGTGGCAGCGGGATCATCTCGTACTCGTCGGGGTACGGCTTGGAATAGCCGATTGCCCTTTTTCGGCACCATGCCGAACCGGTCTCTCGGTATGGTACCGATCTGATCCGCCGTGTCCGGCCGCAGGGAGATGCATTCCGAAGATTCGCCGGGGTGGCGTACTTAGCCAGCCATGTTTGCTTTTCCAGCTCTGAGCCAACTGCAGGAGCTGGGCTCGGGAGTTTCGTCGGGGTGGCATACTTAGTTAGCCACGTCTGCTTCTCAAGCTCTGTTGCTGACGTTCCTCCTATTTGCGCCGGAGTCCCTGACGTTGTGGCCTGGTTCGAGAGTGGCCAGTTGCCACAATCTGGCACATACGTGCACGCGTATCCTTGAGGGATCTCCTTGGGCGCCTCAGCCAAGAACTGGTAGTCACTAGGGCCACCATCGATCTTGTAGACGACGAATGCCGGTGTAGCCGGCACTTCAGCTGGTGCCGCCAACGCAAATGGCAGCGGTGGACGGGACTGGAGTGGCAACTCTCCTTGATGCGTCCCGAGAGCTGGTCCTGACGGCGAGTACTGGTGGCTCATGATCTCCTGGATCACGCGCAGAGCGAGACGCTCCAACACGTTGACCAAGTTTTCAGAGTGGCGGTGTAGCGAGTGAGCCACCAAGTAGTTGATCTCCTGCCGTAGGCCTCTGGTGCGTTCCTCCGACGGGGCAGAGAGGTCTATCCCATCGAGTGAACCTTCTGGTGAGAACCCCCTCCATCTGATGCCATGGGTACGGGTTCTCTGAAAAGAGCCGATGAGGTCGGCTTCGAGGGTGACCTTGATCTCGTCGTATTTCTTCTTGAGCTCGGCAGGTAACTCCTCGTAGGTGACTGGCGTGCCGTCCGCCGCCATCTCAGATGTAGATGGCGACATGGTCGATGTAGACGATGTCCCACCGGGCGTGCCAGAATGTGTTGACCGCCAAAACCCACCGGCGGGCAGCGACCGTCAACACGGTAGAGCCGGGAAGAGCCTAGAGCCGCGGCTGGCCGAGACCCTCCGAGCGACGGCCCGCAATGCTCTTCCGGTCACACGCGGCGATGCGAAGTGCAAGGGCGTGACACCTGACCTATACCTGGTCAGGAAGGTGATGGGGATGCCTCGCTTAGTTCCTGCATGGCATACACGTAAACATTAAATACGAGCCTCGATCGGCTCTCAGGTTATCCTGTGAATCGGCTCAAAGAGCCGATCCACCCATGATTCATGCGGGGTGCACGAATACTTGGTGATCCTCGCTTGATCAAGATAAAGCTAATGAGATCTACGACGATTTAGGGTTTTCACCGCATAATCGGATCATCCTACTCCAGAGTTGGGCCTCGCGGCCACGCACGGTGCTCGTAAGCCGATCCTAAACAAGGCCAAAAACCAACATGACGTTGATCCTCGGAACATCCTGTTTAGGACTTGCGAACGCCACCCTACGTGCCACCGGATCCTCCCCCCTTTGTAAGGCCTAACTATTGCGGATATTAAACTAATCCTTGCGGAGCAAGGAGCAATCGTAACGGATCAGATCTACTAAATGATGAACAAGCAGGTGCCGCCCCCACACCCGAGATAGGCGTGAGGGCGGCTAGATATGCAAGGGTTGCACTACGTAAGCATGTTATACGAAGAACTATGATAACCCTAACACATCTATGATAACTACGTTGCCCGCCATCAAAGACGCTTCGATGACGGGCAACGCATGAACAACGTGGGGCTTGTGCTGCCTAGATCGCAAGATGCGATCTAGGCGACATGTCGCTACCCGATTGAAACCCTCGAGACGAAGGAGTTGGCGATGCGCCGAGATTGGTTTGTTTTGGGGTGAACGTTGTGTTGTTGTTTATTCCATAAACCCTAGGTACATATTTATAGTCCAGGGGACTTTCTAATGTGGGCGTGCACTAAACCGTGCACGAGATAAACTCTAACTTTTAATCTAAATACAATCTATGGTAATTAAAGATACATGGGCAATATAGCCCAAATTCCCCGAACAAGGCCGCTTCAGAGATCTTCCACGTGTAATCTTCCAAGCCCATCCTGATCGCGGCCTACCTCCTGATTTGGCCAAAATCTGGTGATAACAGCAGGGGATCAAAAGAAAAAGGCAAATAGCCAGAAATTAGGGGATGAAATAAATCCAACAAAGGAAACTTTTATTGTTCATAGAGGATGACATGCGGGACCCATGAGCCAGCAGCTTCCTCAACGTTTCAAAGTCGGCATGAGATTGAAAGAAAAAGGCAAGTGACATAATATCGGGAGCCAAAAATAATCCAAGAAAAGAAACTTTATTGTACATAGAGGATGACATGCGGGTCCCATTTTGTAGCAGCGGTCTCAACGCTTCCAAGGCGGCACAGGACCGAAAGAAAAATGAAGTAGCCAGAAATCAGGGTGTGAAAAAAAATCCAAGAAAAGAAAGATTTCAATTGTTTTGTATCTGGACATCTGGGCCTTCGAACTATCCTGCTGGGCCTTTTGACTCGTACAATTTCAGCCCACTCCAAAACAGGAAAGGTCGAATTTTTCTCAAAAAAAACAGGAAAGTCCTATGCTTCGCAAAAACAAAAAACAAGGAGATTCAACATATAAGTTTGTTTATGTAGATATAAAGATTTAATTTATCCGTTTGCAATAGCTCAGAGCGAAATACAATGTTTATTGTCTGCAAAATAAAATATCACATGTTTCTTGTACGGGGAGGCTGACATCGGGGACCCATGAGCCAGCAGCGTCGTCAACGTTTCAAAGGCGGCAGGGGATCGAAAATAAAAAAAGCCAAAAATCAGTTGGTAAAAAAATACAAGAAAAGAAAACATTTATCGTTCGGAGAGGATGACATGCGGGACCCATGAGGCAGCAGCATCCTCAACGTTTCAAAGTCGGCATGAGATCGAAAGAAAAAGCCAAGTGACATAATATCAGGAGCCAAAAATAATCCAAGAAAAGAAACTTTATTGTACATAGAGGATGACATGCGGGTCCCATTTTGTAGCGAGCGGTCTCAACGTTTCCAAGGCGGCACGGGACCAAAAGAAAAATGAGGCAGCAGCATTCTCAACAATTCCAAGGCGCAGGGGATCAAAAGAAAAAAAAGGAAATAGCCAGAAATTAATTAGGGGTCAAAAATAAATCCACCGAAGGAAACTTTTATTGTTCATAGAGGATGACATGTGGGACCGACCTGCCAACAACGTCCTCATCGTTTCAAAGGGGGCAGGGGATCAAAAGAAAAAGGCAAATAGCCAGAAATTAGGGGTCAAAAATAACTCCAAGAAAGGAAACTTCTATTGTTCGTAGAGGATGACATGCGGGACCCATGAGCCAGCAGCTTACTCAACGTTTCAAAGGTGGCATGAGATCGAGAGAAAAAGGCAAGTGACCAAATATCAGGAGCCAAAAATAATCCAAGATTTATTGTACATAGAGGATGACATGTGGGTCCTATTTTATAGCAGCGGTCTCAATGTTTGTAATGCGGCTTGAGATCAAAAGAAAAAGAAAGTAGCTAGTAATTAGGGGGTGAAAAAAAATCCAAGAAAAGAAAGTTGATGGACATAGAGGATGACATGCGGGTCCCTTGAGCCAACAGCTTACTCAACGTTTCAAAGGGGGCAGGGGATCAAAAGAAAAAGGCAAGCCAAAAATCAGAGGGTGAAAAAAAATCCAACAAAGGAAACTTTAATAGCACATAGAGGATGACATGCGGGTCCCATGAGCCAGCAGGTTCCTCAACGTTTCAAACGTGGCATGAGATCGAAAGAAAAAGGCAAGTGACCAAATATGAGGTGCCAAAAAAAACTCCAAGAAAAGAAAGTTGATTGCTCATAGAGGATGACATGCGGGTCCCATTTAGCTGCAGCGGTCTCACCTTGTTTGAGAGGCGGCAGGGGATCGAAAGAAAAAGGCAAGTGACCAAATATCAGGAGCCAAAAATAATTCAAGAAAAGGAAGTTTTATAGTCCATAGAGGATGACATGCGGGTCCCATTTAGCAGCAGCGGTATCACCGTTTGAGAGGCGGCAGGGGATCGAAAGAAAAAGGCAAGTGACCAAATATGAGGTGCCAAAAAAATCCAAGAAAAGAAAGTTTTATAGTACATAGAGGATGACATGCGGGTCCCATTTAGCAGCAGCGGTATCACCGTTTGAGAGGCGGCGGGGGATCGAAAGAAAAAGGTAAGTGACCAAATATGAGGTGCCAAAAATAATTCAAGAAAAGAAAAGTTTTATAGTACATAGAGGATGACATGCGGGTCCCAGTTAGCAGCAGCGGTATCACCGTTTGAGAGGCGGCAGGGGATCGAAAGAAAAAGGCAAGTGACCAAATATGAGGTGCCAAAAAAAATCCAAGAAAAGAAAGTTTTATAGTACATAGAGGATGACATGTGGGTCCCATTTAGCAGCAGCGGTATCACCGTTTGAGAGACGGCAGGGGATCGAAAAAAAAAGGCAAGTGACCAAATATGAGGTGCCAAAAAAACTCCAAGAAAAGAAAGTTGATTGCTCATAGAGGATGACATGCGGGTCCCATTTAGCAGCAGCGGTCTCAACGTTTCCAAGGCGGCAAGGGATCAAAAGAAAAAGGAAGTAGCCAGAAATCAGGGGGTCAAAAAAAATCCAAGAATAGAAAGAATTTTGGTTCATAGAGGATGACATGCGGGACCCATGATCCTGCATCGTAAACGGCTCGATCGGAGAACGTTGAACGAGATGGCGCAATCGAGAAAAAAAACAATGGCAGAGAGGCTGCCATCTGGGCCCTACATCCCTGGGCGGTGCGGATTTGCGTTGACTCGGCCGGCGAACCCGAGATTTCGAGATGCACCACGTCCCGGGCCACCATACGCGATGTTTTGACCGCTTTCGTCGGGCTAGGTGGCCTCAAAAACGAGAAAAAAAAGTTTTGACATGCACCACGGAGGGACCAAAAATCGTCGGCCATGGTACACCAGCAACCACGGCGCGACTTCAACTTCGTCGGCCATGGCAACTTTTCTTGTAGTGGTGGATGATGATGATTGTTTGCGAAGAACAGTAAAGAACAATTGCAGTAGATTGTATTTCAGATGTAAAGAATAGGACCGGGGTCCACATTTCACTAGTGGTGTCTCTCCCATAAGATAAACAGATGTTGGGTGAATAAATTACAGTTGGGCAATTGACAAATAAAGAAGGCATAACAATGCACATACATATATCATGATGAGTACTATGAGATTTAATCGGGGCATTACGACAAAGTACATAGACCGCTATCCAGCATGCATCTATGCCTAAAAAGTCCACCTTCAGGTTATCATCCGAACCCCCTCCAGTATTAAGTTGCAAACAACAGACAATTGCATTAAGTATGGTGTGTAATGTAATCAACACAAATATCCTTAGATAAAGCATCGATTTTTATCCCTAGTGGCAACATGTTGGGGGGATGACCCCGGTATGCCAAAGGCATGCCAAACCGGATGGTTTGAGCCATCAAGATACCGGTTTAATGTTCGTACCGGAACATAGAGATAAGAATTTAGCCAAGTGAGGCTAAGCCGGTATCCCCAAGAGGGGTATGCCGGAACCGGATAAGAAGATACCGGACTACCGGAAGGAAGAGCATGTCGGCAGGACTGGTCAAAGATCCTCTTCAGAGCTAGAAGACAAAGATGAGCTAAGCAAAGTAGCTTTAAACGAAGGGTCGACGATAAAGATAAGGATGACGGTCAAAGAAGCTTGGAGGACGTCGGCATCCCCGATTAAAGAGGACTCCGGTGTCATTTATGATTAAAGTAGCTTTGTAAAGTAGTTTGTCTAGTCAAAGATGCCATTAGGGTTTCTTGCCCTGTAAGCCACCCTCTCCCCTATATAAGGAGAGGGGGCAGCCCTTCTCCCGCGCGTACACACGAAGAGAGCTAGGTCTAGAAGAACACTTGTACTGAGAAACTTGTAAACTGTTGAGATCAATAAAGAAGATGATCTAGAGCGAGTTCTTCCTTATGTATTTCTTCTTCAACCTCTAGCCTTGGCTAAGTTCTTGAGGAAACCATCCGGAAGTTCATCCCGTCTAATCACAAACCCTCCCCCGAATCCTCTTGCGTCCATTTGGCCCCAACTTAAGCCATCCTATGGCATCCGTCCGTTCACCACGACGACGGTTGGCGCCCACCGTGGGGCATGAAGTGGCGCTTGCTGGAGTACATATTCGGGCGGGCATCCTCGAGGTCGCCGGCGAGCGGACGGTGTCCGCGCTCGTCCAGCCGCTTCTACTCCATCGACTTCATCAACGACAACGCGGGCTGCTTCGCCAACGGCGGCATCTTCCCCAAGAACGGCCGCATCATCGAGTTCGGCAGCCACCGCGTCTACTTCGGCACCGTCCCCGTGCGCCAGCGCCTCTCGCCGGTGCTGGTGGCACCGGACCCGCCAAGGTGGCTCTGTGCTGGCCGCGCCGCCGGCAGCGTCGAGGTGATGATGGCTGGCGCAGCCGGCGCGGACAAGGAGGCTGCGGACGAAGTTGCCGGTCGTGCGGCAGCGACCCGTGCGGCCAAGCCACCGCTGGAGCGCGACACCGGCGCACCGGGAGCGTCTTCCGCACCACCAGCAACACCTCTCCAGGCGGCGATGAACGTGCTGGCAACGCCCATCGCGCAGAACATCGACCCGGCAACGGCTCAGGCGGAGCTGGAGGCGCAACCCAAGAAGCTGCTCGGCAGCGGCGCCGACATCGTCCGGACGCAGCGCGAGCTGAACCTAACCATACGTGAGTACAACGCTGCCCATGGCTTTGCTTACGTTAGCGCTCATGCTGCTAGGATACCGGAGAACCGGCTTAAGGCTCGCAATCTAGATCAGGATTTGCGTAAGGAAGTTCTTACCGGCAAGAGTACCTCTGCATCTGTTAGCATCGTAGAGAAACCTAAGTATAGCAGCCCGGATAAAACCATAAAAGCTGCTAAGGCTGTCGTAGAGCTGTGCGATTCGCTTACCGGTGAGGCTTTGGCAAAACAACAAGAGCGTGTCAGAGAGCTGCTAGATACTGTAGAGCAGCAGAACGCTGAGCAGCTGGCTAAGCTGAACAAGGCTATGGCCTCAAAATCCGCGCGTTCAACAAAAAATGCCGGAAGCAAGTCCCATGGGCAGGCCTCGTCCCCCCATCCGGACAGAAGAAGAGAAAAAGAGGTGAACGCACAGCAAATGACTGTGTACGATCCGGTTCTTGCCGGTAAACAACAAGCCGGGCAACATGATGCCGGTAGAAAAAGCCAAGGGGCAGATCGAGGCTACGTCAAAGGAGGCTATGCCGGAAACAATCATGCCGGTAGACACGAAACCGGGCAAAACTATCCGGCTGCGAGGGCAGCGTATGATGATGAGGAAATGCCTCCACCAAGGTACCGGCAGGCAAGGGCCGCGGTACCGGAACCTTACGATGAAGCTGATTCAACAAGACTCACCGCTTACCGGAAACCTTTGGGAGAGCGGTTGGGAGAAAGAAATTTGCCGGAACGGGATGCGAGGCACCGTCTGGACAGAGTGTACCTGTCTGAAATGATTGAGGCAGAGGGTCCTCCGGGTCCAAAGTGCTTTGGCCCAAGAATCATGAAAGAGCAACCACCAGTTCGCAACTTTCAGTTGCCCCGTGACACTAAAACATACGATGGCACCACTAAGCCGGAAGACTGGCTCGCGGATTACGTGACCGCGGTATACGTTGCCGGAGGCGGAGGTGTCGTAGCCGGAGGAGGAAACCGGCGTTGGGCCGTGAGAATCGTGCCAACGTTTCTGGTAGGACCGGCAAGAATCTGGCTGAACAACTTGCCGGAAGGAAGCATAAATGGCTGGTTGGACTTTGAGGAAGCTTTTGTGAGCAACTTCAGCAGCACTTACGAAGGCCAAACAGGCCTCGACGGCTCGCTTTGTGCGTGCAGCGCCCGCAAGAAACAGACCGGGATTACCTGACCCGGTGGAACTCCACTAGAAACTCTTGTGAACGAGTGCTAGAAGCGCAAGCCATTGCTTGGTTTAGCCAGGGATGCCGGCGAGGTTCACCTTTGTGGCAAAGGCTACAGAGGAACATGCCAACAACGCTGGCAGATATGATACGAGTGGCGGATAACTATGCGTTGGGAGACCCAATGCAACCGGCGATACAAGCTGAGCCGGAACAATCAAACCCGCCTCAGTAGCAGTACCGGGATAACCGGAACAACAAAAGAAGGGAAGATTTCCCGGATCGAAGGTATGGCTCGCAGCAAGTTGCTGCTGTGCAAGAAAACTCTGATGCCAGCGGCAGCCAGAGGCAGAGAACCGATCGCAGCCATGGGCAGGTCCTAAGAAGCAGTGGGTCGAAAAGAAACCCTGGGGCCAGAAAAAGAACTGGCAGGAACCCGCAAAATACACCATGGAAGCCGCCATGGACCAACCTTGCCGGTGGCACACGCCGAATCCGGCTCACCCGTCGAACCACCTGACAAAAGATTGTACCTGGACCAAGTACTTGATGCAAAAGGGAGCGGTGAAAGACGCCCAGGGACAAGGGAGCAATGCAATGATGCCACCACCACCGGACATGCCGCGCCAGCAACAGCTACCACCACCACCACCGCTTACCGGGGCAAATGCCTTGCCGGTACACCCTCAACAAAACAGGCAGCAGTATCAGCAAGTCAATCAGGTGGGAGAAGGCCACGGCCAACCACCTCCACCGGCACCTTTGGGCCGGAATATTTATGAGGATCCAGATGTGTGCTGTGTCGTGTTCGTCACCGAGCCCACAGACAAGCAGAGCCTGCGCCGTCTTTCCATGGAGGTGAACGCGGTGATGCCGGCAGTGCCCAAATACATGCCGTGGTCAGATCAGGAACTCACATGGTCATACCGGGACCACCCCAAAATCATGCCGAACCCGGGAGGCTACACTCTCGTGGTGGACCCAATCATGAAGGGGCCAGTGACTCGCGTCAAGTTCAGCAAGGTGCTGATAGACAATGGGAGCAACATAAACATAATGTACAAGCACACCATGCATACGCTGGGCGTAACAGAAAACATGCTTCAGCCAACTCATACGACGTTCCATGGAATCGTTCCGGGTTTGTCCTGCACACCGGTTGGAAAAGTCCGGGAAGATGTGTCGTTTGGAGGACGTGACAATTGCCGGGTTGAGAACCTAGAGTTTGAGGTGGTGGACTTAGATAGTTCGTACCATGCTTTGCTAGCGAGGCCGGCATTGGCAGCCTTCATGGCCTCGACCCACACGGTGTATCTCAAGATGAAGATGCCGGCACCCCGTGGACCCTTGACTGTGGTGGGAAACTACAAAATCTCACTGGAAACAGCGTCTGCCGGATCGAACCTAGCGGAATCGCTGGTGATCACGGAGGAAAAAAGGAGGATGCAAACCGTAGTTGCGCTGGCTCAGTCTTCACAATTGAGCTTAGCGGCAATGAGTGCAAGTCTGAGCGCTCCAGCGTTCAAACCGACAAAGGAAACAAAGGACATCGTGCTGGACCCGGCTTTCCCTGACCGCACCGTTCGTATCGGTGCCGGTCTCAGTGAGGCATAGGAAAGCGCGCTCGTCAGCTTCCTCCGTGAGAATCGGAATATCTTTGCCTGGTGTAACACCCCAACTTTTGCAACCTTGATTAGTTGTCCATATTGCAAAAGTCACGGGGAACAAAAACTTTTCTTAAGACTAATTAGATGAATTGTCTTGATCTGCGTGTTATATTGAATTGCTTTGATCTAGTGGTAGATGAATTGTCTTGTTCTGTTTGTTGAGTTTTGTCTTGAGTTACCTCAAAGAACAACACCTCTAGTGGTAAATTCACCCTTGATTTCAAAACTTGGGATAATCTACCCGTTAATACATCTTTTCCCTCTTACCCTAGTCAAAAACCCTAAGGCATCATAAATCTGGCTAAGTCCTAAAACTGTTTCAGGTTCCATTTTGGAGACCCCGGATTAAGCCACCCCTTTTTCCATCCAAGGCAATGCATCTAGTCCTAGACCTACTTTGTCTTGACCACTTCCCAACCATGTCCTTGCCTTGAACCAAATCTTTCTTATACCCACTTATCCTTGATGATTTTGAAGCCAAGTCAATAAGATGTTTTGGCAGGGCTTAAAATGTTCCAACTTTGCCGACCGTATCTTAAGCACCCACAATTGTTATTGGTGATATCAATGCATGGATCTCATCTATGCGACACCCTCTACAACTTCCACGTCTTGCATGTCCCATTCTACCATTGAAATTGTTATATTCACTTCATCTTGTACCCTATCCAATGTTTAACCTTAAGATCACTTTCTTCGCTTTTACCTCTTGTTTATTTTATTCCAAGTTTAATCTCCACAAAACCAAGAGTGAGGATGGTAGCTACATTAGGTAGCCACCCTCTACCCTTGAGATCACTTCTCCCAAAATATTTTATCTACCAAAAATCCTAAAAATAAGATTCTTCTCTATTTTGACCATATAACTATTTCT
Organism: Lolium rigidum; assembly: GCF_022539505.1. Lineage (NCBI taxonomy): Eukaryota > Viridiplantae > Streptophyta > Magnoliopsida > Poales > Poaceae > Lolium > Lolium rigidum. The sequence continues at coordinate 75,127,941 of NC_061510.1, forward strand.
AGTTTTAGCAAAGCTTTTCATTTTATTTTCTCAAACAAAATAGGAAATGTGTGTGGTATTTTATATCACCTTATCTCCTCCTAAATATTTTGGCTTTATAACTATTCTCCTTGTTTTGTTTTCTTTTTCTAACAAAATGCAGGTTTATGGTACATAGACTTTTTTTTTCTCTTGCTTGTTTTTAAACATGAGAAAACCTACCTTGCTTTATTAAGTGAGTGGAAGATTTTGAACTCCTATACTCCACCTAGTTTCTCTTAACATTTTCAAAATTAACTTTCATTTCAAAAATTGCCATAGCCATAGAAGAGATCCCAACCTTATTTCTTGAGCCAAAGTTATATAGTAACTTTTGTGCACCATCTATACCTCTTTATTGACACATAATAATGCTTATGCATTATTGCATGTGATCATGCTTGTCCCTTTTCTCTCTATATATCTATATCTCTACCATGTCTTAGAAAGAGTCCTAATAACTTTTTTTCGAGTTCAACTCTCTGGACTATCTATGAAGATTAGCACCGCCCCATACCATGATTTGAGCAAGTGCTAATATGGTCATCTTGACCGAATTAGTTTCCAACCTCATCTCTACTTTTTCAAAACTATCTCAAAACCTGACCAAATCATCACCTTGGCCTCTCCACCATCAGCACCAAACCTTGGACAACCCGCATGGTCACTCTATCACGCGTGTGAGCTAGTTTTGCTTAGCAAGAAATGAGGCCGGCCATGATTATGTAAGTTGCCATCACTTCCTCTCTCTCCCTCCCTCCTCTCTTGGTCAACTCGCGGGAACAACGAACCTCGCACCCTACCCGGCTTCCCTAAGCATCTCTACACCACCCCTCTAGCACCCCCTTCCTGTTTCCTTCCCCTTCTCCTTCCCAATGCCATTAAATGGCATAGGACTTGACCCAAACGCCCTAGGCCTGCACCCCTGCGTCCCTATCCTTGTCTAGCATCTCTCCCACGATTCCTGGACGTCACTAGAGCCCTTCCCTCGAGTCCCAATGCTCCCCCTCCTCCCCCCCCGAGCCTGTCAAGCTGGTGGTCACCACATTCTTGGGCAACAGCGACCTGAGCACTCCAGCCTCCGATGCCGCGCCATGAAGTCGTCCTGGCACCCCTTTCCCCGATGCGCACGCTCCCAAGGCCCTCCCTATCCTGCAGCATCCTCGCCACGCCCGCCCTTGGATCTGGTCACCATGTCGGGTGCACCATGTCCACCGTACGCCCGCCTAGGGCTATAAAAGCCGCACCAGGCCACTCCCCTTCGTCACACCACTCTCAGAAGCCCTACACCCCCGCTCCCTCACGCCCAGGAGATCAGCAGCACTTCCCCTAGCCCCTTGCCACCGGAGAAGACCACCAGCCCGTGGTCACCGTCGGGTGGCGAGGAAGAAAACGCCGGCACATACGATCGCCGCCCCTCTTGTTCCTCTACCCTGCATTCCCCTTTCTCTCCTGCTTCTAATGAGACGCCCCGCGCCTTCCAGGACTGCCGATAGCCGCCGCCGTCACCTTCATCCGGGAGCTGCTGCGAGGAGAGCACGTCGGGAGGAGCCGCTGCGGAAGAAAAGGGAGCTGCTGGAGGCGCTCGTCGACGGCCTCGACCCGCCGCCACTCGCCCCGACGACACCGACGCCCGTCGCCCTCCCGCGCAGGTGAGCCCCTGGCCGCTCGCCCCTCTTTTCCCGTCCGCCGCTCGCATCTCTGCGTCGCGCCGTGAGGACGACGGCCTCATGCCGATCCTCCCGATCGTGGGGGGGCTGCATGGCACTAGGCCACGTCGGCCCATGCAACGGGCCCCGCAGCTGGCCCCTTTTTATTTTCTTCTTTTAGTTTTTCTTCCCCGCTACCACCTGGAATTCTCACCTGGGCCGGCCCAATGCTTCACCCCACACGGCCCAGGGACTTCCCGCCCTTTCCACTCGTTTAAAATTTTGAAATTCCTGTTAATTCGTGTTAAAATCAGTGACACTAAAATGTGTATAACTCGAGATCTACAAACCCAAATGGAGTGAAACAAATTGCATTAGATCATAAATTTCATTACCTTTCCAATGCCACTGAGCTTGCATTTTTAGGATTTTTGTACGATTTTTAATGTATTAAACATGATCACTGTATTCTGGTTAGTGTTTCTAATTCCTAAAAATGTAGATTATATATTTTTGGGTGAATCCAATCGTGTTAATCTTGTTTTGTTATTTCCCATCTAGGAAAAATATCATTTGTCACTGATCTTGAAAATTTATCTCTGTTCATGAGTGTATGTGTGTCACATGCATGGATAGAATTAAAAATCTCTTTGACTTATTCAAATCCTTGCCATCACTTTGTTTTCAAAATATCCAAACCATGATTTGTTACTGTAAAACAACTCCCCTGCATATTTTCATGTTTATTTTACTTGACCCTTGGTTCTTGAGCTATGTGTTGATTGTTTGCTTTATTTATTTTTTTGCGACGCTAGACACGAACGAGGGAGAAGTTGAAGGGGAGGATTTTAGGTTTTGAAGAGGACCAGGGACAAGCCAACCAAGGCAAGCCATCTTTTGATCTCTCGATTGTTGTGTCTCATATTGTTGACACCTTATTTATTACTCTTGTCTCTTGATCTTGTGTGTGTTAGTCTCTTTATCTTGACGATGCATGCTTTGTCTTAAGCATGATGATCCTCTTGGTCATACTTCATGATCATCTTAGTAATTGTTGGTATACTTGTTGATCATGGCTGTGCCATCCTACCTTGTTGAGTTACATGCTTACCTTAAGCATGTGACACTTCTTGTCGATTCACTCCTACACCCCTTGTGAGTGTAGTAGTAACAACATCATGATCTTGGTGTACTCTCATTTTGAGATGAGTATGCCTACCTACCTCAGGTATGTCAAATATCGTTGACCACCCTCACTTCTATTTGTGTTGGTTGGTTAACACCACAAATCTGAAAGTATTTTCCCTCTTATGTTGACAACATGCATGCTTACCCTAAGCATGTATGCCCCTTGACCACCTATATTAGCATCTTCTTAGTGGCATGATGATTAACATCATGACCCTTGTTTAATCATACTACTTATGTTGTCCCTATGCATGCTTATCCTAAGTATGTATGATCCCCTTGAAACCTCATTCATCACCTCCTTAGTGGTATGAAGGTTGGCATCATGCCACTGTTGTCTCTTAGTTCTTACATGAAACCATAGGTTGGGAACCCCTTGGAAAAATACCTTGTTGAAAAGAATTTTTGGAAAACCTTGGGTAAGTTGGACTTACCTAAGTGTGTGTTTATGAAAGAAAGGGATCTTAGCAAAGATGGTTGGAAAGAAAATCTTGTTTTCGAAAACTTTGGCGCCTAAGTATTCACCCGTGACAATTAACCCGCGCAACCACATTACCCCGGGAGTGGGACGGGGCTTAGCTCGTAGTTTGTTCTTCTTAACATGGGACACCGCACAACTATATAAGGGTAAGGTTACCCCTGAATCCGGATTGTCGTTGGTGGAGACAATAGTATAACGGGAGGCCTTCGGGGCTGACCCGTCCGGAAGACACTATGGGTCTCCCGGCTTGGCGGTGGAGCCACGCTCAAAGTGAGGTGAGCTGCCACGGTGCCGGGAGGTACATACTCCATAGGATAGGATCCCGTGCTAAGACGAATAGGCGAAAGGCTATGTCCGAGTTTTTGTCATGGCATAGTTGATATGCGGGGATGATGCCCACATGATGAACTCGCGGATCTTGTGGGGAAAGTGTGCAAACTCTGCAGAGTAAAATCTATTCGAATAGCCGCGTCCGCGGTCATGGACGGTTGGAATGGCTGTTGCTTAGCCTGATGAGCTTTGTTTTACAAAATTGTTTGACAAAGGAAAGGAAAGAACTTGTTTGAAGTACCGGAAGGGTACGGGAAAGGATGTGTCGACCATATGGAGATGGTCGGGAAGGATAAATAAAATTGGGTTACCCCATCCTAGTGTTTTATGTTGTGGAACTCTTTTGAAGTATCTTCTTCAACAAAAATATAGAGATGTTATAGGATATCTTTTGAAGTATCTTCTTCAACAAAGATATAGAGATGTCATAGAACCCTCTTAGTGTCCCCTTCAACTGTGATGTGGGATGCTATATCCAGAAGAGAAACTGATTCTCTTTCACATGCTTTATCCACAAGAGAAACTGATTCTCTTTCACATGCTATATCCACAAGAGAAACTGATTCTCTTTCACATGTTATATCCACCAGAGAAACTATTCTTCCTCTCTTGTCTTCTTTAGTTAGAATTGTTATCACCTTCTTGATGGTTTGCGAGTACAATTCAAATGTACTCACGGCTTTGTCCCTGGCTATTTACTTGGCCAGACCTGGAGTACTTCGACAGAAGAAGAAGGAGTCGACGACGTCTATGCGAGCTAGGAACGTCTTCCTAGCCGCTGTTCGTAGGGTTAAGGCAGATGACTTGGGCTCTACGCTGTTGAACCGATTCTCGCTACTCGATGATTAGATTAGGCCCTTCGAGGCTATCTTGTAAAGATGGGTCATGTGACCTTATTGTAATTTTCTTATTCCGTTTTGTAAAGGATGATGTAATTTGATATCAGTTCGGTTATGTGTTCACGGCACACCGATCATGGGAACGCGAACTCGTATACATAACAGGGTATTTCGGACAGCTAGTCCGGGGTCCCCACGAGCCGGTATCGAGCCATCCCGACCGTAGGAGACCTTAGTTAGCATGGACGTTAGTTAGGAAACAAGTACTTGGGAAAAACTATTTAAGAAACAAATACTTTCTTTAGTCGGAAGCATAGCTTCTGCTCCTCTTATTTCTTCAAAGCTTCTAAATTCTTATCTCTCCGCTTTATTAAAATGTTTGAAATTTCTTACTCTATAGTCTCATCCACTTCAAAACCTACATACTGGACGATGTCCCAACTCGGACCGGAGACTCGACCTCAATTATGGATCAATCCCTCGGGAAGACTCGTGTATCTCCAAACAACAGTTATTGAAGATTGGAAGCCGACTTAGTGTGCAGATAAAGGGATAATAAGATCATGCCTTTGGTTGTCACCAAAGTCTGTCGATGAGCTGACCTTGTTCCTCCGTGGACTTGCACCTTTTCGCAGTCGTCTGGGATCAAGTCCTCAGTTCTTGACTAGTAATTTTTAGGCCAGCCACCAGAAGTTGTCAACTTTGGAAGTACCTCGACATCTACCCCTCTGAAGACCTCACGTTCCCGGATGTTGAGACTGGAAGTTCTACGCAAATCTCGCCTTCACCTCGACATCGACGACTCAACACTAAGCCGCTTCACCACCAACTCGCTTCGAGAAATCCTTGTTGAAGACGATGTCAACAAGATGAAGACGCCAACATATGTGACTAGCCCCAAAACTATAGGATGGATAGGACAAACTCAATCGCTTCGATTGAGCTACCCCCACGTATTAGGTATCCCTAGGTTCTTAGAGTGCCTTGTTTGGTGTGCTGATTGCTTGTAGTTCACTAGTGTGCTGCCTTGAGTGTCTTTTATTTGTTTGTTGTGTGTATGTTTTTCTAGTCTTTCGGCCTGAAAAATACTCCTAGTGTGATGACCTAGCGTAGGAAGCCTCCCCAGGATGTTTTCACCCTCATCTACCTCGTCGTTGGATTGCTAACATCTAGTTAATTGGGTAAACCAACAAAAGACTCTAACTCTAGCCCGTTAGAAGTTGTTTTTCAAACCTCAGAAAAGCTAACTCAGACCCCTACCTCCGCTTACTACTTTCAAGATCAGCCGAAGCATATCTACTACGCCAACAAAGAAGAAACCCCTACCTTCAAGAGTGACTGCACCTCTGCGAGAAGTCTTACTAATTTGGTCTAACCTTAGAGCATAACCGCACTAACCTCGAGGATATCTTCTTGAAAACTACCCTCTAACACACCGTCTAACAAGCTGAACAATAGCGTCAAAGCGAAGCTACATCGCATGGTTCATCTGGTCCTCATCAAGTGAAGCTCGTGAAGATACCTCAAGACTCAAGATTAAGTGCAACTTACCCGCTCACTTCCCAACTGGTATAAGTCATCACCGACCCGCAACTGAAGATTGTCTTCGACGACCTTGTTGCTGCTTCATATGGATACCCCCCAGGAGTTCATCAACTTACTAACTTACTGCGCGTCATATGGTTTAGTTAACACCGTGAGTGTCTCTTGAAGTGGTGGTCTGCACGTCGCCCCGAAGATTCTTCAGCTGAACAAGGAAGACCGATGACTTCTTCAGAAGCCCCAGACAGAACTACAAGGCAGAAGCTCTGAGTTTTTCCGAGAACCCGATGAAGAATCTTAAGGGTGGAAGACTTCGTCTTCCACTATAAATTGGAGCTAACCCTAACATTTTTTTAACCTTTCTAAAAACCCTGTTGAGAACTTGTTAGGATGCATAACCCCCCCCCCCTTGAAGCTGTGGACTACACATCGCCCCCTGAAGCTGTTCAACTCAAGACGAGAGAAAGATCACTTCTTCGAAAGCACCGACAAGACCCGTGGCCGAAGCTTAGAGTTTTTAAACCCCCTCCTTGAACAATTTTAAGGGTGGAAGACTTCGTTTTCCACTAAAATTTAAAGCTAACTCTAATACGTTTTCAACCCTGCTCAAGCACCGTTGGGTGCACTAACCCTCCCACAGTCTTGAACCTCCCCTAGGATCGTTAAGAAGCTAAAGATCCCACACCTGCATGGAGTATTCTACCTCTTCATGAAGCTCGCCATAGGCAGGAATCCATCATGTCTCCCAGAAGATGAAGCAACGACCTTCTCTACAACGGCACGTCTAGAGAAGAATGGAGTCTAACTTTAGTTAAACTTTACAACTCCTCTAGTCCTACGCTTAGTAATCTCGGGACGAGATTATTTTAAGGGTGGAAGAGCTGTAACACCCCAACTTTTGCAACCTTGATTAGTTGTCCATATTGCAAAAGTCACGGGGAACAAAAACTTTTCTTAAGACTAATTAGATGAATTGTCTTGATCTGCGTGTTATATTGAATTGCTTTGATCTAGTGGTAGATGAATTGTCTTGTTCTGTTTGTTGAGTTTTGTCTTGAGTTACCTCAAAGAACAACACCTCTAGTGGTAAATTCACCCTTGATTTCAAAACTTGGGATAATCTACCCGTTAATACATCTTTTCCCTCTTACCCTAGTCAAAAACCCTAAGGCATCATAAATCTGGCTAAGTCCTAAAACTAGCTTTCGAGTTCCATTTTGGAGACCCTGGATTAAGCCACCCCTTTTTCCATCCAAGGCAATGCATCTAGTCCTAGACCTACTTTGTCTTGACCACTTCCCAACCATGTCCTTGCCTTGAACCAAATCTTTCTTATACCCACTTATCCTTGATGATTTTGAAGCCAAGTCAATAAGATGTTTTGGCAGGCTTAAAATGTTCCAACTTTGCCAGTCGTATCTTAAGCACCCACAATTGTTATTGGTGATATCAATGCATGGATCTCATCTATGCGACACCCTCTACAACTTCCACGTCTTGCATGTCCCATTCTACCATTGAAATTGTTATATTCACTTCATCTTGTACCCTATCCAATGTTTAACCTTAAGATCACTTTCTTCGCTTTTACCTCTTGTTTATTTTATTCCAAGTTTAATCTCCACAAAACCAAGAGTGAGGATGGTAGCTACATTAGGTAGCCACCCTCTACCCTTGAGATCACTTCTCCCAAAATATTTTATCTACCAAAAATCCTAAAAATAAGATTCTTCTCTATTTTGACCATATAACTATTTCTAGTTTTAGCAAAGCTTTTCATTTTATTTTCTCAAACAAAATAGGAAATGTGTGTGGTATTTTATATCACCTTATCTCCTCCTAAATATTTTGGCTTTATAACTATTCTCCTTGTTTTGTTTTCTTTTTCTAACAAAATGCAGGTTTATGGTACATAGACTTTTTTTTTCTCTTGCTTGTTTTTAAACATGAGAAAACCTACCTTGCTTTATTAAGTGAGTGGAAGATTTTGAACTCCTATACTCCACCTAGTTTCTCTTAACATTTTCAAAATTAACTTTCATTTCAAAAATTGCCATAGCCATAGAAGAGATCCCAACCTTATTTCTTGAGCCAAAGTTATATAGTAACTTTTGTGCACCATCTATACCTCTTTATTGACACATAATAATGCTTATGCATTATTGCATGTGATCATGCTTGTCCCTTTTCTCTCTATATATCTATATCTCTACCATGTCTTAGAAAGAGTCCTAATAACTTTTTTTCGAGTTCAACTCTCTGGACTATCTATGAAGATTAGCACCGCCCCATACCATGATTTGAGCAAGTGCTAATATGGTCATCTTGACCAAATTAGTTTCCAACCTCATCTCTACTTTTTCAAAACTATCTCAAAACCTGACCAAATCATCACCTTGGCCTCTCCACCATCAGCACCAAACCTTGGACAACCTGCATGGTCACTCTATCACGCGTGTGAGCTAGTTTTGCTTAGCAAGAAATGAGGCCGGCCATGATTATGTAAGTTGCCATCACTTCCTCTCTCTCCCTCCCTCCTCTCTTGGTCAACTCTGGGGAACAACGAACCTGCACCCTACCTGGCTTCCCTAAGCATCTCTACACCACCCCTCTAGCACCCCCTTCCTGTTTCCTTCCCCTTCTCCTTCCCAATGCCATTAAATGGCATAGGACTTGACCCAAACGCCCTAGGCCTGCACCCCTGCGTCCCTATCCTTGTCTAGCATCTCTCCCACGATTCCTGGACGTCACCGCAGCCCTTCCCTCGAGTCCCAATGCTCCCCCTCCTCCCCCCCCCCCGAGCCCGTCAGGCCGGTGGTCACCACATTCTTGGGCAACAGCGACCTGAGCACTCCAGCCTCCGATGCCGCGCCATGAAGTCGTCCTGGCACCCCTTTCCCCGATGCGCACGCTCCCAAGGCCCTCCCTATCCTGCAGCATCCTCGCCACGCCCGCCCTTGGATCTGGTCACCATGTCGGGTGCACCATGTCCACCGTACGCCCGCCTAGGGCTATAAAAGCCGCACCAGGCCACTCCCCTTCGTCACACCACTCTCAGAAGCCCTACACCCCCTCTCCCTCACGCCCAGGAGATCAGCAGCACTTCCCCTAGCCCCTTGCCACCGGAGAAGACCACCAGCCCGTGGTCACCGTCGGGTGGCGAGGAAGAAAACGCCGGCACATACGATCGCCGCCCCTCTTGTTCCTCTACCCCGCATTCCCCTTTCTCTCCCTGCTTCTAATGAGACGCCCCGCGCCTTCCAGGACTGCCGATAGCCGCCGCCGTCACCTTCATCCGGGAGCTGCTGCGAGGAGAGCACGTCGGGAGGAGCCGCTGCGGAAGAAAAGGGAGCTGCTGGAGGCGCTCGTCGACGGCCTCGACCCGCCGCCACTCGCCCCGACGACACCGACGCCCGTCGCCCTCCCGCGCAGGTGAGCCCCCGGCCGCTCGCCCCTCTTTTCCCGTCCGCCGCTCGCATCTCTGCGTCGCGCCGTGAGGACGACGGCCTCGTGCCGATCCTCCCGTTCGTGGGGGGGCTGCATGGCACTAGGCCACGTCGGCCCATGCAACGGGCCCCGCAGCTGGCCCCTTTTTATTTTCTTCTTTTAGTTTTTCTTCCCCGCTACCACCTGGAATTCTCACCTGGGCCGGCCCAATGCTTCACCCCACACGGCCCAGGGACTTCCCGCCCTTTCCACTCGTTTAAAATTTTGAAATTCCTGTTAATTCGTGTTAAAATCAGTGACACTAAAATGTGTATAACTCGAGATCTACAAACCCAAATGGAGTGAAACAAATTGCATTAGATCATAAATTTCATTACCTTTCCAATGCCACTGAGCTTGCATTTTTAGGATTTTTGTACGATTTTTAATGTATTAAACATGATCACTGTATTCTAGTTAGTGTTTCTAATTCCTAAAAATGTAGATTATATATTTTTGGGTGAATCCAATCGTGTTAATCTTGTTTTGTTATTTCCCATCTAGGAAAAATATCATTTGTCACTGATCTTGAAAATTTATCTATGTTCATGAGTGTATGTGTGTCACATGCATGGATAGAATTAAAAATCTCTTTGACTTATTCAAATCCTTGCCATCACTTTGTTTTCAAAATATCCAAACCATGATTTGTTACTGTAAAACAACTCCCCTGCATATTTTCATGTTTATTTTACTTGACCCTTGGTTCTTGAGCTATGTGTTGATTGTTTGCTTTATTTATTTTTTTGCGACGCTAGACACGAACAAGGGAGAAGTTGAAGGGGAGGATTTTAGGTTTTGAAGAGGACCAGGGACAAGCCAACCAAGGCAAGCCATCTTTTGATCTCTGATTGTTGTGTCTCATATTGTTGACACCTTATTTATTACTCTTGTCTCTTGATCTTGTGTGTGTTAGTCTCTTTATCTTGACGATGCATGCTTTGTCTTAAGCATGATGATCCTCTTGGTCATACTTCATGATCATCTTAGTAATTGTTGGTATACTTGTTGATCATGGCTGTGCCATCCTACCTTGTTGAGTTACATGCTTACCTTAAGCATGTGACACTTCTTGTCGATTCACTCCTACACCCCTTGTGAGTGTAGTAGTAACAACATCATGATCTTGGTGTACTCTCATTTTGAGATGAGTATGCCTACCTACATCAGGTATGTCAAATATCGTTGACCACCCTCACTTCTATTTGTGTTGGTTGGTTAACACCACAAATCTGAAAGTATTTTCCCTCTTATGTTGACAACATGCATGCTTACCCTAAGCATGTATGCCCCTTGACCACCTATATTAGCATCTTCTTAGTGGCATGATGATTAACATCATGACCCTTGTTTAATCATACTACTTATGTTGTCCCTATGCATGCTTATCCTAAGTATGTATGATCCCCTTGAAACCTCATTCATCACCTCCTTAGTGGTATGAAGGTTGGCATCATGCCACTCGTTGTCTCTTAGTTCTTACATGAAACCATAGGTTGGGAACCCCTTGGAAAAATACCTTGTTGAAAAGAATTTTTGGAAAACCTTGGGTAAGTTGGACTTACCTAAGTGTGTGTTTATGAAAGAAAGGGATCTTAGCAAAGATGGTTGGAAAGAAAATCTTGTTTTCGAAAACTTTGGCGCCTAAGTATTCACCCGTGACAATTAACCCGCGCAACCACATTACCCTGGAGTGGGACGGGGCTTAGCTCGTAGTTTGTTCTTCTTAACATGGGACACCGCACAACTATATAAGGGTAAGGTTACCCCTGAATCCGGATTGTCGTTGGTGGAGACAATAGTATAACGGGAGGCCTTCGGGGCTGACCCGTCCGGAAGACACTATGGGTCTCCTGGCTTGGCGGTGGAGCCACGCTCAAAGTGAGGTGAGCTGCCACGGTGCCGGGGAGGTACATACTCCATAGGATAGGATCTCGTGCTAAGACGAATAGGCGAAAGGCTATGTCCGAGTTTTTGTCATGGCATAGTTGATATGCGGGGATGATGCCCACATGATGAACTCGCGGATCTTGTGGGGAAAGTGTGCAAACTCGCAGAGTAAAATCTATTCGAATAGCCGCGTCCGCGGTCATGGACGGTTGGAATGGCTGTTGCTTAGCTCCGATGAGCTTTGTTTTACAAAATTGTTTGACAAAGGAAAGGAAAGAACTTGTTTGAAGTACCGGAAGGGTACGGGAAAGGATGTGTCGACCATATGGAGATGGTCGGGAAGGATAAATAAAATTGGGTTACCCCATCCTAGTGTTTTATGTTGTGGAACTCTTTTGAAGTATCTTCTTCAACAAAAATATAGAGATGTCATAGGATATCTTTTGAAGTATCTTCTTCAACAAAGATATAGAGATGTCATAGAACCCTCTTAGTGTCCCCTTCAACTGTGATGTGGGATGCTATATCCAGAAGAGAAACTGATTCTCTTTCACATGCTTTATCCACAAGAGAAACTGATTCTCTTTCACATGCTATATCCACAAGAGAAACTGATTCTCTTTCACATGTTATATCCACCGGAGAAACTATTCTTCCTCTCTTGTCTTCTTTAGTTAGAATTGTTATCACCTTCTTGATGGTTTGCGAGTACAATTCAAATGTACTCACGGCTTTGTCCCTGGCTATTTACTTGGCCAGACCTGGAGTACTTCGACAGAAGAAGAAGGAGTCGACGACGTCTATGCGAGCTAGGAACGTCTTCCTAGTCAGTTGCCTGTAGGGTTAAGGCAGATGACTTGGGCTCTACGCTGTTGAACTGATTCTGCTACTCTGATGATTAGATTAGGCCCTTCGAGGCTATCTTGTAAAGATGGGTCATGTGACCTTATTGTAATTTTCTTATTCCGTTTTGTAAAGGATGATGTAATTTGATATCAGTTCGGTTATGTGTTCACGGCACACTGATCATGGGAACGCGAACTGTATACATAACAGGGTATTTCGGACAGCTAGTCCGGGGTCCCCACACCTGGTCTACTGATGACTTGGTAGGTGTTCTGAGGGAGCTGGCTGAGCACTCTCTGAACGTTCGGAAGGATGCCAAGCCGGTGCGACAACCACTGCGCCGGTTCGCTGAAGATAGGAGGAATATTATTGGAGAACAGGTGACGAAGATGTTAGTTGCTGGTTTCATTGTGGAAGTCACGCATACTGAGTGGCTGGCTAATCCGGTGATGGTCGAAAAGAAGAAAGATGAGAACCTGGAGGCAAAAGCTCCAAAGGTGTGGCGCATGTGCATCGACTACACCAACCTCAACAAGGCTTGCCCAAGAGATCCTTTTCCTTTACCACGGATCGATCAAGTGATTGATTCCACTGCTGGGTGTGAGCTGTTGTCTTTCCTGGATGCCTATTCCGGTTTCCACCAAATCCCCTTGAAAAAGGAAGATCAAATAAAAACTGCGTTCATTACCCCGCACGGGGCTTACTGCTATATAACTATGCCTTTTGGTTTGCGCAACGCTGGTGCAACGTACCAACGCTGTATGCAAAAATGCTTGTTTGATCAAATCGGAAAGAATGTGCAGCTGTATGTGGATGACATTGTAATAAAAACTAAGGTAAAAGACACCCTAATTGACGATATCCGGCAAACATTCGATAATCTAAGAAGGTTCCGGATGAAACTCAATCCGGCAAAATGTACTTTCGGTGTCCCTGCCGGCAAGCTGCTGGGTTTCCTCGTCTCAAGCCGAGGCATTGAGGTTAATCCGGTAAAGATCCGGGCAATTGAGAGAATGACGATACCACAAGATCTTAAGGATATTCAAAAGTTTACCGGAAGCTTAGCATCACTAAGCCGGTTCATAAGCAGGTTAGGAGAAAAGGCCTTGCCGCTCTACGCCTTAATGAGAAAATCGGATAAGTTTGTCTGGACCCCTCAGGCAGACGCGGCGTTTAAGGAGCTGAAAACAATGTTAGCCACCGCGCCAATATTAGCTTCGCCGTTAGAAAGAGAACCCATGTTGCTATACATAGCGGCAACCAACCGGGTCGTAAGTGTTGTTGTGGTGGTAGAAAGAGAAGAGGAAGGAAAAACCGTCCAGAGGCCGGTATACTACCTGAGCGAGGTGCTCTCCCTCTCAAAGCAAAACTACCCGCACTTCCAGAAAACGACCTATGGCGTGTTCATGGCCGCCACAAAGCTCAAGCACTACTTTGAGGAACATCCTATGAAGGTGGTGAGTGAAGCACCCATCTCCGATATCATGTGCAACAAAGATGCTAGCGGCAGGATTGCGAAATGGGCGATACAGATATCACCATATGTGCCGGTGTATGAAAGAAGAGACGCCATCAAATCGCAAGCTTTAGCTGATTTCTTGGTCGATTGGGCGGAAATGCAGTACAAACCCCCGGATCAAAGAATGGAATACTGGAAGATGCACTTTGACGGATCCAAGCTCAAAGAGGGTCTAGGTGCCGGTGTGGTGCTAACCTCACCAAAGGGAGATCATCTCCGGTATGTTTTACAAGTACATTTCAGGGCATCAAACAATGTCGCTGAATACGAGGCTTTGATCCATGGGCTTAAGGTCGCAAAAGAAATCGGTGCACACCGGATCATTTGCTATGGAGACTCAGATCTCGTGGTACAATAGTGTTCCGGGGACTGGGACGCAAAAGACGCCAACATGGCCTTATACCGGTTTCACGTGCAAAAGATTGCCGGCTTCTTCGAAGGGTGTGAGTTTCACCATGTACCGCGTGCGGAAAATGAAGCTGCGGATGCTTTGTCCAAGCTGGGTTCCTCCAGGCAAGAAATTCCTCCCGGAATAGCCTTGGCACACCTGAGGGTACCATCAATCAAGCCGAGTCCGGAGTCGGAATCAATTTTTATACCGGAATCACACATTGTGCCAATGGATATCGACGAAGGAAACCCGGGGACTGTTCCGGTAAACTCGGGGACTGTTCCGGTAAGATCGGCCGCTGCCGCGCCGGCACCAGAAGAAACAATGCTGGTGGATAACATGGACATAGACATACCGGTGTTCCTAGTTCGGGAGACACCATCATGGGTTAAACCTATAAAGGAATTCCTGGTCAATGGCACCTTGCCGGTTGACGAAAACGAATCAAGGAGGATCCAAAGGAGGTCCAAGGCTTACACCATCATCAATGGCGAGATGTACAAGAGAAGTGTCACCGGTGTCCTCCAAAGATGTGTGGAACCGGAAGAAGGGAAGGAAATGCTCGAGGAGATTCACCGAGGAGAGTGTGGGCATCACGCTTCGTCAAGGGCGCTGGTGGCAAAAGCGTTCCGGCATGGGTTCTATTGGCCAATGGCTTTGGAGAATGCGGAGGATCTGGTAAGAAAATGCAATGGGTGCCGTAGGTACGCCAAGCAAAATCATACCCCAGCCTCCGGCTTAAAAACAATACCATTAACTTGGCCGTTTGCCGTTTGGTGCCTGGACATGGTGGGCCCATTCAAAAAAGCAAGGGGAAACATGACCCACATCTTGGTCATGGTGGACAAATTCACCAAGTGGCTAGAAGTGAAACCCATTGCAAAGTGTGATGGGCACACGGCGGTGAAATTCTTGAAAGATGTCATTTTGCGGTATGGATACCCACATAGCATCGTCACTGAAAATGGCACAAACTTTGCTCAAGGTGAGTTCAAAAGATTTTGTGAGGACAACAACATCCGGTTGGATTTGTGCTCAGTCGCTGTTATCACCAGAATTTGACCGTGTCAGGGGTAGGCCGCGATCAAGATAGGCTTGAAGAATATATATATAGATGGAAGAGATACGTGAATCGGCCTTACATGCAAAGTTGGGCTAAATTGCCCGTGTATCTGTAAGATATTAGATCGCATCTTAGTTTAGAAGTTAGAGTTTTACCCGTGCACGGTTTAGTGCACGCCCACATTAGAAAGTCCCCTGGACTATAAATATGTACCTAGGGTTTATGGAATAAACAACAACCAACGTTCAACCACAAACAAATCTCGGCGCATCGCCAACTCCTTCGTCTCGAGGGTTTCTACCGGTAAGCACCATGCTGCCTAGATCGCATCTTGCGATCTAGGCAGCACAAGCCTGCCCACGTTGTTCATGCGTTGCTCGTACCGAAGCCTTTTTGATGGCGAGCAACGTAGTTATCTTAGACATGTTAGGGTTAGCATTGTTCTTCGAATTACATGCTTTCGTAGTGCAACCCTTGCATGTCTAGCCGCCCTTACACCTATCTTAGGTGTAGGGGCGGCACCCCGCTTGATCATTATCTAGTAGATCTGATCCGTTACGGTTGCTCCTTGTTTCATCAAGGATTAGTTTAACATCCGCAATAGTTAGGCCTTACAAAGGGTTGGAGGATCCAGCGGCGTGTAGGGTGGCGTTTGCTAGCCCTAGAAAGGACGTTCTGATGATCAACCTCGTGTTGGTTTTTAGGCCCTCTCTAGGATCGGCTTACGGTCACCGTGCGCGAGCGCGAGGCCCAATCGTGAGTAGGACAATCCGATTATGCGGTGAAAACCCTAAATCGTCGTAGATCTCATCAGCTTTATCTTGATCAAGCAGGACCACCATATATTCGGACACCCCGTCTGAATCATGGGTGGATCGGCTCTTTGAGCCGATTCACGAGATAACCCCGAGAGCCGATCGAGGCTCGTATTTAACGTTTACGTGTGTGCCCTACAGGAAACTAAGCGAGGCATCATCCACACCTTCCCGACCAGGTATAGGTCAGGTGGCACGCCCTTGTGATAAACATCGGACGTGCGACCAGGGAGGCTTTGCGGGCCGTCGCTCGCGAGGATCGGGGCCAGCCGCAGCCCTAGTTGTTCCCGGCTCTACCGTGCTGACCGTCTCCGCCCGCCGGGGGTTTCGACGTCCAACACATTCCGGCACGCCCGGTGGGACGACCTTCGACATCCACCACATCGCTGTCTGCATCCGAGATGGCGGAAGACACTCCGGTCAAGTACGAGGATCTGCCTGATGAGCTCAAGAAGAAGCATGACGAAATCAAGGCAGTCCTCGAAGCCGAACTCATCGGCTCTTTCCACCGAACCCGCTCCCATGGCGTCAGGTGGAAGGGTTTCACACCTGAAGGCGCACTCGATGGAGTGGACCTGTCCGCACCGTCAGAAGAACGCACCAGGTCGCTGCGGCAGGAGATCAACTACATGGTGGCTCATTCGCTGCACCGCCACTCTGAGAGCCTGGTGAACACTTTGGAGCGCGTCGCTCTGCGCGTCGTCCAGGAAATCATGAGCCACCGGTATTCTCCGTCGGGACCGGCTCTGGGGACTTTCAAAGGAGAGATGCCACTCCAGCCCCAGCCGTTCGCATGGGCAGCACCGGAACTGCCGAACTCATCGGCATACATCGTCTACAAGATTGGTGGTGATCCTAGTGACTACCAATTCCTACCCGAGGCACCCAAGGAGATCCCGCACGGATACGCGTGCGCGTACGTACCGGACTGCAACACCTGGGCACTCTCGAACCAGGCCGCAATATCAGGGGCCTCTGGGACGGCAGGAGGAACATCAGGAGCCGATCCTGAGAAGCAATCGTGGCTAGCTAAGTACGCCACTCCGACAAACCTCCAGAGCCCAGCTCCTGCAGTTGGCTCAGAACCGGAAAAGCAAGCATGGCTGGTTAAGTATGCCACCCCGGCGAATCTTCAGGGTTCGACACCTTCAGCCATCACAGCGGATCAGATTTGTGCAATCCTGAAAGATCAGTTTGGCATGATGCCGAAAAGGAAGACGTTCGGCTACACCAAGCCGTACCCCAACGACTACGAACTGATCCCGCTACCACCCAAATATCGGCTCCCGGACTTCACAAAGTTTAGTGGATCAGATGGTTCCAACTCCATCGAGCATGTGAGCCGATATTTGGCACAGCTGGGCACTATCTCAGTGTCAGACGAGCTGCGTGTGAGGTTATTCTCACAGTCCCTCACAGGATCGGCTTTCGGGTGGTACACATCGCTGCCACCGAACTCGGTCCTGGACTTGGAAGCGGTTGGAAGAGCGGTTCCACCTTCGGTATCACTCGAAGCTTCCGAGGCTGGTATTGCCGATCTTGCTCAAGTACGACGAAGCGCTGGGAAACCGTGGCGAGAATACATCCAGCGCTTCGGGACCATTAGGAACCGATGCTTTTCGGTTCACGTAAGCGAAAAAGAAGCGATCGAGTTGGCGGTGGTGGGTCTCTCATCATCTATTAAGGACGTGGCCTCCCAAGCGGACTACCCTTCGTTGGCGCACATGGTGCGAAGCTGTCGGCATATGAACGGCGCCACCCGGATGTTTACCGGGACAAATTCAAGCGTGCGGTGGTCCTGGTTGAGGCGAACGAAGATGAAGGCGCTATGGGAGATCAGGAGGTAGCGGTAGCTGAATGGACTCGGGCGACAAACCCCGTGTCCTGTAAGTGGGTAAAGCCACAAGTGCCTCCAAAAGGGTTCGACTTCGACGTGACCAAAACTGAGCAGATTTTCGATCTCTTGCTCACGGAGAAGCATATAAAGGTACCCGAAGGCCACAAGATCCCCACGGTGCAGGAGCTGAATGGAAAGCCATACTGCAAATGGCATAACACGTTCTCCCACACCACCAACGACTGCAGGGTGTGGCGACAGCAGATCCAAATGGCGATAGAAAATGGACGGTTAATTTTTAACCAGTACGCCATGAAGGTTGACACACACCCCTTCCCCGCCGTTAACATGGTGGAGTATACTTACCACGAAGGTTGCCAGCCAGGGTCTTCGTTCAGTATCAACATGGTAGGATCTGGACACCACGCTGGCAAGGATGGAGATGAGGACAGCTGCCCTCATAGCAAAGATACAGAGGAAGCCGCTCCGTGCGATCGGCTCCGCCAAGATGGCAAGCGCTACGTAACAGAGGGAGAAGTGAAGAACATAAGATATCAGCAACCTCTCTCTGATCACCTCCTCAACAAGTATGTGAGTCAGTATGACCAACGCCGACGGTCCAGCAATGATGATGAAAGAGATCGTCTGGCTAGAGAAGCCAGAAGACATCGTCGGCATAATCGCGATGAGGAGGAGCACGAACGTTGTGCCAACGAAAAGGGAAGGGAGCGGGACGACGAGGACGAGCACTTGGGATTGTCCCTTCTTCGGACACTGCTGGGATTCAGGAATGAGCCGATTGCCAACAATCGGCAATTGCCCGAGAATGCAACCGGAAGAAGAAGGAGGCAGCCAATGTGTCCGTGTTCGAGCGCTTAGGGCCTCTCCCACCACAAAGCAAACGCGCTGAGTCCCCTCGATGGGAAGATCTCGAGGATTCAGAAAACGAGGGACAAGAAGAAGAAGAAGACAGGTACCACCGGCTAAGGTGGTGCCCTGACGGACTCAGCCGTTCCCAGAAACGCAGGGTTCAGCGATTGCGCGGCCTGGAGGAAGCCGAGAGGTTATACTTGCATACATTGAGGAAGGCAAGGCCTGATCTGGCTGCGAAAGTTCAGCGAACCCTGGATGAAGAGGGTCATCCACAAAGAAAAGAGTGGCGCCCCAAGCAAAGGAAAGCCGATGATGAAACATCGGCTGGCACAAACATGGTGCTCGTTCTTCCGACGAAGCTTAGTGCTCCATGTTTGCCCGATGCACTCAAGGTGGACGACGGCAAGCGCACCAATATGGTAAAGTCAGAGATTGGGCTGGTTTTATCTACCGGCCTGAACGAGTAGCAAGAGTACGCCAATGAGCAAACGCGGCGAGGCTGATCCTTGTGATCGGCCCCAAAAGATTTATGAAGGGACATTACAAAACCTTCACCGAGCAAGCAATGTGGAGGCCGATTCCAGCAATCGGCCAAAATTATCCTCACCATCCGTTACGCCCGGGTTCAACATGTTATCCAACGAGCCGATACCATCAATTCTCTTGACAGAATCGGCTCGGGGGGGCACCCAGGTGGATAAAACACGAGGATATGCAGTAGAAGTGTCTCATCCTTTGGTGATGAGTATTGAAGCATGGGGGCCAATGTATAAATCGGCCGTAAAAATTCAAAAAGAAAAAATCGAAATTTTTTGAGCACAGCCGATGCAGCAGACATCGACTTAAGGATATGAAAGCCGATGCATGGCCATCGACTCAAGGGGAATAACTGTTTCGATCAGAGGGTCAATGGAGCACGAAGGAAGATTTTAATGGAAGAACTCCTCAGTGGAGTAGTTTAAGGGCTCGGATCCTCTCTTCAAGAACAATGCCAAGAGCAGCCTGGACGTGCAAGGCGCAAGGAGTAGATTGAAGAAGCTCGGGGGGCAGCTCACCCTGAAGGTTCTCTGCTTTGGGGCTACGTCAGGATTTGAGGCTAATGTCGGCACACGTGGCTGATTCGCCTTGATTAAGGCTCGGGGGGCAGCTCGCTCTGAAGGTATTTTCTCTGGGGAGCCGATTTGGTTGGAATCGGCTATCCCTACGGCACAACTGGTCTGGAGAATGGTGTTCTGTTACGGAGTCATCAGTTTGAGCATCCAAGACAGTTCCAGGGCTCTTTTAAAGGCGCCTGCTCAAGATCAAGTCGCCAGTTTACTAAGATCGGCTGTGCCATCGTCATCGGCAGAACTGGCTAGCTTGGGGGGATGGCTAAATTGGCATGTCTCGCAGATTATCGTACAACTGATGCGTTACCATCGGTCACTAAGCATGGATTAGGCCAGCAGTCGACAAACTCAGCATGAAAGGAATCGGCGAAAATCAAGTTAAGGGAAATTCTTCATTAGTATTGGGATTTCTTACAATGGAGAGCCGATTGCTCAAGGAAGGAAGAACAAAAGAAGGGTCTATTGACCAATCTACTACTGCTAGGCCTATACTAGTAGATCCTAATCTACGGGCCATCACTGCCCTCATCGTCATCCTCAGAACTCTCATCGGCACTGCTGCCGATGGGCTCCTCGTCGCTACTCCCGTAGCCCTCCACGGGGGCTTCATCCCCGTCTTCGTCGTCGCTGCTGTCGTCGTCCCACCACATGCGGAGGCGTTTCGCCGGCGGGTAGCCCTTGAGGGAGTCGTCGTCGTCGTCTTCCTCTTCCTCTTCTTCAGAGGTGGGGCAGCCGTCCCAGGAGAACTGGTCGTCCTCGCTTTTTGACTCCAGCTCCCCGTCGGCGAGGAACCGAAGATCTTCATCCCCGCTGGTCAAGGACTTGTCGTCCTCGGACCAAATGGAGGAGGCGTGGCTCTCCTCGTCCCATTCTTCTGGGGCACGGATTTCCGGCGGCGTCTCGCGGGAGGAATCGGACCCGTAGGAGAGCTCGGAGGAGGAGGAAGAAGACATGGTGGAACAGAGGGTTTTTTGGTGCTAATGCGAGGAGGACGAAGGAGATGCAAAACTGTTTAGAATGGTTAAATAAAGGGGATATGAGAGGGATTCAATGCCACAGCAGTTTCCGAGGAGATCTTGCCCAACAGGAAAGTTTTGCGGCCACGTGGAGAAGTGGAAGGGGCAAGGCGTCATGATGAGGATTCTGCGGCAGTTCTGCTCTGCCACGACATGACCCGACGGGAGGAAAACATAATGATTTTGGAAATGTCATTTCCAAAACCAGGGGGGCATGTGTTATCACCAGAATTTGACCGTGTCAGGGGTAGGCCGCGATCAAGATAGGCTTGAAGAATATATATAGATGGAAGAGATACGTGAATCGGCCTTACATGCAAAGTTGGGCTAAATTGCCCGTGTATCTGTAAGATATTAGATCGCATCTTAGTTTAGAAGTTAGAGTTTTATCCGTGCACGGTTTAGTGCACGCCCACATTAGAAAGTCCCCTGGACTATAAATATGTACCTAGGGTTTATGGAATAAACAACAACCAACGTTCAACCACAAACAAATCTCGGCGCATCGCCAACTCCTTCGTCTCGAGGGTTTCTACCGGTAAGCACCATGCTGCCTAGATCGCATCTTGCGATCTAGGCAGACAAGCCTGCCCACGTTGTTCATGCGTTGCTCGTATCGAAGCCTTTTTGATGGCGAGCAACGTAGTTATCTTAGACATGTTAGGGTTAGCATTGTTCTTCGAATTACATGCTTTCGTAGTGCAACCCTTGCATGTCTAGCCGCCCTTACACCTATCTTAGGTGTAGGGGCGGCACCCCGCTTGATCATTATCTAGTAGATCCGATCCGTTACGGTTTCTCCTTGTTTCATCAAGGATTAGTTTAACATCCGCAATAGTTAGGCCTTACAAAGGGTTGGAGGATCCAGCGGCGTGTAGGGTGGCGTTTGTTAGCCCTAGAAAGGACGTTCCGATGATCAACCTCGTGTTGGTTTTTAGGCCCTCTCTAGGATCGGCTTACGGTCACCGTGCGCGAGCGCGAGGCCCAATCGTGAGTAGGACGATCCGATTATGCGGTGAAAACCCTAAATCGTCGTAGATCTCATCAGCTTTATCTTGATCAAGAAGGACCACCATATATTCGGACACCCCGTCTGAATCATGGGTGGATCGGCTCTTTGAGCCGATTCACGGGATAACTCGAGAGCCGATCGAGGCTCGTATTTAACGTTTACGTGTGTGCCCTGCAGGAAACTAAGCGAGGCATCATCCACACCTTCCCGACCAGGTATAGGTCGGGTGGCACGCCCTTGTGATAAACATCGGACGTGCGACCAGGAGGCTTTGCGGGCCGTCGCTCTGAGGGACTGGGGCCAGCCGCAGCCCTAGTTGTTCCCGGCTCTACCGTGCTGACCGTCTCTGCCCGCCAGGGGGTTTCTGACGTCAACAGTCGCACACCCGCAAGGCAATGGCCAGGTTGAAAGGACAAACGCTTTGGTGCTTTCCGGCATCAAACCAAGACTCATCGATGCGGTGGAAAAATCGCTGGGCTGTTGGCTTGATGAGCTACCATCGGTCTTTGTGGAGTATAAGAACAACTCCAAACCGGTCTACCGGATACACTCCATTTTTAATGGTTTATGGACAGAAGCGGTCATACCAACCGACATTCTCCATGATTCACCAAGGGTGCAACTCTATAACGAAGAAGAGGTAAAGGAAGCTCGAGAAAACGATGTGGACTTGCTAGAAGAAGCAAGAGAGCTAGCCTTGGCAAGAACAGCCATTTACCGAGCAAAACCTCAGACGCTATCACAGCCGGAAGGTTAACCCGAGAGTGTTCCGGGAAGGAGACCTGGTGCTACGCCTAGTGCAGCGCACTGAAGGCAGGCACAAGCTTTCCCCGCCATGGGAAGGGCCTTTCATTGTGAGCAAGGCTCTCCACAATGATGCCTACTACCTGATCGATGCACAGGAATGGAAGAAAGGAAAGGCGGACAGGTCCGGAGAGGAGACCAAGCGTCCATGGAATGTAGCTCTGTTGCGTCCTTTCTACTCTTGAAGTTGTGGTGTAAGAAGTTCCTTTTTGTACCTTACCTGCTATGAATAAAAGATGTCGGAACCTCGAATGAATCTCGGGGACTACCCCACTAAGATTGCATGTAACTTGTCTATTTTTTCAGTTTACCGGTTGCTTATTGAACGTTTTTTATTTCCGGTTTAGTAGTGTGCTAAACCCTACCGGAGTCTTCGACTCTGCTGCTGTCCGCAACCCGGCTTCATGGCAAGCAAGATAAACCGGTAGGGGATAAGCACACGAACTGCAAAGAGGGAGAGCGGGAAAGAACAATCCGGAAAAATTAACTAACCCCGGTTATACCGGTTTTTTGCAAAAATTTCGAGTTATTTCTAAGTTCAAGAAAATGCTTGCTTGGTAAAAGAACTTTGTGCTCGTACGCCAAAAACGCCCAGAGAAGGTAGGCAGAGCCAAAGCAAAAGAGCCAAGTGTGCATCAAATTGGATGCGGAAACAGTTTCGAAATCATTGCAGTGCAAGACCAAAATCAAAACCATAAGCAAAGTGCTAGCAAGCAAACCAACATAACTTAATAAGTTACCGGTGTGCAAGACACCGGCATAAGTTGTACCACTGCCAAAATAGAGCTTAAGTTTTATATTACATCATAAACCCCGGCATACCGGGGTGGAATTTAACGAGGATTGTTTTAAGACCAACAGGACAAGCATGATACAAGCATCGTTCAGGCATATTTCAAGCAGCGCCGGCCTCAGGAGCTTCCGGTGGCACATCCTCGGCACCCTCATCCACGCCTTCATCTTCCTCCTCCTCGCTCAGATAATCCTTGACGTCTTCAGGAGGGGGGATGAAGGTGCGCATCTCGGCGTACTCCGCGATGTGGTACGCGCGATCCTGCCGTTTGGCGGCAAGGACCGGATCCACCTCAGTAGGAGCTCCTTCGCGCACGCCAACAAGGGCGTCTAGGTCCAGCTCCGGGTACCAGGAACAGGCAACGCGAAGCGCTGAGTCTGCTCCGGCACGGGCGGCAGAGCACTGCCACTCCCGGATCCTTCGACCGGCACCTTTCAGGCGGTCGCTGATGAGGGCGAAAGTGTCTGGCACCACTTCTCCAGGCCAGAGAGTCCTGAAGAGTTGGGAGGCCACCTCCGGAATGTCTGAAAGGTTCTGGTCCACGGAGCGCATGTGGGAGACCCGCGCGTTCAGCGCAACCAGATGGTCGTAGGGATCCTAGGCCGCAGCCAAGTCCTCGCACCCCTGGGCAACCCGGTGCTCATCGACCTTCTTCACAGCGTGAGTCTGGGAATCCGGAAAGAGCACTGCAAGACAGAGAAAAGAAGCTAAGTGCATGTTGCCGGAACAAATAAGCTTATAAGCAGAAACAGGAAAAGGGGAAAAGAAAAACATACGGAGGGCAAGCGCATCAGTCCGCGCAACTAGAAGGTCATATTCCTTCTGTTCCGCCTTCATCCGCGCGACCTCGTCCTCGGCTGCTTTCTGCGCCCTGGCGGCCTCCTGCGCGGCGGCTTTGTGCACCTTGGCGGCCTTGCCTTCAGCTGTTTTCAGCGCTTTGGTGGCCTCCTCAAGCTCAGTCTGCAGCACCACAGTGGCGTTGCCGGCATCCTCCAGCGCCTCATTGAGCCTAGCCTCCGCAGCAGCTTCAGTGGCCTTCAGTGCCTTAGCATGGTCAAGACCAAGCTGGACATACTGGCGCTTAAGCTCCCCATAGCGGGTCTCCTGGGCGCCCAGCTCTCCTGGTGCTTCAGGACAAGTTTGTCCTTCTCAGCTGAAAGCCGGAAAGAAAGTGTTAGCACAATTGCACTAATGCAATACAGCGAAGGCAAATTAATCGGAAAGAAGGAAGCTATACCTTGGAGTGCGGCAATCTGGACCTTGAGGGCCTCGATGGAGGCTTCCGGGATAGTTGTTATGTGAAAAACTTGTAAGTAACAAAGAAAAGAAAGGAAAGTCTTCCGGTAAAAAGATGCCGGAGGCGCAAGAAGCTACCTTGGCATTTGCTGTGCGCCTCACAGAGGTCCCGGTGCTCCCAAAGAAGCTCCTCGAAGAGCTGCTTGCGGGCGTCCGCCGTGCTCTGTTCAAACGAGAACGGTTGTGAAAAAGGTGTCGGTTTCGGAGATTCGTTAAAGAAAGTTTTGCGCTAAGAGTTGCGCTCTCAACCCAAAACTCGGGGACTAGGAGTTCGCGGTATCTCTAAAGAAAGTTTTGCGCTAAGAGTTGCGCTCTCAACCCAAAACTCGGGGACTGGGAGTTCGCGGTATCTCTAAAGAAAGTTTTGCGCTAAGAGCTGCGCTCTCAACCCAAAACTCGGGGACTGGGAGGATATATATAGATCCGGAAAGAATAAAATCGGCATCAGCAAAAATTACAAGAAGCATAGTGGAACTTACCACCACATTGCTGGTAGCGTCATGCCAGGCGTTGTCAAATTCCCGCACGGCGCGCTTGAGCCGCGTGAAATGCCCTTCAGTGCACTTGGGGCCGGCGGGATCAGCAATGGGGAGCCGGTCTTTTCCCACGCCGCGCGTAGCCGCGGAAACATCCGCTTGATTCCACTTCTCAGCGTAATCAAGCAGATGCCCAGCTCTTTGCCCTCGCGCTTGAGCTCAACGATCCGGCCCAGGAGGCCGGAAGGTTTCTCCGAGACCGCAGCGGCGGCGGGCCCGACGTGCAGCACCAAGGACCGCGAGCCGCTGGAGGCGCTGCCATCCACAGCCTTCCCGCGTGACGCCCCCGGCTTGAGGGACTTAGTGGTCTTGGGGGCTGCCGGCGGCGGCATCAGCGTAGTCGGGGGAGGTCCCTGGCTCGGCGGAGGTGTGGGCGTCGCCTCTGGTACAGGAGTTTCCGGCGGCAGCGTTGGCGTGGCACCAGGTTGCTCAGGAGCTGGAGCTTCTGGTGTTGGTGCGGAGGTTGCCGGCACGGAAGTTTCCGGCACGGCCTTGGAGGGGGAAGAGCGTGAACTCTTCTTCTTATTCTTCTTTTCTTTCTGGACGGGAGGAACCAAAGGTTCCGCCCGCCCGGCAGCTTCTTCCTCGGCGCCGGTGTTGCTGGCGCCGGTGTCTTGGGTTTCTGGAGGGGAGGTAAGATCCTCCTCCGCGCGGTGGTCAGGAGATTTAGGGGCCGCGCGCCCCGAACTTGTAGTGCCCCCGGAGGGAGGCAGAGATGTTGCCGGCACCAGTTGGTGTCGGGCTTGAGTGAGGAGGAGGAGTTGATGCCCCCGCGGAGCCGGCAGAGCCCTCAGACCTGGGCCCAAGCTTGAGCGCAGGGCTGAAAGAGAGAAAAAGAAAGAGTTGGAAAAAGTAACCGGAAAAGAACTAGGCACA
The DNA here is from genome assembly GCF_022539505.1 of Lolium rigidum. Lineage (NCBI taxonomy): Eukaryota > Viridiplantae > Streptophyta > Magnoliopsida > Poales > Poaceae > Lolium > Lolium rigidum. The sequence continues at coordinate 75,154,150 of NC_061510.1, forward strand.
AGCGAAACGAGCAAAAGAATGTGGCTTACCCGGAGGAAGTGGGCATCTGCTTGCCCTTGTAGCGCCTCGTGCCTACTTGCTTCCCGGCGAAAGGTTCGGTCCGGAAGCGTTTGGCAGGAGGGGCTTGGCTTGACTCGGCATCCGACGCCGGGGTCTTGTTCTTCTTGCCCCCGACGACGAGGTTGTCCAGGAACTCCCGGCCAACCTCGGCCTGCAGCGGGGTGGCATGCTCGTGAATCTGTGGGTTGATGTTGGTTGAGGGAGGATCTACAGAGGAACAATAACGGTAAAATATAAGAGATCAAATAGAGAAGCTACCTCAAGCATGGTCAGGTCGTCAGACGAACCAGCGGGCTCCGGCGGAGACTTGCCAAGGCGCGAGGCTGGGGTCTTGCCCATCTTCGAATCCCTCCAATGAATGACGGGGTCAGGGTCAAACTTGTCCAAGCCACGCTTCTGAGGAGGACCTCGTCGGTCAGACTCGATGCCGGGGAAACGGTCCTTGGCCTGAAAGAACAAGAAAGATAAAAAGTGGTTAATCACAATGCAAAAGTTACCGGATCACCGGGACCGTACATCTCGCTCGTCTTGTGCATGCGGCGCTTGAGCGGAAGCACCCGGCGCGAGATAAAGGCACGGATGATATCATCTGAGCAGATGTTGGTGTCCTTCATCAGTTGCCTCATGAAGCGTATAATCCGGTTGGTCTCTATGTGAGACTCCTTCGGGTTGTAGCTCCAGTTGGCCCTCGTGGGTGGCGCCGGATTGAAAGGCGGCAGGTTGATAAGATCTGCGACGCCCGTGTTTTTCACATAGAAGAAGGTCCCTTGCCATAGACGGCAGGACTCGAGACCAGAGAACTTGAAAAAAGGGCTCCCTTGACGGGAGCCGATGATGCAAGACCCGCATTGAACGGGGGGTTTGGGTTTAGGAATTTCCTTGCCCTGAACGGAGTTGATCCGAAGAGCAAAGAAGCGGGCAAACGTCTCGCGAGTGGGACGAATGTCGATGTAAGCCTCCATGAAGGTGGCATAGCAGGAGAGGTAGAAGATGGCGTTGCCGGGGAGATGGTGAGGTTGAAGTTGATAAAAGTCAAGGAAACGCCGAAGCCGCGCTCAAAGTGAGCGAGAAAGACAACTCGTTCACCGGGTTCGGGCTCCGGTACGATCTCGTCGCGAGGAAGCCGGCAGGCAACGCTTTCCGGAATCCTCCTAGACCGGTAAAGCCAGTCGATCTCGAACTTGGTGACGTTGGAGCCCATCCAGGCCCCACGGGTGATACCGGATGTATCCATACCGGAACCCTCACTAGAACTACCGGATTCATTATTGCTACCGGACTCAGCGTCCATCCGGGCGAGATCGGCGGACAGTCCGTCGGAGGGTTTGCTACGCCGGCTAGCGGAAGAAGAGGCAGAAGAAGAAGTAGAGGAAGATTCCTCACTAGACATGGAATTCGATGAAGAGAAACAAGAATCCCACGATCTACCCCCGCGTGAAGATCTACGAAAGAGAGAAAAGGCAAGAAAAAGAAGAAGTAAATACGCTACTGAGCCGAGATCTAGAAAGCAAGCAAAAGAGGGGCGAATCCAGATTAAGCCTAACCTGAGGCGGCTGAGTCGCTGAAGGAGGAGTTCGCCGGTGGATTGGCAAGCTTGCCGTGGCGAGGGAATCCGCCGGCGGCGAGGTGAAGAAAAGCTCGAAGAAACACCAATGCCGCGGCTAGGACAGAAGCGCTGCAGGAGTCCTTCACGCGGTGAAGTTCGGCGGCGTCCGGCGGGGCTGCGGCGGAAGTCCTTCGGGCGGCGGAGCTCCAACGGCGAAAAGGAGCGGCGAAGGCGCGGAGAGCAAGAGTGCTGTACGCGAGGAGGTGGAGAATGCCAGAAGAGGAAGAAGGAGGAGCGGTTCCCTCTTATAAAAGAAGAAGGAGAGGTGGGCCGAAAACCGCTGGGCCTCGGTGGTTAAGGTCGTGGGCCGCAACGTTTCGCTCCACAGGCCGCCACGTGGCATGGTGATACACACGAAAAAATGGAAAGCCACAGGGAGGTGCACACGGATCCAGAGAGGCGGTTGGGATTCACTGAGAAGCAATTAATGCGCGCGCGGAAGCCGAAGGGAAGTGACCCCTGACACTGGCGCGTCAGTCACAGTGCGCATGTCACTGACAGGCGCGGGGCCCGAGATATTCTCGCCTTCGCCGAGGAAGTGTTTAATGACCAGCATGCCGGTAAACAAGATGCCGGGAGATACCTTGCAAGAAGGGAGAACGTAAGTCTGGGAAAAGATGCCGGATCCAAGCAAAAGCCGGAAAAGTTAAACCGGTATCAAAGAAAGTGAGAACCTGGCATGGTCTGTTGGATAGAATCCGCCAGACTATACCAGCTTTGGGGACTAATGTTGGGGGGATGACCCCCGGTATGCCAAAGGCATGCCAAACCGGATGGTTTGAGCCATCAAGATACCGGTTTAATGTTCGTACCGGAACATAGAGATAAGAATTTAGCAAAGTGAGGCTAAGCCGGTATCCCCAAGAGGGGTATGCCGGAACCGGATAAGAAGATACCGGACTACCGGAAGGAAGAGCATGTCGGCAGGACTGGTCAAAGATCCTCTTCAGAGCTAGAAGACAAAGATGAGCTAAGCAAAGTAGCTTTAAACGAAGGGCTGACGATAAAGAGAAGGATGACGGTCAAAGAAGCTGGAGGACGTCAGCATCCCTGATTAAAGAGGACTCCGGTGTCATTTATGATTAAAGTAGCTTTGTAAAGTAGTTTGTCTAGTCAAAGATGCCATTAGGGTTTCTTGCCCTGTAAGCCACCCTCTCCCCTATATAAGGAGAGGGGGCAGCCCTTCTTACGGGCGGACACACGAAGAGAGCTAGGTCTAGAAGAACACTTGTACTGAGAAACTTGTAACCTGTTGAGATCAATAAAGAAGATGATCTAGAGCGAGTTCTTCCTTATGTCTTTCTTCTTCAACCTCTAGCCTTGGCTAAGTTCTTGAGGAAACCATCCGAAAGTTCATCCCGTCTAATCACAAACCCTCCCCCGAATCCTCTTGCGTTCATTCGGCCCCAACTTAAGCCATCCTATGGCATCTGTCTGTTCACCACGACGACACAACAGCACATTCACAACCTTAGAACTTTCTGTCACTGTCCCAGATTCAATGGAGGCATGAACCCACTATCGAGCATAAATACTCCCTCTTGGAGTCACAAGTATCAACTTGGCCAGAGCCTCTACTAGCAACGGAGAGCATGCAAGAACATAAACAACATATATGATAGATTGATAATCAACTTGACATAGTATTCAATATTCATCGGATCCCAACAAACACAACATGTAGCATTACAAATAGATGATCTTGATCATGATAGGCAGCTCACAAGATCTAACATGATAGCACAATGAGGAGAAGACAACCATCTAGCTACTGCTATGGACCCATAGTCCAGGGGTGGACTACTCACACATCGATCCGGAGGCGATCATGGCGATGAAGAGACCTCCGGGAGATGATTCCCCTCTCCGGCAGGGTGCCGGAGGCGATCTCCTGAATCCTCCGAGATGGGATTGGCGGCGGCGTCTCAGTAAGGTTTTCCGTATCGTGGCTCTCGGTACTGGGGGTTTCGCGACGAAGGCTTTAAGTAGGCGAAAGGGTAGGTCAGGGGGCGACACGAGGGGCCCACACAACAGGGCCGCGCGGCCAGCACCTGGGCCGCGCCGCCCTAGTGTGTGGCCGCCTCGTGGCCCCACTTCGTTTCCTCTTCGGACTTTTGGAAGCTTCGTGGAAAAATAGGCCCCTGGGCGTTCATTTCGTCCAATTCCGAGAATATTTCCTTACTAGGATTTCTGAAACCAAAAACAGCAGAAAACAACAACTGGCTCTTCGGCATCTCGTCAATAGGTTAGTGCCGGAAAATGCATAATAATGACATATAATGTGTATAAAACATGTGAGTATCATCATAAAAGTAGCATGGAACATAAGAAATTATAGATACGTTTGGGATGTATCACTCGCATAGACCAGATCATGGATTCCACCGCAGGCTGCGACCTATTGTGTTTTGTTGGAAGCCTTTTCGAGGTATCATCAGATACAGATGGAGGGAGAAGACGGGAAAAAATAGCGTTCATCACCCCTCCCCCCTTGGGATGCTTCTGCACCGAGGAAGTGCGCCTTTGGTGTGCCATCGAGAAAGCTGATAGGTTTCTTGGTTTCACACCGAGGAATCGAGGCTAACCCGGATAAGATCAAGGCCATCGAGGACATGCAGATCCCCCGAAGAGTCAAGGATGTACAACGCCTGAATGGTTGCATTACCGCTTTGGGCCAGTTCATCTCCCGTCTGGGGGAGTGGGCCCTTCCTTTCTTCAAACTTCTGAAGTCGAAGGGGTCCGTTGATCGAGTGGACGCTTGAAGTGAAGCGATCGTTGCAGGAATTTAAGAAGTACTTGGCCTCGCCCCGGTGCTGGTGGCGCCCGAGCCGGGAGAGCTTCTGATGCGGTACGGTGTAGCCACCAACCAGGTGGTCAGCACCGTGTCAGTGGTGGAGCGGGAGGAACCCATGACCAAGGCGCTGCAATCCCTGCGAGATGCCCCAGAGGGAGGCTCGGTGGTGAAGGAGCAAGGTCCGCCTCCGGGAGTAGGCAAATAATGGACTGATCACATAAATTATCTCATCTGTAAATAAATTATGTCCAGCAGTACGGTGATAATGCGTCAAATTCTAATTAGTAAGAAAACTGGGTTCCTGATAAAAGGCGAACAATATGCCTCCGAGCATTCCTGTCAAATCTCTGAGAAACCACTGCCAGAAAACAAAGTATATTTAGAAAAAATAAGAGAAAATACAACAATAAACCCAATAAAATAAGAGAATGCAGAAAGAAGGTGCAGGCCAGGCCGCCTAGTTATTGCAAATCGCACATAGCTCAGGCTGTATGTATTCACTGAACATCCATGCTTTGTCACAAGTAGCTAGACACATCATTCGTGCACACGCACGTACGCCGGCCTGCGCGGAGCGAGAGCGAGGTCAAGCAGTGGTCAACATGCGTGCTCAAAGAGAATGACATGGAGGTGCGCTAGCTAGCTGCACGTCCGGCCGCGTTCTCGTCCCAGTCCTAGCATGCCTCACGGAATCAAAACATGGAAACAACTGGAAGCAAAACATGGAAAGTGGAAACCGATTGGAAACAAAACATGGAAAGCCACCACCGCGTATTGAATTGGAAATCGACTCCAAACCCAAATCCTCGGGCAATATAAGTACCTGAATCCTACTGTCCATCCGGCACCACTCCCTCTCCCGCAATCCAACATTCCAACCTAGCTTTCTCCCTCCCGCCATCCAAACTTCTTCTCCACTTCCTTTCAACCCTGCGTCCGATCCATGGAGACGGACGGAGAGCTCGACGACTTCTACAGGCACCACCAGTTCAAGCCTTCCAAGGAGGAGGCCGTGACCTACTTCCTGCCGCGCCTCCTCGCCGGCACGCCGCTGCCGCACGGCGCCGACGGCCTCATCCGCCACGCCGACGTCTACGCGTGCGAGCCCAGGGACCTCGCCGCCCAGTTCGCGCCCGTGCCTAACGCCGCCAGCACCGGCGACCGCTTCTTCTTCACGACCTGCAGGCGCAAGAGCGGGAACGACGCCCGGGTCGTGCGCCGCGCCGGGGCCGGCACATGGACCATCCAGACCACCGAGGACGTCTACCACGAGGGGGCCAAGGTCGGCGAGGCCAAGCACCTGTCGTTCAAGAAAGGGAAGACCACCACCGGCTGGGTCATGAAGGAGTACCGCTGCCTGCGTCCGGAGGCCGTCGTCGCCGACGGGGAGATGGTGCTCTGCAAGATCCACCTCGCTCAGCACGCGCCCGCCGCCGCCCGCCAAGAATCCGACGCGTACAAGCTGCTTCGTCAAGAACCAGCACAGCCTGCACCCGCGCAGCAATCATCTCACAAGAGGCCAGCGCCTGCTGCTGCCGCCGCCGATCCGCTCTGCTCCAAGAAGATGAGGATGGCAGCCCCTGTCCCGGAACCTGACTGCCTGGTCACGCCTGCCGCGAGCACGCACGCACAGAAGCTGTACGGCGTTCCCGTCCCAGCACCCGAGGAGATGGAGTACGAGGATTGTCCGGTGTGGTTGACGTCTGCCGCACCCGTTTCATCGCCGGCTGCGTCCACGGAGGTGCCCCACGGGACTGAAGCTGACGACGACACGGGCCGGATGTCTTGCACGATGGAAGAGCTTCTCGGGCCACAACAAGAACAGGAGCGAACTCTCCCCGTGGAAGATGAAGACTTCGACTGGGATTCACTCAACAGGGAATCAGAAGTGCACCTGCTGCTAAGGCCTTGGGATGATGATGGCTGGGAATCAGAGGAGCAAACTCCCCCGGTCGAGGCTGAGAAGATGGACACACACCAGCCTGCGCCATCAGCTAGCTGGGAGCTTCCAGAGGACCTGCGAAACCTCTTGGCTGATCACGACGACCAAGAAGCACTGCTCTACATGGGGTGCAGCTACAACACCGTAGCGGCGGCCTGCCTTCACGCTCCATCGTTTCAGGGATTCTTCTCGTTTGGAGCTGTCAATTAGATCCGAATTTTTTGCAAAGTGTAATGTGTTCAGGGATTCTTCTCGTTTGGAGCTGTCAATTAGATCTGAATTCTTAGCAAAGTGTAATGTGTTCGATGTTACTACATTAACTCGTCTTGTATGTTCGTTACTTACAGCTGTAGTTCGCCCATTCAAACTAAAATTGTTGATGTTGTTCTCTTACCTGATCTGATCAATGTTCTGAGATTTCTGTCCCTGTCCACTGTGTTTTTTGTGATCATAATTGAGCATTCATGATGCAACCCGTAAAAAATAAAAAAATAAAAACAGCATGCGTGATGCAGTTCTCGATTTGAACAATACCAACGGATTCATAAGTCCAAGCCCTGTTACAATGGAGCTGCCGAATTTGTGCAACTTGATGAAACTAGGACTGGAAAAATTCAACAATGTGTGAATTTCCAGTAGTGTGGAATCACTTTGCAGGAGAACATCAGTTAGCTAGGCAACATGAATGATTTTTAGTCTTTTGCTTCCTTCTCTCCCCAATTCTCGGTTTCACCATCTGCTGGTGCTTTCTTTGCTCTTCTGTAACAGTTCGTTCCTGGCAATGCACATCCTTCGTCATACAACGCGGCCATGTCAAATAGATACTACCATCTACAGCTGTTTCCTCCTACTTTGTCTTCTCATCCGATTGACCGTAAAGCCAATGTGCCTTCCAAACAATCGAATGCGAGAGAAGCTGTTCTGTTGAGTAACCTTCCAGTTTCAGCTGTGATAAATAATTTTGGGTAAATGAGCCATGAACTCGCTGGGAAAATAATGGATACAATAAATCCACTAAGTGCAAAAACAGTCGATCACAAGATTATGACAAAATAACTGTGGAGGCACTACTTTTTCATAATCTAAGCTCCCTGTCCTACAAACCTGCATAAGGCCACCCCGTGATGCATCAAGGCTAAAGAAAATTATAGGGTGACTTACAGGCATCAATTCACAAACTGTATACATATACAACGGACACATCGGTACTCCTTTTCATTACCTAAAGCTGAGGGAGTAATCTCCACAAGCCTAGCATTAACAATATGAACAAGGAATTAACTATGATATCTGATTCTTTGATCTGCGTTGTTATTTTCGACATTTTAAACTTTCACTGTTTGTACGTGTATACAGGAACACTGAGAGGCTAAGCTTCTATTTAGTAAAGCATTAAATACCAACCCTAACAAGACAATCACAAGGTGGGCATCTTAGGATGTACAGTGTTTTACCTTTGAGATGAAGGTGCTGTATTTCTCATCCATCCATTGGTGAGCCTCCGCATGGCAAGATTTGCTCTTCTGCATCAGACGTGCTAAGACGAGCCCATGTATGAAGGACTTCAAAACATCAGTTGCCACTGCTTGCTTGTGTATGAAAATGTGAACGCTGCCTTCCTTGTCCAGCAAAATGTAGTTGGCTGAATAAATTTGGGAAGTCAGCAGCAAAATGTGAAGAAAGTCAGCAGCAATTCATATACTATCACATTAAACAAAACAAAAAAGATCATACCATTTGTATAGTAGGATCTTGTTTTCGCAATTAGCAACCTGTTAAATTTACAAATACTCCATAAATCTCTCTTTAATCCTCAGGCAATGTCTCACACATAAGAAACACAGTTCAGAAGTTAGAACTTACATATCAGAGTGTGTAAGAGTTGAGGCTTTAGCACCTAGGTGTACAAGCTCATGTGGAAGTTTAACTCTAAGAAATTTCCGCCAGGTTGACCAAAACGGAAGAATGTGCTCTTGCTTGGAAACTTGTTGTGGAGTAAGAACTAGGAAAAGAGTTTGATGATTAAATAATAAAACTTCTTGCATTGAATTTTAGCAGATTGATAATAAAATTATTCTTGAGACGATAATTACAATGCCACAAACAGATCTACAAATAAAACTACATATGAGACATGACAAGATAAAGAGCCACAATTTGGAGCATACACTATAATTGATAATAAAATTAACTAAGATTCTCACTATGGAATATATCTTGTTAGGTCCGCTAAACACATACTAAACTCAGTTGAGTTTCTTAGATGCTACTGATCCTGCATGGTTACTAACCGCAAAGCACAAGAAGATGGATTTCATGAAACCAGGAAAAGTAAAGGGGTACACTCACCTTCATCATCTTCCATAAAAGAATGCAGCAAAATGGAAGTTCTCTCATAATTTAGTGTACTGAGTGAAAGTGACTGCACTGCCTTGTAATTTGCTGAATTTGTGCAAACAAAAACAAGTAAAAGTTTGTAAACAGAAGATTTCGTCAAATCTCAGTTGTGCTAATTAAATGCACTATCAAGTCAACATTATTTTCTGGATACTTATCATGAGATCAAATTCTAGTGGGGCCACACAACTTAACAGGAGAATAGGAGATCGAGACTGAGGATTTTTACTAGAAATTCAAAATTAATTACTGTCTTGTTTGAATATCTTGCTATTTGAAGTTAACAGAATCCGAGGAAAATTCCATCTTGGATTCATGCAGGCAACAATATACTGGATGACGTACTTCAAACATATCTGGTGTATTATTTCATTTTCCCATTTTGTCCATTTTCTTTTCTTTTGGGGTGCATTCTTCCATAATGAACAGATATTAATACAATATCTACCATGCAACAGATTCAACATAGTTTTCTTCCAGAAAAGATCAACACAATTTGCAGTCATGCAAGGATATGCCTAATGGTAGAAGCTAAGCAGAAGCTTTTCTTTTCTTCCTCTATCACATATGCCATAATTGTTCTAACAGTAGGGCGCCCACAGACCACAGTGATGATACAGATGATTCAATTATAATTGGTCTATTTCGAAAACAATTCATAGAATAGTAGGTATGTCTAAAATAGAGTAATGACACACTCACCGAACATATGGAATATTGTGAGAGAAAGGAATGAAACCCATACAACAAAATCATGCCCCCTGGTAACATGCGCCAACAGCATTCCTAGTCCCATTCCAGACATTGTTGCAAGTGTCTCCTGGCTGCCCTCCTGACGAGTGAAATATACTCCTTTAGCTACATTTAATAATTTACCATCCAAATTGCAGCTATAAAATTGTTGAGATTGTTCAAACGTACCTTTGCAGATATATCAGCTGCATTATTTGCAAGTGCAAAATGCTGTGTTAATGCTGCTCTAGTTGCTCCACTGGCAACACCAGCTATACATAATGACCAATAAACTGGCTAAGAAAATAACCATCCAATTTTTCCTTAGAAGCTTCTAAATTATTGACATGTAAATTATCTTACTGAATGAGCGAGATAAGCTGCCTAAGCACACTATGACTATCAATGATGAAAGAAACAAAGGGCTTACGAGATCCATCAACATCCTTGTAAAACAACAACAAACAGTGTTATCATACTTTCATATTTATAGCATGTTCTTTGTATGGCTCGGATCATGTAAGGTATATGTCTAGGAACATGGTACACACAAAATTATACTGTTAGGCTACTATATACAGAAGACTCCCGGAGAAATAAGTAAGTATTACTCCTTACAATGTGTCGGCGGGGTGAGAACCGGGGCCCCCATCCCGCCGGGCGCGTGGAAGAACGTACCACAACTCAAGACCAGGCACACCGAGCGTGGCGCTTCGTCGGGACAATACTGGGCCTGTGGGTAACCCCTTTCCTATGGCTGGAGTTGAGGGTTGGGAAGCCCCCGGTGGTGGAGCTACTCTAAGATGTCATGGGCACGTCCCCGACAACACCTGCGAAGAGCCCGCCCCGAGATAAACTTCCCCGCAATCCCGAGACCGCCTAGACGGGGTCTCCCCGGGAGGAAGAGCCCCCGGGAGCCACGCCCTGCATGATCCCGGTAGTGCATGATCAACACCTGGCGTGCCGCTCCTGCACCACCAATCAGCGGCACTGCGACAGGCCCCCGTGGCCCCTGCGCGTGCATAGGATGGTGCTGGCCATGTCACGTGGGCTGAGGGACGCGGTTCGTCCGCTCTTGAGGTGGCTCAGGTGTTTGCCACTTGTGTTGCATGCTCGTTTTCCGTGTATGTTTCCCTTTTCTTATAAAAGGGAGGAGAAGAGAGATAGATCCTAGAGGGAGGGCGAGTGCATAAAGGCTTGGGGGAAGGAGGAGAAGAAAGTTGTATCGGAGGCATTGGAAGAGGGAGTCTCCGCTCCCTATGTAAGTTGTTCATCATCAAGAAGATCACATAAGCAGGACGTAGGGGTTTCACATTTTGCACCCTGAACCTAGGTAACATCATGTGTCTTTGTGTTGTGCGTGATCCCGTTTGCAGCGCCTAGTTCCCACTAGCTGAACAAAAAGGGGTGTAGACGCTCGGTGTCCGCCGTCCCCGGGACGTGACATATGGCACGCCAGGTAGGGAGGCGCTCGCGTTGCTTCAGGATCAGCGTCCGCACGGGAGATTCATAGAAGCGGCAAGCCCTTGGCCTGAGTGCCCCATTTGAGCTTCACATGTGCTCGCGTGCCGCCTCCCCTTTGGGGGAAGCGCCCGCTGAACTATGCGCAGGTTTGGGGGGGAAGTCTCCGCTGAATGGCCCTGTCAAGTGCCGCGGTCAGGCGAGGAGCGAGGAAGATAAGGTTCATCGAGCGGGCATGGTGTCGCAGCTCCTGCGACCACTACCTCAGGCCCGAGTGGCCCGCCATGCACCCAGAAAGAAGCGTTGGCTACGCTGCGAGCTATGTTCCAATTTCCCCCAGCCCGGGGAGATCCAAACTTTGCCGAGTGGAAGGACAGTGTGGAGAAGCTCCTGATTGATGTGGAGCAGGGCAAGCTAGGGCCACCCCCCGGGATGTTCTGCGGCTGAGGTCGCGGTTTGCCTGCCGGGTAGCTTGGCCCCTGGAAGCTAGCACGCCGGTCCCAAGTGCGGAGGGACCGGCGGGTTGGAAGCCCGCTCCCTTGGAGCCCCGCAAGTGTCTTATCTCCTAGAAGGGGAGGATCGTACAGGGGGCTTGGAGAGGGAAGAGGCCCCCCGCGACGGGCCTGCTGGGGGCCTTTTTTGCACAAGGCACATATCAAAAGCTCACCAAGCAGGTTCCGCTCTTTGGCCACATGACTCGTTCTGTGACCATAGGTGCGCACCTGTCGCCGGAACGGGAGGAGGAATTGGTCGGTTTCCTTCGGGAAAACGCTGATGTCTTTGCCTGGGACTCATCTTGCCTGCCCGGGGTGTCCCGGGAGGTAATCGAGCACAAGCTAGCCGTGGATCCTGCGGCCAGGCCTATCAAGCAGAAGGTGCAAGGGCAGGCCCAAGACCGGCAGAACTTCATCATTCATGAGGTTCTGAAGCTGGAAGCTACCGGGGTGGTTATCCGTATCCTGCATCCGACCTGGACCGCAAACCTGGTCATGCATGGTGCCCAAACCGAACCTGAAGAAGGGGATGTGTGTGGATTTCACGGGCCTGAATCGTGCTTGTCCAAAGGAATTGTTTCCTTTGCCTCGCATAGACGAGATCATGGATTCCACCGCAGGCTCCAACATGTTGTGTTTCCTGGACGCCTTTTCGAGGTATCACCAGATACAAATGGAGGGAGAAGACGAACAAAAAATGGCGTTCACCCCCCTCCCTTGGGATGCTTCTACACGGAGGAAGTGGACCTTTGGTGTGCCATCGAGAAGCTGATGGGTTTCTTGGTTTCACACCGAGAAATCAAGTCTAACCCGGATAAGATCAAGGCCATCGAGGACATGCAGATCCCTCGAAGGGTCAAGGATGTACAACGCCTGAACGGTTGCATCACCGCTTTGGGCCGGTTCATCTCCCGTCTGGGGGAGCGGGCCCTTCCTTTCTTCAAACTTTTGAAGTCGAAGAGGCCCGTTGATCGAGTGGACGCTTGAAGTGAAGCGAACGCTGCAGGAACTTAAGAAGTACTTGGTGGCACCCAAGCCGGGAAGCTTCTATTGCGGTACGGTGTAGCCACCAACTAGGTGGTCAGCGCCATGCTAGTGGTGGAGCGGGAGGAACCCATGACCAAGGCGCCACAATCCCTGCGAGATGCCCCGGAAGGAGGCTCGGGAGTGAAGGAGCAAGGTCCGCCTCCGGGAGTAGGCAAATAATGGACTGATCACGTAAATTATCTCATCTGTAAATAAACTATGTCCAGCAGAGTGATAATCCGTCATATTCTAGTTAGTAAGAAAATTGGGTACCTGATAAAAGGCGAACTATATGCCTCCGAGTATTCCTGTCAAATCTCTGAGAAACCAGTGCCAGAAAAGGAATTATATTCAGAAAAAAAAGAGAAAATACAACAATAAACCTAATAAAATAAGAGAATGGAGAAAGAAGGTGCAGGCCAGGCTGCCTAGTTATTGCAAATCGCACATAGCTCAGGATGTATGTATTCACTGAACATCCATGCTTTGTCACAAGTAGCTAGCCACATCATTCGTGCACACGCACGTACGCCGGCCGGCGCGGAGCGAGAGCGAGGTGTGCAGTGGTCAACGTCCAGTCCCATGCCTCACGGAATCAAAACATGGAAACAACTGGGAGCAACAGTACGAGTGATTTCGATTGGAAAGTGGAAACCGATTGGAAACAAAACATGGAAAGCCACCGCCGCGTATTGAATTGGAAATCGACTCCAAACCCAAACCCAAACCCAAACCCTCGGGCAATATAAGTAGCTGAATCCCACTCTCCATCCGGCACCACTCCCTCTCCCGCAATCCAACCTAGCTTTCTCCCTCCCGCCATCCAAACTCCTTCTCCACTTCCTTTCAACCCTGCGTCCGATCCATGGAGATGGACGGGGAGCTGGACGACTTCTACATGCACCACCAGTTCAAGCCTTCCAAGGAGGAGGCCGTCACCTACTTCCTGCCGCGCCTCCTCGCCGGCACGCCGCTGCCGCACGGCGCCGACAGCCTCATCCGCCACGCCGACGTCTACGCCTGCGAGCCCAGGGACCTCGCCGCCCGGTTCGCGCCCGTGCCTAACGCCACCAGCACCGGCGACCGCTTCTTCTTCACGACCTGCAGGCGCAAGAGCGGGAACGACGCCCGGGTCGTCCGCCGCGCCGGGTCCGGCACATGGACCATCCAGACCACCGAGGACGTCTACCACGAGGGGGCCAAGGTCGGCGAGGCCAAGCACCTGTCGTTCAAGAAAGGGAAGACCACCACCGGCTGGGTCATGAAGGAGTACCGCTGCCTGCGTCCTGAGGCCGTCGTCGCCGACGGGGAAATGGTGTTCTGCAAGATCCACCTGGCTCAGCATGCTCCCGCCGCCGCCCGCCAAGAATCCGACGCGTACAAGCTGCTTCCTCAAGAACCAGCACAGCCTGCACCCGCGCAGCAATCGCACAAGAGGCCAGCGCCTGCTGCCGCCGCCGCCGCCGATCCGCCCTGCTCCAAGAAGATGAGGATGGCAGCCTCCGTCCCGGAGCCTACCGCGAGCGCGCACGTACCAGCACCCGTGGAGATGGAGTTCGAGGATTGTCCACTGTGGTTCACGTCCGCCGCACCCGTTTCATCGCCGGCTGCGTCCACGGAGGTGCCATACGCGCCTGAAGCTGATGGCGACACGGGCCGGTTTTCTTGCACCATGGAAGAGCTTCTCGGGCCACAACAGCAAGAGCAGGAGCAAACTCTCCCCGTGGCCATGGAAGATGAGGACTTCGACTGGGATTCACTTGACAGTGAATCAGAGCTGCACCTGCTGCTAAAGCCTTGGGATGATGATGACTGGGAATCAGAGGCACAAGAGGAGCAAACACCCCCGGTCGAGGCTGAGAAGAACTACATCGAACAGGTCGACAGTGACACACACCAGCCTGCGCCATCAGCTAGCTGGGAGCTTCCAGAGGACCTGCGAAACCTCTTGGCTGATCACGACGACCAAGAAGCACTGCTCTACATAGGGTGCAGCTACAACACCGTAGCGGCGGCCTGCCTTCACGCTCCATCGCTTCAGGGATTCTTCTCGTTTGGAGCTGTCAATTAGATCCGAATTCTTTGCAAAGTGTAATGTGTTCAGGGATTCTTCTCATTTGGAGCTGTTAATTAGATCCGAATTCTTAGCAAAGTGTAATGTGTTCGATGTTACTACATTAACTCGTCTTGTATGGTCGTTACTTACAGCTGTAGTTCGCCCATTCAAACTAAAATTGTTGATGTTGTTCTCTTACCTGATCTGATCAATGTTCTGAAATTTCGGTCCCTGTCCACTGTTTTTTGTGTGATCCTGATTGAGCATTCATGATGCAACCCGCAAACAATTAAAATAAAAAAACAGCATGCGTGATGCAGTACTCGATTTGAACAATGCCAACGGATTCACAAGTCCAAGCCCTTTACAATGGAGCTGCCGAATTGTGCAACCTGACGAAACAAGGACTACAAAAAAATTCAACAATTCAGCAATGTGTTACAACTTCCAGTAGCGTGGAAACACGTTGCAGGAGAACATTAGGGCAACATGAATAATCTTTAGTGTTTTGTTTTCTTCTCTCTGCAACTCTTGATTTCATCATCTGCTGGTGCTTTCTTTGCTCTTCTTTTAACAGTTCGGTCCTGACAGTGCACATCCTTCGTTTATACAACACGGCCATGTCGAATACTCCCTCCATTTCCCTTTAATCGACGCGGATTTAATACTACAAAGTTTGGATCGGAGGGAGTAGATACTACCATCTATAGCTGTTTCCTACTACTTTATCTTCTCCATTCACCACCACTTTTTCTCCGGCTACGGCGGCTGGAACGGTAGGACATCGGCGTTCGGCGCTCGAGGTACAAGCGGCCGCAAGACAGCGAGGGCGGTTCCTCCTTCACTGCCGGCTCCTTCTTCGGACGAAGGGGCGCCGGTGCCAAGGAGGATGACCTAGCCCCATCGCGGATGCTGATTCCGCCACTCCGTCTCGGTGTAGGGTACGGCGTCGATCGTTGTTGGCCGCTGGAGCTGTAGCCAGAGCGCGACGATACCAAAGAGCCGTGGGATCGGTCGCCGTGTAGGACACCGACCGGCGAGGAGGCTCCTGAGGCAGCCGCGGGAGGTAGCCATACGCGACATCTCATCGACGGCACGCCCGTGCTACCAGGCTCGCCGGCCGACGCGGTTTAACCGACTGGAGTTGGGACCGGCAAACCTTGCAATCTCCGCCTCGCATTGCCGCTGGAACACGTCCACCCATTCGCGGGTTGACGGTGACTACTTTGGATGGGTGCGCTGCTGCGGCGTCATCTGTGTTCATCGCTTGTCGATGAGCGCGCGAAACTTTGCTCCGCCGGCAGCGGTGGGATGGTGTAGCCGGCGTTCGACAAATGCCACCGGTGCGGGAGGCGGTATTCCGGTAGCACGAGAAGGTGGGTTCGGTAACACCTCCGCCTCGTCGAGGTTTAGGTTGTGTGACCTGTCTTCACTAACGCCGGTGCCGCTACCACCGGCCTCGTGATTGTGCGCCATGGAGGCAAAGAGGAGATGTCAGCGGCGGCTAGGGTTTGATGGAGGAGGGGAGTGGTGGAATGGGAGTACACGGGGAGGAACAGGCGGTTTATGGCGGGCGGAGGAGCGTTGTGTCGTCGCCGCGTGGAACTGGCGGGCGGCGTCCCGTCGTTTCGCCATCGCCTCCAGAACCGTTGCGCCCATTGAAGATGACGACCGCCCGCCTCCACGCGGGCATTTAATCGTGACTAGCGGTTACTCTCGCTGCTAGGACAGACTCACACGCATAATCTGACATGGCGCGAGGCGTGGGCACGCCCATTCGGCACCCCGCGCTAAGCGGCCGGCACGGGGTTGCCGGCGATTGTATTGAGCTCTGCAACTAGCCAGCTACTTATTAGACGCGCCGGTGTGGGCCAAAAATCACACCGGACCTTCAAATTGCTATTGGGTCACTATCAGGCCCGCGGGTGGAGATGCTCTAAGTGAAGAACAGATTCACAATACAACGAGTTTCAGAGAACCTATCTATTCGATTTTCTACTTTGAGAGGAAGCTTGTAAGAGCATCTCCACTCGTTTGGCCTCCCCACGCCGAAATCCGGATGAAACAACCGCCGGATTGGACGAAATTAATTCGTGGGGAGAACCATATTCCCGCCGTCCACCCGGAGTTCGCCCGACAAAGTCGAAATTCAAACAAAACGCTGTCCCGCTACAAAATACGCCCAGGTCGGCAAAAGGATCAGCCACAAATCGGCAATCGGAGGGAAATTACACTGAAACAGGGGCGTCGGCAGTACCGTCTGGCACGGCGGTGTCTGACGGCCCAGTTTCGTCACACGCCGTGGTCGAAGCGGTGGCCGATGTCGACGTCGAAGTGGCGGCAGTCGATGTCGTAGACGGTGAGGGCGAAGCACTGGCCGGAGTGGGTCGGAGGATATCGGTGCGGTGACCCTCGTACCGAATCCTCGTCTCCTCGTCCATCAGGGTTGTGTTGCCGCCCATCAGAAACGCCAAGTCTGTGTTCCTCTTCTTCGCCGCGGCCGTCGTCTTCAGCAGGGCGATCCGGGCGCCTTGGTTGGCGAGCATCTCCCTCCACCTGCCGTCGAACTTGCCGTCCCTCCCGGCGGCGTGCGTCCTCTTGGAACATGGCAGGCGACAACGGCGAGAAGCTCGAAGGGGAGAAAGCCGACGGGGAAGTGCTTGTACCTTGGATCGGCCACTGGCCGGGGAACATGGCGGCGGCGCCGCCGCCGCGAGGATGGCCCATGCTCATGGCCATGGAGACCTTCCTCGCTTGTTCGTCCTCCGCCGCCAACGCCGCCCTCTTCGCGTTGAGTTTCTTCTCCCTCTCCGCCCTGGCGCTTGTTTCGACCTGTCGCCGGAGCTCGTCCGCCGCCCACTGTGCGTTGGACACACCCGGCGGCCGCTCCTTCTTCGGCCGCGACTTCCTCGGCTTCGGCGGCATGGTGGTGGACGAGAAAGAGGAGGAGGAGGGGAATAGAGACGGCTACACAAATTCGGCGGAAGAGAATGGGGATATGGAAGCAAATTGGAGGGAAATCGACAGATTTGGCGGTCCAGTCGCCGACTACGAGGGTCCACAATCCTCTTTCGCGCCAAATTCTTTCGTCCGGAGTCCCCGAGCGCGCCTCGGGGGACCGGGGATGGCGTGGGTTCGCCGGATGAATTTAGGCCCAAATTCGGACGAAATCGAGGAACCGGGGGCGCGACTGGACCGAATTACGCCGTCCGGATGGGAAAATCGTTGCTCGGGGGCCTCGTCGGGGAGACGAGTGGGGATGCTCCAAGCACTTTGTTTCAAAAAAAAAAGTGAATATATGATCCGAGGAGTCTAACTGAGCTTGCTAATTAAACTTGACAAAGGATTTACAATGTAAGATCCTACAGGAATTTAGTCTAGATCTAGGTAGAATTTGGATAAATTGAGAGATCAAGCCGATCGGGGATCCAGCCTATCCACCCAACCACCCACACAGCTGTTCCCGTCGGGGTCCGAGCTTCTTTCTTCCGATCCAAGACAAGACACACGCACACGCCACGGTTCTCTTAAGTACAAGGTAGGTTTACGCTATTACAAGGCCTATCGGGCCCAATCTCGGTCCGATAACCAGCCGGGCTTCTAGCATTCCTCTTGGGCCTTGGCATGTCAGTTGAATCATCCCTGCTTCCCTCTCGATGATCTTCTGGCTGCTCTTGGTCGCTGACAATCCCCTTCCCTTGAAATCCTGCTTGTCCCCAAGCAGGTGCACGGGGAAACTTCTGCTGTAGTGATTCCTGATCCTCCCAAGTAGCCATTTCCTCAGGTGCTCCACTCCACTGGACGAGAACTTGGACGATTGTCCTGAGACCTTGCTGACGGATGCGCCGTTGTAGCACACGAACAGGCACCTGCAGCATAGCGTCAGGGGATGGCAATTGGGGAAGTACCTTTTGTCCAGGACCGAGGCAAGGCTTCAACTGTGACACATGGAAAACCGGGTGGATCTTGCTAGCAGGAGGCAATTCCAATTTATAAGCGACTGTACCCACACGAGCGATGATGGTGAACGGTCCGAAGAACTTGAAAGAGAGCTTGTTGTTGGAACGCCTGACCAAGGAAGACTGCAAATATGGTTGGAGCTTCAGGAAGACTTCATCACCAACAGAGAAGGACCTTTCCACCCGATTCTTATCAGCCTGGTGCTTCATTCTCTGCTGCATACGGAGGAGATGCTGGCGGACAGATGCCAAAATCAAGGCCCGGTCTTGTAACCAAACAGAAACATCTGTTGAAGAGATGCTATCACTAGCTGTGAGACCAAAATAGCGAGGTTTCCTCCCATATAACACCTCGAACGGCGACTTGCCCAGAGAAGAATGCCAGTTGGAGTTGTACCAAAATTCACACAAGGACAACCATTTAGCCCAGTGCTGAGGGTGGCTGCTTATAAAACAGCGCAAGTAACACTCAATGGACTGATTGACCCTCTCAGTCTGGCCGTCCGTCTCTGGATGGTTAGCTGTGCTGAGACGCAATTGCGTACCTGTAGCTTGGAAGACTGACTTCCAGAATTGGCTGGTAAAAACTGGATCCCTGTCCGAGACCAAGGACTTTGGCATTCCATGCAACTTGTAGATATTGTCGACAAAGGCTTCAGCTACTTTGGAGGCAGTGTAAGGGTGACGAAGAGGAATGAAATGGGCGTACTTGGACAATTTATCGACGACGACGAGGATGCAATTGAATTGGCGCGACTGAGGAAGCCCGTCAATGAAATCCATTGTTGCCATCTCCCAAGGCTCAGATGGAATCGGAAGAGGTTGCAAGAGACCCGCAGGCAAGGTACGCTCTGGCTTGGCCTGCTGGCACACACGACAGCAGCGGACATAGTCACGAATTTGGCTCTTCATACCTGTCCACTTGAAGAGAGACACCAGCCGGCGATATGTTACTGGGAATCCAGAGTGACCTCCTACTGGACTATCATGGAACGCTGATATGAGTTGCAGTTGCAATTGATCATCACTGCCAACCCAGATACGCCCTTGGTAGCGTAGGAGTCCATCACGAACAGTATACTTTTGTTCAGCGTCAGGAGAGATAGCAAATCGTTGAAGCTTTTCTTGGACGAAGGAATCCTGAGCATAGCTGTCAACCACACGATCAAGCCAGGCCGGTTTAACTTCAGTGACGGCCATGACTTGTGAGCTATGGACTGGTTTGCGAGACAGAGCGTCGGCTGCACCATTGAGAATTCCCTTCTTGTACACCACCTTGTATTGCAGTCCCATCATCTTGGTCAAAGCTTTTTGTTGCCAGTTAGTGTGCAAACGCTGGTCAGTAAGATGTGTTAAGCTCTGGTGATCCGTGCGGATCACAAATTCACCAATTTGCAAATATGCTCGCCATTGCTGCACTGCCAAAAGAATGGCCAAATATTCCTTCTCATAGACCGAGAGTCCTCTGTTGCGGGGCCCCAATGCTCTGCTGACAAATGCGACCGGATGCCCTTGCTGAGACAGCACTGCACCAATACCAATATCACACGCGTCAGTCTCCACTGTGAACGGCAAGTCAAAGTTGGGTAAAGCCAGCACAGGAGCAGTAACCAGTGCTGTTTTCAGCGTCTGGAACGCCAACTCTGTAGAATCCGTCCAAATAAACAGGCTGTTTTTCTTCAGTAACTGAGTTAGCGGCTGAGCTATGACTGCATACTGGCGGATGAACTTCCTGTAGTAACCAGTAATTCCAAGGAAACCACGGAGTTCCTTAACAGTGGTTGGTCTAGGCCAAGTTTGAATAGACACTATCTTCGAGTTATCTGTGGCAACCCCGTCAGCCGAGATGACATGACCTAGGTATGCCACACTGTTTTGTGCAAAGGCACATTTGGAGAGCTTGACCTGCCATTTCTCCTTATCCGTAACGAGTCAACACAGAATTGAGGTGGCCCAAATGGTCTTCGTATGTCTTGCTGTAGATCAAGATGTCATCGAAGAACACGAGCGCGAACTTGCGCAAGAATGGAGCAAGCACTGCATTCATGGCATGCTGGAATGTCGCTGGGGCTCCCGTCAACCCAAAGGCCATAACTCGAAACTCAAAATGACCATGGTGTGTTTGAAATGCAGTTTTATACTCCTCACCTGGAGCTAGTCGAATTTGGTGATAACCTGCGCGGAGGTCCAGCTTGGAGAACCAACAAGAACCAGCTAACTCATCCAGTAACTCGTCAATAACCGGCAGGGGATACTTTCCTTTGATTGTCAGAGCGTTGAGGTGACGGTAATCGACCACCAGACGCCAAGTCTTGTCGCCCTTGCGCACCAAGATCACAGGAGAAGAGAAAGCGCTGTTACTGTGCCTGATCACTCCTTGACGTAACAAATCCTGAATCTGCTTCTCTATCTCGTCCTTCAGCTCGGGAGCAACTCTATACGGTCGAAGTGAAACAGGACGTGCTCCAGGAATCAACGGTATATGGTGATCATAGTCTCTGCTTGGCGGCAACCCTGTCGGTTCATCAAAGACGGAAGCAAATTGATCCAGTAGCTTCTGGACTCCTTCAGTATGCACTACAGTGTGTCCAGATTGATCAGTTTCCTGTGCTATCTGCAATTCCACCAGCACATGAGTAGCTGCCACATCACCCTCACCATGGAGTACCACCAACTGATCCTCTCTTTGTATCGCTATCCAATTCATGGCCCAATGAGTGATCATGGGACTATGCTTGGCCAACCAATCCAGGCCAATGATGCCATCATAGCTATTCAAGGGTAATATCCTGAATGAGTCAGTGAAGTCACAACCATGAGAAGACCAATGACACACCGGTATATGTTCTGTGCATTTGAGAATGGCCCCACCAGCTACCTTAACAAATACAGGCTTCTCCATGGGCTGGCAACCAGACAGCAACTGTGCCTTGTCCTGGTCTATGAAACAACTAGAACTGCCTGAATCCACTAAAAAACGAAGTGGCTGCCCTTGAATTTGCACCTTGAGTACCATAGACTTCGCTGATTTTGTGCTGGCATCAGAAGCAGCAGCTGACAGCAACATGAGATTCTCAGGGCTTGTATCTTCCGCATCACAGTATTCACTGTCTGATTCAGACAACTGCAAAGATATCCATCATTTCCTGGACGACATGGAGCTGGATGTTGTTCTTACACTGATGCTCACGACTCCACTTTTCACCACAAACAAAACACAACCCCTTGGATCTGCGAAAAGCCTTAAGGTTCTGCCACTTATCTTCAGAATTCCTAGCTGGGTCAGGTGCTTTTCTGTCATCAGGTGGCTTACCAATCCACTTAGCAGGTGGCGGCGGTGGAGGAACAGAAGTATGTGCGTGTTGTTGGCGCCGAGAAGAATGATGTGAACTACTGCCTGAAGAATTACCCATGAGTGCAATCCCTTCACCTAATTCCTCATACAACAAGGCGAGAGTGTAGGCAGTGTCCAAGTCCTTTGGCTGCTGGATAGCGACGAGGACACGAACTCCAGGCTGCAGCCCATCCAGGAACCGCGTCAGATAGTGAATAGGATCCGGTTTCTGCTCATATGCTGCCAGTTGATCCATCAAATCCGAGAAGCGCTGCACATAATCCTCCACAGTACCAGTTTGAGAGATACGGAACATACGCCTGAGCAGAATCTGGTGTTGGTTCCGGGTAAAACGAGTCTGTACTGCTGCTACAAACTCATTCCAGGGTGGATCCGGGCACTGCTGCACATACGACTCCAGCCAGATTGCTGCTGCTCCAACAAACAGTGAAGAGGCATACGAAGTCCACAGCAACGGCGGGGTGCTCCATCGCTGGAAATACTCCTCACAGCGGTGTTGCCACAATTTGGAGTTGTTACCATCAAATTGTGGCAAGTCGACCCGCGGCGCGGAGCCAGACGCATCAGCAATCTCATAGGCAGCGCGAGAAGAATTACTGGTGGAGGGGAAAAAATTTTGGCCGGAAGGCGTACCTCCTCCCGGAGGAGGCTGGTGGCTGGCACCAGCTTTCCCCCGGAGTTGCAGATCATCGCGGTGCCCATTAGGGCCGACTGCTCCATCCCCCAGGGCCCAGGCGTGCTGCCCCGGTGATCCCGCCGCCGTGGCGGTTGGAGTTGGGCGGATGGCGCGGTCCACGGTTTGCGTCAGCAGCGCGATCTCGCTGCTGAGGGAGCTCTTGATTGCGGCGAGTTCTCCACCCAGATGCGTGCGGATCTCCTCCAGATCCGTCCCGAC
The DNA here is from genome assembly GCF_022539505.1 of Lolium rigidum. NCBI lineage: Eukaryota > Viridiplantae > Streptophyta > Magnoliopsida > Poales > Poaceae > Lolium > Lolium rigidum. The sequence goes on from NC_061510.1 coordinate 75,176,927, forward strand.
CTTGGCTTGGACAGAAGTGATGTTGTCGGAGACGCCCTTGAGTTCCTTCGTGGTGTCGACGACGAACTTGCGGACGGAGTCGAGGATCTCCTTCTTGTAGTCCAGGAACTTGCTCTCGTACTCCTCCGTGGTGGACGCCTTCAGGAGCTGGTACAAGGCTTGCGACTCCGGCGACAGCTCCTCCATGATCTCTTCCCGGCGACGAGCGGCGAAACGAGTCGCGTGGCGGTGGATCGGAAACTCCAGATCTCTCTCCTCACGGTGGATCGTTGTGGCTCTAGATACCAAATGTAAGATCCTACAGGAATTTAGTCTAGATCTAGGTAGAATTTGGATAAATTGAGAGATCAAGCCGATCGGGGATCCAGCCTATCCACCCAACCACCCACACAGCTGTTCCCGTCGGGGTCCAGTTCTTTCTTCCGATCCAAGACAAGACACACGCACACGCCACGGTTCCTTAAGTACAAGGTAGGTTCACGCTATTACAAGGCCTACTGGGCCCAATCTTGGCCTGATAGCCAGCTGGGCTTCTTAGCGTTCCTCTTGGGCCTTGGCATGTCAGCTGGATCATCCCTGCTTCCCTCTCGATGATCTTCTGGCTGCTCTTGGTCGCTGACATACAAACTGCACTTTGATTCGGACTCGTCCACACACCTGCAAGGCTAAAGTAGATCGAAACTTTGCTGGCAAGTTAGCCACGAGAAGAGCAGCACAGCTCGGATTCAAAACATGGAAACAACTGGGACACAAAACATGGAAACCCACCGTATTGAATTGGAAACCGATTCGAACATCTAAACCCAACCCTCTGGCAATATTTCCTAGTTTCCTTTCTAGTACGCGTGATTTCGATCCTTATAAGTAGCTGAATCCCACTCTCCATCCGGCAGCACTCCCTCTCCCTCTCCCGCCATCCAACCTAGCTTTCTCCCTCCCGCCATCCAGTCAACCTAGACGCAGAGCAGCTCCGCGTCCGATCCATGGAGGCGGACGGGGAGCTCGACGACTTCTACAGGCACCACCAGTTCAAGCCTTCCAAGGAGGAGGCAATCACCTACTTCTTGCCGCGCCTCCTCGCCGGCACGCCGCTGCCGCACGGCGCCGACAGCCTCATCCGCCACGCCGACGTCTACGCCTGCGAGCCCAGGGACCTCGCCGCCCGGTTTGCGCCCGTGCCTAACGCCACCAGCACCGGCGACCGCTTCTTCTTCACGACCTGCAGGCGCAAGAGCGGGAACGACGCCCGGGTCGTCCGCCGCGCCGGGGCCGGCACATGGACCATCCAGACCACCGAGGACGTCTACCACGAGGGGGCCAAGGTCGGCGAGGCCAAGCACCTGTCGTTCAAGAAGGGCAAGACCACCACCGGCTGGGTCATGAAGGAGTACCGCTGCCTGCGTCCGGAGGCCGTCGTCGCCGACGGGGAGATGGTGCTCTGCAAGATCCACCTCGCTCAGCATGCGCCCGCCGCCGCCCGCCAAGAATCTGACGCGTACAAGCTGCTTCCTCAAGAACCAGCACAGCCTGCACCCGCGCAGCAATCGCACAAGAGGCCAGCGCCTGCTGCCGCGGCCGCCGGTCCGCCCTGCTCCAAGAAGATGCGGATGGCAGCCCCCGTCCCGGAACTTGATTGCCCGGTCATGCCCGCCGCGAGCACCCACGCACAGAAGCTGTACGGCGTTCCCGTCCCAAGCACCCGAGGAGATGGAGTACGAGGATTGTCCGGTGTGGTTCACGTCTGCCGCACCCGTTTCCTTGCCGGCTGCGTTCACGGAGGTGCCCCACGCGCCTGAAGCTGACGACGGGACTGAAGCTGACGACGACACGGGCCGGATGTCTTGCACGATGGAAGAGCTTCTCGGGCCACAACAAGAACAGGAGCGAACTCTCCCCGTGGAAGATGAGGACTTCGACTGGGATTCACTCAACAGGGAATCAGAAGTGCACCTGCTGCTAAGGCCTTGGGATGATGATGGCTGGGAATCAGAGGAGCAAACTCCCCGGTCGAGGCTGAGAAGATCGACACACACCAGCCTGCGCCATCAGCTGACTGGGAGCTTCCAGAGGACCTGCGGAGCCTCTTGGCTGAGCACGACGACCAAGAAGCACTGCTCTACATGGGGTGCAGCTACAACACCGTAGCGGCGGCCTGCCTTCACGCTCCATCGCTTCAGGGATTCTTCTCGTTTGGAGCTGTCAATTAGATCCGAATTCTTTGCAAAGTGTAATGCGTTCAGGAATTCTTCTCGTTTGGAGCTGTCAATTAGATCCGAATTCTTAGCAAAGTGTAATGTGTTCGATGTTACATTAACTCGTGGTCGTTACTTAGAATTGTAGTTCGCCCATTGAAACTAAATTGTTGATGTTGTTCTCTTACCAAATCCGATCAATGTTCTTGAAATTTCTGTCCCTGTCCACTGTCTTTTTCTTTACAAGTTTTACTGTATCCTGAATCCTGATTGAGCATTCATGATGCTACCCGCAAAAAACAAAAACAAAAAACAGTGTGCGCAATACAGTTCTAGTTCTGAACAATGCCAATGGATTCACAAGTCCAAGCCCTTTACGATGGAACTGCCGAATTGTGCAACATGACAGAAACTAGGACTAGAGAAATTCAATACTTTAACAATGTGTTAGAACTTCCAGTAGCGTGGATTCACTTTGCAGGAGAACATCAGTTAGCTAGGTGACATGAATAATTTTAGTCTTCTGTTTCCTTCTCTCTGCTACTCTTAATTTCGCCATCTGCTTGTGCTTTCTTTGCTCTGACAGTTCGGTCCTGACCCTGCACATCCTTCGGCATACAACACGGCCATGTCGAATAGGTACTACCATCTACAGCTGTTTCCTCCTACTTTGTCTTCTCATCCAATGGACCGTAAAGCCAATGTGCCTTCCAAACAATCGAATGCGAGAGAAGCCGTTCTGTTGAGTAACCTTCCAGTTTCAGCTGTGATAAATAATTTAGGTAAATGAGCCATGAAATCGCTAGGAAAAGAATGGATACAGTAAACTATCTGCAAAAAACAATGGATCACAAGATTATGACGAAAATAACTTCTGAGTAAATAGTTTTTCATCATGTAAGGTCCCTGTCCTACAAACCTGCATAAGGTCGCCCTGTGATGCACCAAGGCTGAACAAAAATTATAGGATGACATATGGGCATCAAGTAGACTACATGTATCTATTCCCCATATACAGCGGACACATCGGTACTCCTTTTCATTAGCTAAAGCTGAGGGAGTAATCTCCACAAGCCTTACCATTAACAATATGAACAAGGAATTAACTATGATATCTGATTCTTTGATCTGCGTTGTTATTTTCGACATTTTGACTTTGAGGGAACTTCCACTGTTTGTATGTGTATAGCAGGAATACTGAGAGGCTAAGCTTCTATTTAGTAAAGTATTAAATACAAACCCTAACAAGACAATCACGAGGTGGGCATCTTAGGATGTAGTGTTTTACCTTTGAGATGAAGGTGTTGTATTTCTCATCCATCCATTTGTGAGCCTCGGCGTGGCAAGATCTGCTCTTCTGCATCAGACGTGCTAAGACGAGCCCATGTATAAAGGACTTCAAAACATCAGTTGCCACTGCTTGCTTGTGTATGAAAATGTGAACACTGCCTTCCTTGTCCAGCAAAAAGTAGTTGGCTGAATAAATTTGGGATGTGAAGAAAGTCAGTAGCAATTCATATACTGTCACATTTATAAAAAAAAAGATCATACCATTTGTATAGTAGGATTTTGTTTTCGCAATTAGCAACCTGTTAAATTTCCAAATACTCCATAAATATCTCTGTAATCCTCAGGCAATATCACACAAATAAGAAACACGGTTCAGAAGTTAGAACTTACATATCAGAGTGTGTCAGAGTTGAGGCTTTAGCACCTAGATGTACAAGCTCATGTGGAAGTTTAACTCTAAGCAATTTCCGCCAGGTTGACCAAAACGGAAGAATATGCTCTTGCTTGGAAACTTGTTGTGGAGTAAGAACTAGGAAAAGAGTTTGATGATTAAATAATAAAACATCTTGCATGGATTTTTAGCAGATTCTAACAAATGAAGCAATAAAAGTTATTCTTGAGACGATAATTACAATGCCACAAACAGATCTACCATAATAGTGCATATGAGACATGACAAGATAAAGAGCCACAATTTGGAGCATACACTATACTTGATAATAGAATTAACTAAGATTCTCACTATGCAATATATCTTGTTAGGTCTGTTGAGCACAAACTAAACTCAGTTGAGTTTCTTAGATGCTAACCGATCCTGCATGGTTACAGTAACCGCAAAGCACAAGAAGATGGATTTCGTGAAACTAGGAAAAAAGGAAAGGGGTACACGCACCTTCATCATCTTCCATAAAAGAATGCAGCAAGATGGAAGTTCTCTCATAATTTAGTGTACTGAGTGAAAGTGACTGCACTGCCTTGTAATTTGCTGAATTTGTGCAAACAAAAACAAGTTAAAGTTTGTAAACAGAAGATTTCTTCAAATCTCAGTTGTGCTAATTAAATGCACTATCAAGTCAGCATTATTTACTGGATGCTTCTCATGAGATTAAATTCTAGTGGGATCACACAACTTAACAGGAGAATAGGAGATCGAGACTGAGGATTTTTACTAGAAATTCAAATTAATTACTGTCTTATTTGAATATCTTCCTATTTGAAATTAACAGAACCCGATGAAAATTCCATCTTGGATTCATGCAGACAACAATATACTGGATGACTTACTTCAAACATATCTGGTGTATTATTTCAGTTTCCCATTTGTCCATTTTCTTTTCTTTTGGGGTGCATTCTTCCATAATGAACAGATGTTAATACAATATCTAACATGTAACAGATTCAACATAGTTTTCTTCCAGAAAAGATCAACACAATTTGCATCCATACAAGGATATGCCTAATGGGAGAACCTAAGCAGAAGCTTTTCTTTTCTTCCTCTATCACATATGTCATAATTGTTCTAACAGTAGGGCGCCCACAGACCACAGTGATGATACAGATGATTCAATTATAATTGGTCCTCTTTCGAAAACAATGTCATAGAAGAGTAGGTATGTCTAAAATAGAGCAATGACATACTCACCGAACATATGGAATATTGTGAGAGAAAGGAATGAAACCCATACAACAAAATCATGCCCCCTGGTAACATGCGCTAAGAGCATTCCCAATCCCATTCCAGACATTGTTGCAAGTGTCTCCTGGCTGCCCTCCTGAGAAATCAAATGTACTCCTTTAGCTACATTTAATAATTTACCATCCAAATTGCATCTATAAAATTGCTGAGATTGTTCAAATGTACCTTTGCAGATATATCAGCTGCATTATTTGCAAGTGCAAAATGCTGTGTTAATGCTGCTCTAGTTGCTCCACTGGCAACACCAGCTATACATAATGACCAATAAACTGGCTAAGAAAATAACCATCCAATTTTTCCTTAGAAGCTTCTAAATTATTGACATGTAAATTATCTTACTGAATGAGCGAGATAAGCTGCCTAAGCACATTATGACTATCAATGATGAAGGAAACAAAGGGCTTAAGAGATCCATCAACATTCCTGTAAAACAACAACAAACGGTGTTATCACACTTTGTATGGCTCGGATCATGTAAGGTATATGTCCACGAACATGTTACACACTGAATTGTACCATTAGGCTACTACAGAAGAATCCCGGAGAAATAAGTAAGTACTACTCCTTACAATGGTAATAATTAATTCAACTTACAGCATACTAATCATTTGAATACTGATAACTTGATTTCAACTAAGCATTACCAAGGTCATTCATAAAGTCCGCAACTAAACGCCACATTTTAGCGTCACTGTCAAGGTTAGAGCCCTGGTGGAAAAGACAAAATAATGAACACTTAGTACAGACAAATAGTGAACTGACCACATAAATCATCTCATCTGTAAATAAATTATTCCAGCAGTACAATGATAATGCTTCCTATTCTAACTAGTAAGAAAACTGGGTACCTGATAAAAGGCGAACAATATGCCTCCGAGCATTCCTGTCAAATCTCTGAGAAACCACTGCCAGAATAGAAAGTATTCAGAAAAAAAGAAGAAGAGAAAATACAGCAATAAACCCAATAAAATAAGAAGGTGCAGGCCAGGAGTTGGGACCGACAAACCTGGCAATCTCCGCCTCGAATTGCTGCTGGAACACGTCCACCCAGTCGCGGGTTGACGGCGGCCACCTTGGCTGGGTGCGCTCCTGCGGCGTCATCTGTGCTCATCGCTTGTCGATGAGAGCGTGGAACTCCGCCCCCGCCGGCAGCGGCGGGATGGTGTAGCCGGCGTTCAACAAATGCCACCCCTGCGGGAGGTGGTACTCCGGTGGCACGAGAAGGCGGGTTCGGTAACACCTCCGCCTCATCAAGGTTTAGGTTGTGCGACCTGTCTTCACTAATGTCAGTGCCGCTACCGCCGGCCTCGTGATTTTGCGCCATGGAGGCGAACATGAGATGTCAGCGGCGGCTAGGGTTTGATGGAGGAGGGGAGTGGTGGAATAGGAGGACACAGGGAGGAACATGCGGTTTATGACGGGCGGAGGAGCGTTGTGTCGTTTCGCCATCGCTGCCAGCACCGTCACGCCCATTGAAGATGACGACCGGCCTCCTCCACGCGGGCATTTAATCGCGACTAGTGGTTACTCTCGCTGCTAGTACGGACTCACACGCGTAACCCGACATGGCGCGAGGCATCGGCGCGCCCGTTCGGCACCCGCGTGAAGGGGCCAACACGGTGTTGCCGGCGATTATATTGAGCTCTCTAACTAGCCGGCATGCGCCGGTGTGGCCCAAAAATCACACCGAACCTCCAAATTGTTATTGAGGTCACTATCAAACGCGGGTGGAGATGCTCTAACTGAAGAACATATTCACAATACAACGAGATTTAGAGAACCTATCCATTCGAGCTTGTAAGCACTTGCTTAAGAAAAATGTGAATAGATAATCCGAGGAGTCTAACTGAACTTGCTAATTAAAGTTGACAAAGGATTTAATTACAAACTGCACTTTGATTCTGACTCGTCCACACGCCTGCAAGGCTAAAGTAGATCGAAACTTTGCTGGCAAGTTAGCCACCAGAAGAGAAGCATGGCTCGGATTCAAAACATGGAAACAACTGGGACACAAAACATGGAAACCCACCGTATTGAATTGGAAACCGATTCGAAAATGGAAACCCAACCCTCTGGGCTCTGACAATATTTCCTACTTTCCTTTCTAGTACGCGTGATTTCGATTATAAGTAGCTGATGAATCCCACTCTGCATCCGGCACCACTCCCTCTCCCGCAGTCCAGCCTAGGTTTCTTCCTCCCGCGATCCACTTCCTTTCAACTCGATCACCCAACCTCGACGCAGAGCAGCTCCGGCCGCGTCCGATCCATATCCATGGAGACGGACGGGCAGCTCGACGACTTCTACATGCACCACCAGTTCAAGCCTTCCAAGGAGGAGGCCGTCACCTACTTCTTGCCGCGCCTCCTCGCCGGCACGCCGCTGCCGCACGGCGCCGACAGCCTCATCCGCCACGCCGACGTCTACGCCTGCGAGCCCAGGGACCTCGCCGCCCAGTTCGCGCCCGTGCCTAACGCCGCCAGCACCGGCGACCGCTTCTTCTTCATGACCTGCAGGCGCAAGAGCGGGAACGACGCCCGGGTCGTCCGCCGCGCCGGGTCCGGCACATGGACCATCCAGACCACCGAGGACGTCTACCACGAGGGGGCCAAGGTCGGCGAGGCCAAGCACCTGTCGTTCAAGAAAGGGAAGACCACCACCGGATGGGTCATGAAGGAGTACCGCTGCCTGCGTCCGGAGGCCGTCGTCGCCGACGGGGAGATGGTGCTCTGCAAGATCCATCTCGCTCAGCACGCACCCGCCGCCGCCCGCCAAGAATCCGATGCGTACAAGCTTCATCATCAAGAGCCAGCACAGCCTGCACCTGCGCAGCAATCACACAAGAGGCCAGCGCCTGCTGCCGCGGCCGCCGGTCCGCCCTGCTCCAAGAAGATGCGGATGGCAGCCCCCGTCCCGGAGCCTGCCGCGAGCGCGCACGTACGCAAGATGTGGACGCCCTCTCCCGTCCCAGCACCCGTGGAGATGGAGTTCGAGGATTGTCCGGTGTGGTTCACGTCTGCCGCACCCGTTTCATCGCCGGCTACGTCCATGGAGGTGCCCCATCACGCGCCTGAAGCTGACGGCGACACGGGCCGGTTCTCGTGCACCATGGAAGAGCTTCTCGGGCCACAGCAACAACAGGAGCAAACTCTCCCCGTGGCCGTGGAAGATGAGGACTTCGACTGGGATTCACTTGACAGTGAATCAGAGTTGCACCTGCTGCTAAAGCCTTGGGATGATGATGACTGGGAATCAGAGGAGCAAACTCCCCCGGTCGAGGCTGAGAAGATCGACACACACCAGCCTGCGCCATCAGCTGACTGGGAGCTTCCAGAGGACCTGCGGAGCCTCTTGGCTGAGCACGACGACCAAGAAGCACTGCTCTACATGGGGTGCAGCTACAACACCGTAGCGGCGGCCTGCCTTCACGCTCCATCGCTTCAGGGATTCTTCTCGTTTGGAGCTGTCAATTAGATCCGAATTCTTTGCAAAGTGTAATGTGTTGAGGGATTCTTCTCGTTTGGAGCTGTTAATTAGATCCGAATTCTTATCAAAGTGTAATGTGTTCGATGTTACTACATTAACTCGTCTTGTATGGTCGTTACTTACAGCTGTAGTTCGCCCATTCAAACTAAATTGTTGATGTTGTTCTCTTACCTGATCTTATCAATGTTCTGAAATTTCTGTCCCTGTCCACTGTGTTTTTTTTTGTGATCCTAATTGAGCATTCATGATGCAACCCGCAAACAATTAAAATAAAAAAACAGCATGCGTGATACAGTTCTCGATTTGAACAATGCCAACGGATTCACAAGTCCAAGCCCTTTACAATGGAGCTGCCGAGTTGTGCAACCTGACGAAACTAGGACTACAAAATATTCAACAATTCAGCAATGTGTTACAACTTCCAGTAGCGTGGAAACACGTTGCAGGAGAACATCAGGGCAACATGAATAATCTTTAGTCTTTTGTTTCCTTCTCTCGGCAACTCATGATTTCATCATCTGCTGGTGCTTTCTTTGCTCTTCTTTTAACAGTTCGGTCCTGACAGTGCACATCATCCTTCGTTTATACAACACGGCCATGTCAAATACTCCCTCCATTTCCCTTCAATCGATGCGGATTAAATACTACAAAGTTTGGATCGGAGGGAGTATATACTACCATCTATAGCTGTTTCCTCCTACTTTATCTTCTCCATTCACCACAACCTTTTCTCTGGCTACGGCGGCTGGAACAGTAGGACATCGGCGAGGGCGGTTCCTCCTTCACCGCCAGCACCTTCTTCGGAGGGAGGGCGTTGGGGCCAAGGACGATGACCTAGCCCCATCGCGGATGCTGATTCCGCCACTCCGTCTCGGCGTAGGGTACGGCGCTGATCTCTGTTGGCCGCTGGAGCTGTAGCCAGAGCGCAACGACCCCGAAGAGCCGTGGGATTGCTAGAAAGGGCTGTCGGGTAGGACACTGGCCGGTGAGGAAACTCCCGATGCAGCCGCGGGAGGTAGCCATACGCGACGTCTCATCGACGGCACGCCCGTGCCACCAGGCTCGCCGGCCGACGCGGTTGAACCGGCCGGAGTTGGGACCGACAAATCTGACAATCTCCGCCTCGAATTGCCGCTGGAACACGTCCACCGAGTCGCGGGTTGACGGCAGCCACCTTGGCTGGGTGCGCTGCTGCGGCGTCATCTGTGCTCATCGCTTGTTGATGAGAGCGCGGAACTCCGCCCCCGCCGGCAGCGGCGGGATGGCGTAGCCGGCGTTCAACAAATGCCACCCCTGCGGGAGGTGGTACTTCGGTGGCACGAGAAGGAGGGCTCGGTAACACCTCCGCCTCATCAAGGTTTAGGTTGTGCGACCTGTCTTCACTAATGTCGGTGCCGCTACCGTCAGCCTCGTGATTGTGCGCCATGGAGGCGAACATGAGATGTCAGCGGCAGCTAGGGTTTGATGGAGGAGGGGAGTGGTGGAGTAGGAGGACACAGGGAGGAACGGGCGGTTTATGGCGGGCGGAGGAGCGTTGTGTCGCCGCCGCGTGGAACTGGCGGGCGTCGTCCCGTCGTTTCGCCATCGCTGCCGGAACCGTCGCGCCCATTGAAGATGACGACCGGTGGCTCTGAACCGTTCCCCTCGCGTAGCCCCCTCCAGGCGACCGAGGGGGCGAAACCCTAAGCGCGCCGCCGCCTGGCCCCCCTCCTCCTCTGCCCCTCGTCGCCCCCAGAGGTGACGCCGGCCGAAGGCTGCGTCGCCGGTGAAGGGGGCGGCGGGGATTCCTTCCTCGGCCCGTGGTCCTCGCTCCGCTGCACAGCAGCATGGGGGCTGGTTGCTGCGCGCCGGCCGCCATGGCTGGGGCGCTGCTCGGTGAATCCCTCCTCCACGACCTCGGCCGCGGATTCCGGGGGCGGTTGTGGCTGGTGGTGACCCCGGTGGAGATCTTTGGACGCCGGAGCGGCGGCTCCGGATGGTGGCAACGGCGCCGTCTTCTACGCGGCGAGCGGCAGCCGTGGGTGGTGCGGGCCCATGTCCTCGGCCGTGCGGGCGGCGGGGAGGCGGCGAACGTGTGGTGCGACGCTAGGGGCCCTTCGCCGGCCCGCGGCGTCAGATCTGGGGAGATCTCCGCCCCCGACCGGTGAAGCTCGCAACTCTCGGCCAGATCTGCGTGTTTGTGGCCGGGTAGTTGGTGGTGGGGTTGGTCGGGACCGGGGGAAACCTCTGGCCGGCGGTGGCCAGGACGTCGTCGACGCCCCTGGCGCCGAGTCCCTCCTTGGAGGCTTCGTTGAGGTCCCTTCTCCCTCCCCACCCAACCCCCTGCCCAGGGTGAAAACCCTAGTCCCTGCTTGGGCGGTGGCGGCGTCATGATGTCGTTCCCCTTCCTGAAGGCACCGTCCGGGGCTGCTGGGGTGGTTGGCAAGGTTCTTCTATTGTCGGTGGTGGTTCTTAGCGGTGCTCCTTGCACGGCGTCGAGCCAGGTCTGGAGGTTGCTCCGCAAGCTTGGGTCTGGTGGTGGTTGCTGCTTTTTGTCTGCCGATCCTCCTGGTGCGCCTTCGTTCATCAGCGTGCGTCCTCTGGACGGTGATGTGGGTGGCAGTGGCTTCTGGTGCGGCAGCTGGTCTTGATTCTCCTTTGAGCATTGTGTGCGCCTTCGTTCATCAGCGATGGTGCGTTCTTGGGGGAACCTCTCTGCCTTCCGACGATGCGGCGCCCTGCGATCCGAGGCGGGAGGGAAGGGATCCCTCTTCGGAGTCAGAGACCGTGTGCTGGCCTCCTTTAGTTCTTGTGGTAGAAATGCAATCAGTGTGCCTGCGGATGATGCTCCCTACTGTCCCTGCCTGGTGTCTGCGTTCGAGAAGACGATGGACACGGCGTGTTAAGCGAAGCTCGTAGTTTTTATCCTTTGTTAGCTTGTGTATTTGTGTCCTGTTCGCTGTGTTTGCGACGTATGCACTCTGTATCTGCCGGTTTCGTGGCTTTATTAATTTAAAGCAGGGCTTAGGCCTTATGTTTAAAAGATGACGACCGGCCTCCTCCACCGCTCCACGCGGGCATTTAATCGCGACTAGCGGTTACTCTCGCTGCTAGTACGGACTCACACGCGTAACCCGATGTGGCGCGAGGCCTCGGCGCGCCCGTTCGGCACCGCGCGAAGGGGTCAGCGCGGGGTTGTCAGCGATTGTATTGAGCTCTGCAACTAGCCGGCATGCGCCGATGTGGCCCAAAAATCACACTGAACCTCCAAATTGTTATTGAGGTCACTATCGAACTCGCGGGTCAAGATGCTCTAACTGAAGAACATATTCACAATACAACGAGATTCAGAGAACCTATCCATTCGAGCTTGTAAGCACTTGTTTAAAAAAAATGTGAATAGATAATCCGAGGAGTCTAACTGAACTTGCTAATTAAAGTTGACAAAGGATTTAATTACAAACTGCACTTTGATTCTGACTCGTCCACACGCCTGCAAGGCTAAAGTAGATCGAAACTTTGCTGGCAAGTTAGCCACCAGAAGAGAAGCATGGCTCGGATTCAAAACATGGAAACAACTGGGACACAAAACATGGAAACCCACCGTATTGAATTGGAAACCGATTCGAAAATGGAAACCCAACCCTCTGGCAATATTTCCTAGTTTCCTTTCTAGTACGCGTGATTTCGATCCTTATAAGTAGCTGAATCCCACTCTCCATCCGGCAGCACTCCCTCTCCCTCTCCCGCCATCCAACCTAGCTTTCTCCCTCCCGCCATCCAGTCAACCTAGACGCAGAGCAGCTCCGCGTCCGATCCATGGAGGCGGACGGGCAGCTCGACGACTTCTACGAGCACCACCAGTTCAAGCCTTCCAAGGAGGAGGCCGTCACCTACTTCCTGCCGCGCCTCCTCGCCGGCACGCCGCTGCCGCACGGCGCTGACAGCCTCATCCGCCACGCCGACGTCTACGCCTGCGAGCCCAGGGACCTCGCCGCCCGGTTTGCGCCCGTGCCTAACGCCACCAGCACCGGCGACCGCTTCTTCTTCACGACCTGCAGGCGCAAGAGCGGGAACGACGCCCGGGTCGTCCGCCGCGCCGGGGCCGGCACATGGACCATCCAGACCACCGAGGACGTCTACCACGAGGGGGCCAAGGTCGGCGAGGCCAAGCACCTGTCGTTCAAGAAGGGCAAGACCACCACCGGCTGGGTCATGAAGGAGTACCGCTGCCTGCGTCCGGAGGCCGTCGTCGCCGACGGGGAGATGGTGCTCTGCAAGATCCACCTCGCTCAGCATGCGCCCGCCGCCGCCCGCCAAGAATCTGACGCGTACAAGCTGCTTCCTCAAGAACCAGCACAGCCTGCACCCGCGCAGCAATCGCACAAGAGGCCAGCGCCTGCTGCCGCGGCCGCCGGTCCGCCCTGCTCCAAGAAGATGCGGATGGCAGCCCCCGTCCCGGAACTTGATTGCCCGGTCATGCCTGCCGCGAGCACCCACGCACAGAAGCTGTACGGCGTTCCCGTCCCAGCACCCGAGGAGATGGAGTACGAGGATTGTCCGGTGTGGTTCACGTCTGCCGCACCCGTTTCCTTGCCGGCTGCGTTCACGGAGGTGCCCCACGCGCCTGAAGCTGACGACGGGACTGAAGCTGACGACGACACGGGCCGGATGTCTTGCACGATGGAAGAGCTTCTCGGGCCACAACAAGAACAGGAGCGAACTCTCCCCGTGGAAGATGAGGACTTCGACTGGGATTCACTCAACAGGGAATCAGAAGTGCACCTGCTGCTAAGGCCTTGGGATGATGATGGCTGGGAATCAGAGGAGCAAACTCCCCCGGTCGAGGCTGAGAAGATCGACACACACCAGCCTGCGCCATCAGCTGACTGGGAGCTTCCAGAGGACCTGCGGAGCCTCTTGGCTGAGCACGACGACCAAGAAGCACTGCTCTACATGGGGTGCAGCTACAACACCGTAGCGGCGGCCTGCCTTCACGCTCCATCGCTTCAGGGATTCTTCTCGTTTGGAGCTGTCAATTAGATCCGAATTCTTTGCAAAGTGTAATGCGTTCAGGAATTCTTCTCGTTTGGAGCTGTCAATTAGATCCGAATTCTTAGCAAAGTGTAATGTGTTCGATGTTACATTAACTCGTGGTCGTTACTTAGAATTGTAGTTCGCCCATTGAAACTAAATTGTTGATGTTGTTCTCTTACCAAATCCGATCAATGTTCTTGAAATTTCTGTCCCTGTCCACTGTCTTTTTCTTTACAAGTTTTACTGTATCCTGAATCCTGATTGAGCATTCATGATGCTACCCGCAAAAAACAAAAACAAAAAACAGTGTGCGCAATACAGTTCTAGTTCTGAACAATGCCAATGGATTCACAAGTCCAAGCCCTTTACGATGGAACTGCCGAATTGTGCAACATGACAGAAACTAGGACTAGAGAAATTCAATACTTTAACAATGTGTTAGAACTTCCAGTAGCGTGGATTCACTTTGCAGGAGAACATCAGTTAGCTAGGTGACATGAATAATTTTAGTCTTCTGTTTCCTTCTCTCTGCTACTCTTAATTTCGCCATCTGCTTGTGCTTTCTTTGCTCTGACAGTTCGGTCCTGACCCTGCACATCCTTCGGCATACAACACGGCCATGTCGAATAGGTACTACCATCTACAGCTGTTTCCTCCTACTTTGTCTTCTCATCCAATGGACCGTAAAGCCAATGTGCCTTCCAAACAATCGAATGCGAGAGAAGCCGTTCTGTTGAGTAACCTTCCAGTTTCAGCTGTGATAAATAATTTAGGTAAATGAGCCATGAAATCGCTAGGAAAAGAATGGATACAGTAAACTATCTGCAAAAAACAATGGATCACAAGATTATGACGAAAATAACTTCTGAGTAAATAGTTTTTCATCATGTAAGGTCCCTGTCCTACAAACCTGCATAAGGTCGCCCTGTGATGCACCAAGGCTGAACAAAAATTATAGGATGACATATGGGCATCAAGTAGACTACATGTATCTATTCCCCATATACAGCGGACACATCGGTACTCCTTTTCATTAGCTAAAGCTGAGGGAGTAATCTCCACAAGCCTTACCATTAACAATATGAACAAGGAATTAACTATGATATCTGATTCTTTGATCTGCGTTGTTATTTTCGACATTTTGACTTTGAGGGAACTTCCACTGTTTGTATGTGTATAGCAGGAATACTGAGAGGCTAAGCTTCTATTTAGTAAAGTATTAAATACAAACCCTAACAAGACAATCACGAGGTGGGCATCTTAGGATGTAGTGTTTTACCTTTGAGATGAAGGTGTTGTATTTCTCATCCATCCATTTGTGAGCCTCGGCGTGGCAAGATCTGCTCTTCTGCATCAGACGTGCTAAGACGAGCCCATGTATAAAGGACTTCAAAACATCAGTTGCCACTGCTTGCTTGTGTATGAAAATGTGAACACTGCCTTCCTTGTCCAGCAAAAAGTAGTTGGCTGAATAAATTTGGGATGTGAAGAAAGTCAGTAGCAATTCATATACTGTCACATTTATAAAAAAAAAGATCATACCATTTGTATAGTAGGATTTTGTTTTCGCAATTAGCAACCTGTTAAATTTCCAAATACTCCATAAATATCTCTGTAATCCTCAGGCAATATCACACAAATAAGAAACACGGTTCAGAAGTTAGAACTTACATATCAGAGTGTGTCAGAGTTGAGGCTTTAGCACCTAGATGTACAAGCTCATGTGGAAGTTTAACTCTAAGCAATTTCCGCCAGGTTGACCAAAACGGAAGAATATGCTCTTGCTTGGAAACTTGTTGTGGAGTAAGAACTAGGAAAAGAGTTTGATGATTAAATAATAAAACATCTTGCATGGATTTTTAGCAGATTCTAACAAATGAAGCAATAAAAGTTATTCTTGAGACGATAATTACAATGCCACAAACAGATCTACCATAATAGTGCATATGAGACATGACAAGATAAAGAGCCACAATTTGGAGCATACACTATACTTGATAATAGAATTAACTAAGATTCTCACTATGCAATATATCTTGTTAGGTCTGCTGAGCACAAACTAAACTCAGTTGAGTTTCTTAGATGCTAACCGATCCTGCATGGTTACAGTAACCGCAAAGCACAAGAAGATGGATTTCGTGAAACTAGGAAAAAAGGAAAGGGGTACACGCACCTTCATCATCTTCCATAAAAGAATGCAGCAAGATGGAAGTTCTCTCATAATTTAGTGTACTGAGTGAAAGTGACTGCACTGCCTTGTAATTTGCTGAATTTGTGCAAACAAAAACAAGTTAAAGTTTGTAAACAGAAGATTTCTTCAAATCTCAGTTGTGCTAATTAAATGCACTATCAAGTCAGCATTATTTACTGGATGCTTCTCATGAGATTAAATTCTAGTGGGATCACACAACTTAACAGGAGAATAGGAGATCGAGACTGAGGATTTTTACTAGAAATTCAAATTAATTACTGTCTTATTTGAATATCTTCCTATTTGAAATTAACAGAACCCGATGAAAATTCCATCTTGGATTCATGCAGACAACAATATACTGGATGACTTACTTCAAACATATCTGGTGTATTATTTCAGTTTCCCATTTGTCCATTTTCTTTTCTTTTGGGGTGCATTCTTCCATAATGAACAGATGTTAATACAATATCTAACATGTAACAGATTCAACATAGTTTTCTTCCAGAAAAGATCAACACAATTTGCATCCATACAAGGATATGCCTAATGGGAGAACCTAAGCAGAAGCTTTTCTTTTCTTCCTCTATCACATATGTCATAATTGTTCTAACAGTAGGGCGCCCACAGACCACAGTGATGATACAGATGATTCAATTATAATTGGTCCTCTTTCGAAAACAATGTCATAGAAGAGTAGGTATGTCTAAAATAGAGCAATGACATACTCACCGAACATATGGAATATTGTGAGAGAAAGGAATGAAACCCATACAACAAAATCATGCCCCCTGGTAACATGCGCTAAGAGCATTCCCAATCCCATTCCAGACATTGTTGCAAGTGTCTCCTGGCTGCCCTCCTGAGAAATCAAATGTACTCCTTTAGCTACATTTAATAATTTACCATCCAAATTGCATCTATAAAATTGCTGAGATTGTTCAAATGTACCTTTGCAGATATATCAGCTGCATTATTTGCAAGTGCAAAATGCTGTGTTAATGCTGCTCTAGTTGCTCCACTGGCAACACCAGCTATACATAATGACCAATAAACTGGCTAAGAAAATAACCATCCAATTTTTCCTTAGAAGCTTCTAAATTATTGACATGTAAATTATCTTACTGAATGAGCGAGATAAGCTGCCTAAGCACATTATGACTATCAATGATGAAGGAAACAAAGGGCTTAAGAGATCCATCAACATTCCTGTAAAACAACAACAAACGGTGTTATCACACTTTGTATGGCTCGGATCATGTAAGGTATATGTCCACGAACATGTTACACACTGAATTGTACCATTAGGCTACTACAGAAGAATCCCGGAGAAATAAGTAAGTACTACTCCTTACAATGGTAATAATTAATTCAACTTACAGCATACTAATCATTTGAATACTGATAACTTGATTTCAACTAAGCATTACCAAGGTCATTCATAAAGTCCGCAACTAAACGCCACATTTTAGCGTCACTGTCAAGGTTAGAGCCCTGGTGGAAAAGACAAAATAATGAACACTTAGTACAGACAAATAGTGAACTGACCACATAAATCATCTCATCTGTAAATAAATTATTCCAGCAGTACAATGATAATGCTTCCTATTCTAACTAGTAAGAAAACTGGGTACCTGATAAAAGGCGAACAATATGCCTCCGAGCATTCCTGTCAAATCTCTGAGAAACCACTGCCAGAATAGAAAGTATTCAGAAAAAAAAAAGAAGAGAAAATACAGCAATAAACCCAATAAAATAAGAAGGTGCAGGCCAGGCTGCCTAGTTATCCCCAATCGCACATTGCTCAGGAAATCGAGAAAAAGCTGCCTGTCTTTAATGTACTCACGCGAATCATCGCTACGTTGTGGGCCAATCAGAACAGCGACGCTTACCCCTTGGAGGAATGGAGCATACAGGACCAGCGGCGCATGCAGCCGCACTAATCCCAGTAATCTTTTTTCAAATATGCACATATTTCAGGATTGTTTTAAGGAAGATTACATATGTTCATGAAATAATTCTCATGTTATGCGCTAGCTTCTAGGAACAAGTACAAGTTCAGGCATATATGTATATTATATAAATAATATATAAATAAAGATTGGTGGGGGGGATCTACCTGAAAAGTGGCACCTATGACTGTGGCAGATTTCTCGCCCACGCCAATCGCACCTAAAAGAGCCTGAAGCCAGTTCAGGTGGCGGTCCATTTAGACCAGCAAAACAAACATAAGAAACAAAAAACTAAACGAAAGATGGGGGAACACACGGCTGCCAAGCTTACTTGAGTAGACAACATTGCGCGGATGTACGTCGATAGCCCCTACATCAGAGAAACCATGGGTGAGATCTGAAGAGGAAGTAGCTTGCTGGTCGAGAAAGCTTGCAAGCAGTTTTTGCGACCAAAGGGATTTTACCTGTAAGGTATCCCACATCTGGAACGAGACGTAATCGGGAGTTACGCTGCCAGGAAAGCCCTGCCAATCGAAGGGCTCACTCGTCATTTAATGTCGACAAGTGAAACAGAGAAGATTACAGCAGAGCGAAGTTCGGAACCAGCAGCTTAACACATAGTAATTCATACTACTTCTAATGGTTATTGTTCACATGAAGAGGACAGGTTACTCAGGATATGCAAAAGTAGACGTGTATTGGAGCATGGTTACAGTGTTGCTTCCGCAAATACGGCCGGTGTGTATGATGATGATACCGGTGAGAGGTGAGAGCATCAGAGGTTCAGGCTGACTCACCTCGGGCACGAAGGCGCCGAGCACGCGGCTGCCGATCCGCCCCCACCGGCTCCCGAACCTGTGCCGGCGCGCGCGCGCGTGCGTGAGACTGAGAGCGGATCGAAAACGAAGGAAGTGAACGGAAGGGAGTCTGGAGAGGGGGAGGCGTCACCTGTGGGAGGTGAGGGAGGATGCGGAGGCGGTGAGGACGGCGGTGCGGGAGAGCGCGGAGCCGGAGGAGCCGCCCCACTCCTCGACCGTCACCCACGCCGCCGCCGCCGCATCAGGCTCGCCGTGGCCCATCAAACGGGACGATTCGATGTCCATCCCCCCGCACGATCGACACCGGTGCGGGGGAAGAGGCAGCTGGTCAGTCTTCAGAGAGCGGCTGGGATATCATATGACTATATGAGTCGTGCCGGGTAGTGGAGTTGACTCGGAGAGTGGCCGATTCCGATCTTTTTTTTTTTTTTTGCCGCGCTCGACTATGCACGTTTGATTTGTCCTACAGGTGATCTGCTGGGAGTAGTGTACGTGCAGATTGTATGGATCTGGACCTTCCCACAAACCATATAAACCCTCTGTTTCACCAAGATTGTCTAAAATTTGTCTAAATTTGGATATATCCAACACTAAATAGCATATATATACGTTCAAATTTTAACAAATCTGACGGAGGGAGTAAAACGCATGAGTACTAGTGAGATTTTTGCATAAGACCTTCAGAGAGCCGAATGGCTTGTCGGCACTTGCACAAGAAATAAAATATTAGTACATACATCGAACCTTATTCACAATCTTAGATGTGACAAAGAATAGCAGGAGCTACAAATGGAACTGATGCAGCAGCTAGCTCCAAGACGGGCTAAGAAGATCTGCCCCTAAAGAATGCTGATTCCTAACTCCCAAAAATTCCGGCTTGCCCAAGGATGGTCAGTTTCTCTGTTTCCGTCTCCTACTTACAAAAAATTCCACAGAACTGAAGAACGCATTTCTACTTCTACACGAGTGAAACAATCTTCAATGCCAGACAAACCAAAAAAATTCCTCTGGGTCAATTCTCTCTTGCACAGTAAAAAGAAGTGTATCGATCTTGTCATAACCGTTGAGAGGGCAGTCAGGTCAGGGGCATCTCCGCATCTGTATCGATCTTCTCGTTGAAATTCTCCCTCAGGAACTCCACTGCCATGAACGTGAATGCAGATGCGGGTATGTACCATATTATCCTGGGAACGCTCCCCTTGAACAAGCCACTTGCTCCCTCGGAAGCCCATGTCTTTTTAATAGCATCCAACCACCCATCGTACCTGATTGCGCAATAAAAGGATATTAATTGCTTTGGACATATATCATATATAACCAAAATGGAAATGTTGTCTGTGACAGCCATGGAGTGAGTATGATTGGGTTCAGTATTTATCAGAAAGATGGGGAGGACAATAATCAACGTATGTCTTATGAATATCAAACTGGCCTAGCATAAAAAAAATGGGGAGGAAAAATTGGAAAATACCGATGTCCATCATGAATATCAAACTGCCGAACAGAAAAGAGATGCATGTATCAATCACAGAATCAGATTTGCCTTGTACCTAGTGGTTGATCCTTGTACTTGCAGCCTTGTCTTGATCACATCCAAGGGGGTTGTCAAGTATGCACCGAAACCTGCAAAACACAATGGAAAAGAGTAGTAAATCGAGAGGCTAACACTTTGGGATTCTCAAGAAATATGATTACTAACATAGGACTATGATTTATTAAATATATACTAGACCATACCGCCTGATAATCCTCCTAGAACAAGCCCTTCAAAGGAGTTGCTGACTTGTAAATCACTGTCTGGAAAATACTTCATCTTCCCGTACTCAGTCAGATCTTTCAGTCCTTCGTAGAATGTTACCTGGAGATGCCAAAGATCATGCGCATAAAAGGATTGAAACAAAAATATCTTAAGCTGTCTGCAGCAGGCATGTTAATGATTTTCTAACTCTGCAGATCTGGCAATGCATATGATACTATCAGACAACACCAATATCCACAATAACCGGTTGACTCTAATGACTAAGATTCTAGCCATGTATACTGCCTACTGGCTATAGGACCTTAGCCCAAACATAAAGCAACTAACGTTTCTTCCAAGTAGCAAACAGGTTTACCAAAATTACCAGAACAATGATAAAAGCATATGCTGACTTCCCACTTACCATTAGACCAGCAAAAGGGACATCCCTGGCAAGCGTAGACCCATACCTGAGAGAAATAAATGGTTTCACTGATTAAGTAAAACTGAAATGTGTGATAACTAGAACATCATCATGCGCAGAATAGTACCAGTTTTTTACACACAAAAACTGACCAGGTTTGTTCCATGAGCAACCGTACATTCATACATCCAGAAATAGTGTGCAGAAAAAGAAAGACTTCCAACTGGTTCAGCTTGAGCAATTAATTCTTAGCTAAACAAGAGAATGGCATCTGTCCTAAGGGTGTGTTTGGTTGGGATCCTCCAACCAGATTCACTGTGTGGAAGCTAAAATCTGAACCAAAGGGTTCCCAGGCCAACATATATTCTCGTAACGCAGCAGATTCCTGCAGTGCAAAACGAAAGTTGGGTTGACCCCTGATTCCACTGCGTTGCGTCCAGCCAAAAACTAGGAAATTACCCGCCATGCCATTGGCAAGTGAAAACTGACCGGTTCGGTTCCTTCTTTTCTTCTCCAACCCTCCCTCTTCTCATATGCTTCTTTTTTCCCACGACACGCACCAGCCATAATAGTGGACATGAAAGGGTTCCCATCGCGAGACTATTCCGGCGGCCTCCCGTGGCGCGCCGGCAGGGGAATCGAGTGCTCCCAGATCTCCGCTCCTATTCCCCTACTAGACCAGCCCGACCGTCCACCTGATGCCATGCTCCAGCCCACAGCCTCCCGCCGCCTCCATACCTCGATCTGTCTGTCGCTCTGGCGCTTCCTATCCCTCCTTCACATCTCCAGCTCCTCCCTCTCATGCCATGTACGTACGACCATTTCTTCTATTTTCTTCTTTTTCTGCCATTGATTCCTTACAAGGTCTCTACAATTGCTCTGTGAAATCGGTTTTTACAATCTAGAAATGATTATTGTGTAGTTGATCTGTGCTTATGGTCTATATAGAACAAGGCTTGGAGTATTTACATGTCTATTAGTGTATGACATCATTATCTAATCTATGTATAATTTTTTAAGAAATAAAAATCCCTTCTCAAAATGGGTATTTACATGTCTATTAGTGTATCAAAAAAAATTATGTGATCAATTTAGCATATAAGTAATACTTTATAGCCTCAAAGACACTACAGATGGACTACTTCTATGGAATCTACAGTTATTACAACCAAACAACTTTCAGCTTTTTCACAGTTGTTAGCTCACAGCAGCTTTTCCACAGCTGATTTTCAGGAATCTACAGCTCAACCAAACTTACCACCTCAATTTTTGTCAAATCTAATACAAATTTTCTGTGATAGCTTTTGACATAGATACTGATACTTGCATAACTGTATTCAAGTGTGCTAGAATACTTCATTGGATTTGATTTTAGCATGGAGGAAAAATAAAATGCTGACTCAACAGGCTTGTTCCTTGAAAATACTACTCCCTCCGTCCATAAAAGTATACATCTAAGTTTAGACAAACTTGCGACATCCTTTTATGGACATAGGCAGTATATGTTTTCCTTTGCCAGGACACTAAGTGCGCTTACATAGCATAAACAACGTAACAAACAGAAATAGAGTTTCTTCAGACCATGATCTCTATCAGAAAACAGAAGAAATACATTATTCATAAACAAGATGTGAGTGCCAATACCCTGCATAGAGTCCCTTCAGACCATGATCTCTCAAGATAGAACGACCAGCATGGAACATTCCATTATAGTAGCCATACATCTGAGTCCCAGGAGATTGAGAAACATTTCCTTTTGTAGCATTTAATGCCCAAGATTTGCTAGAGCCTTGGACTTGCATTCGTTGTTTCATGACTTCGCACGGCACATAGATGAAAGATCCAAGTGTATCTCCTGGAATAAGGAACAAACAATTATGTGGTGTCAAGGAAGCAGCATAGCAAATTTTGATGACATGAGTGTCAAAGGAGAAGACCACAAAAAGAAAATCTGCATGCGCAGGAAAAAAAAACATATGCATTGCATGAGTGTGGCACACGAAATGCCAAAAAACACTCACTGAAAACTCCGTGCAGTCTCATGTAAGGATATCCCCTTCTGCGTCTAAATCCTAGTAACATGCTGATAAAACCTAGTACCCACTCCGTACGATGAAAGTTTTCTTAAGTTTGTCAAAATTTGGATGTATCTACACACTAGATAATGTCTAGATACATCCAAATTTAGACAAATCTAAGACAACTTTCATGGGACAGAGGGAGTATACATTTGAAGTGACATCATAAGACTTTCTGTAAAGTGAAATACAACAAATATAAGAAAACAATTTCTCACCGATTCCTCCAGCAATGAAGTGAGACCAATGACCACTTAGATTAGGATTAGCATTCTCCAGCCATGTCTTAGTTGATTCAATAACACCAAAATATGTTGCACCTGTAGCAAGTGAACCAGTAACACCTGGACCGATTCCTCTGTAAAAACCTGAAATAGGACAAGAGTAATAAAGCTTATCAAGATGACGATAGAGCTCTGAATAGGATCAAACATTTGGCCATCCCCAACCCCCGGGCTCAGGCACAGGAATATTATCTCTGGTTTCCACATTGCTATTACTACAGTATTCCAAGTTTCTCTCTCTTCTTTCAATTAAATAAAAGCAGAGGGGCTGACCTCTCAGACCATCAGAAGCCCAAACTGTCCTGACCATCTGAAAAATATTCTTCTGAGCCTATTGAGAACAAATGAAGGAAGACAGGGCACCCATGTGTCAAAATCATGCATTGCAACAAGAAACTCACGTTCATGTAAAGTGAACAGACGATTTTAGGACACGATACCATACCTGAGCCCCTGTCATTATAGCCTGACTCTGAAGCCTTGTTTTCAGAGTGTCAACTGGATGCATCATGCCTTCTCCAAATGCGCCTGCAATTGCTCCCCACACAAATTCCCTCCACACTGCAGCATAAATCTCATCTCAGTAACAATCTGATGCACATTTTGGGAATTATGTGTTGCTTAGTTACTGTAAAACTCGGGTAAGAATTACAATACAGTGTGATGTCGAAGGTGCAGAAAGATTTTGGTGTAATTAATCAACATGAAAACCTCTATCTTACTGCAGCGAAACAGATAAACTGTTCTAAAAACGTCATATTATTCATCGGCTTCATCAGTGGGTTAAGAAGATACAGTGCACCCATTTCCATGTCCAAATCTAATCCAAATAGTTTGCTCTATTGCCCAGTAAAGCATGTTACTGCATAACCATCCAATGCAAGGCAAAGTAGTAGTAATAAAAACATGGGTACATAACCCCCTATTGCATAAGAAAACTCAATGGAAACTTTAGAACTGTACAAATTATAACATTCTCTGCTGTAGAACAGTGTGGCCAAATTTGGGGAAAGTGAACCGTCATGAAAACCTCTATCTTACTATAGTGAAATGGATAACCTGTCCTAAAAATGTCAAACTTTTTATCTGCTTCGTCAGTGGGTTAAGAAGATAAAATGCACCCATTGCCATGTCCGAATCTAATTAGAATAATATGCTCAGTTGTTCACTATAGCATGTTACTGCGTAACCATCCAAAGCCAGGCAAAATAATACAACAATAGTGTATATTAAAAAAAAACTCGATTGCAGGAAACAGAAGATCATAAT
Organism: Lolium rigidum; assembly: GCF_022539505.1. NCBI lineage: Eukaryota > Viridiplantae > Streptophyta > Magnoliopsida > Poales > Poaceae > Lolium > Lolium rigidum. The sequence goes on from NC_061510.1 coordinate 75,201,361, forward strand.
AAGCCCAATAAAAACACAATCTCACGCTGTGAGGGTCACCTCCGACTCAAAGCTAATAAACGAGATCCCAAGTCCTGGAGACAAGAGCGCGACCGCGGAAGCTAGCGATCCGATGTATAGCGCCCAGCGAAACGAGAGGGGGAGGGAGAGCAGAGCACCTTACCGAAGAAGTTGGCGAGGTTCGGAGACGGCGACTGGTGGGCGGGGCTCCGGACGGCGACCACGGCGGGAGGCGGAGGGGGAGAGGGCGGGGACGCCGCCATTGGCGCCGATGCGGTGCGGTGCGGTTGGTCGGGGCTTAGCCAAGGGTTTAGGGTTCTGGACGGCGCGCCACCATGGATGCGGCTGGCCTGGTCAGTGGGTTCGGTGTGGCCTGGGTTGCTCGCCGTGCCGGTCGGCGGGTCGGGATTCGGGGAATGCGAGAGGTGTGTGGGCCGTTCGATCCAGATCACACCCCGCAGATAAGCAATGGACACGTACTAAAAATATTTATACCATCCACATTCCGGGAGCGATGTTTTGGCACATGGGAGCGTATGCTCCCTTTATTTTGAAATACATGTTAGACACATTTAAAAATGTCAAAAAAATTGAAACAAAAATTTCGCACGTACATCTTCATGTGCTACGCGCCCATAAAGTCGTTTCATGAAAAATCGACATGTCATGTGGCGTGTGTAAAAAAGACAAAATTCGGTGCTGAAACAAAGACTTGTCACAAGATAAATTTTCTCTTTTTCGCTTAGACTACAAAAAATATCATTTTTTCGTGAAACTTGACGAATACACATATATTATGGAGATGTACATGTAAATTTTTTTGTCAAAATAACACTTGGAAATATGTTTTTACGGTAGAGGGATCATATGCACCCGGGAGCCGAATTGAGTTTCTGCCACATTCCTCCGTAGCAATGTACACAACAAGAAGAGGAGTTGAAGAAGAAAGAGGTTTATTTCGCTACCTATGTGGGATATAACTATATAAGCCACATGACCTTCCAAGGAACTTCCGTGTCAACAAATGGCTTTTTTTTTTCTTTGGCGTCCTCCTCTTTGGTTTCTTAAGCTTCGGCTTGGTACTATAACTTATTTTTTTCTCCTTTATTATAATGCAATAGCAGAGCTCCTGCCGGTTCGCGTTAAAAAAGTGTAGAAGAAAATAGCGACAAAGAAAATATGTAACAACACAATTTAATATTTACATAGAAATTTTGTTGCCGCATGTTTTTTCACCGGAAATTATACTTTCTCCATTTTCAGTTTCACACTTTTTCCACCCTTTTTGTTTGATGAGAAAGGCTGACACTACGTCCATTTTCCTATATATGTGTTTTTTAAGACACATATATATAGGTCACATTGCAAGACATAAGGAGTATCAAATGACAGCGCAAATTTGGTTCCGTTGTGAATATGAACTTATAGCCGTTGCACGTATGCGTGTGCCAGGATAAAAGCTACATATCACCGATGCCCTCGCATCTCCACGGAGGTGTTGTGGGCGTCTTCCCCATGGTCGGCTCCGAGGGCGGCGGAGCCTCCAAATCGAGATCAAGAAGAAGGAGATGCGGCGTATCGGATCGTCCGCGGCGGCGCTCCACGGTGTAGGTCTTCCGGGATCGGCGCTCGACGACTTCCCGCTCGCCTGGGGACTGCCTCCGATCCAAGGCTTCGAGGGAGGCAGCGGCGACGGCGCGCCACCGACGGCAACGACGGGTCGTCGACGCGGTCAACGTGCAGAAGGACGGATCTGTATTTTTGTGTTTGTTGGAGTCTTTTCTGCTTCGTTTCCGATGTAATGCTTATCCTTCTCCCGCAAAAAAAAAAAAAAAAAGCTACATATCAGTTTGAATGGTGTTGCCGTTGGAGTACAAGTAGTTGCGTTATTTATGCACTTGCTCTTCTGCGGTTGGACGTACAAGGCCCTTTTTGGAGGTGTGTGTGTGTGATATCCAGCCTACGCCGCCGCTCAGCGGTTTTGTTACGGTTTTCGTGCAGCGTTTGATACATCAGTTGACGGAGAATTTCTTATGTTTCAGTCACTTAAAAAGTGCTTCAGTTTCACTACTCTAGCAAAAAAAAAAATACAATTGCACACAAATACGCAACTAAAATAAGTTGTACTTTTCTTCAAACTGCACTTGCCTTTTTCTCAAATGATTGAGGCTTAAAGAAAATTTTAGTACACTAAAACATAGTAGACAAAATCCCTTCTACTAATTAATGGATGAGGCAGATATTTTGTCTCCATTTTTAAAAAGTTACGACTTGCGTGGTGTACTATACACCAAAGCATGAACTGATAGGTCATCGAGTGCTCCATATACACGGAGTGCCAATTTAAGTAAGTACTAGTGTGTAAGGAGAACTAGTGTTGGCCACTGTAATGTTGGGGGATGAATCGATGGGTTTTATCAGTGTTGACCACTGCAATATAGAGTGCATGAATTTATGGACATAATGCATATATGGATATTTGTCATATTTATCAACCAGTGGTCTGCATGTATGAATATATCATTTGTGACACCATGTTTTTTTTATCTTTGTCAGACCTTTGTTGAATAAATTAATACAAAGGTTTTGTGCATCTTTCTAATGCCCAGGGTCAATCCTCCGTTTCAAAAAAAAAAAGTCAAGTGAAACCATGTAACCTGGTCCAAGTCCTTTTGTAAGAAAAATCATTTACTCTACTCTACATTTACTTTTCTTTGTTGTTTTTCTTAAATCTTAAAATGGAAAAAAAAATTATATCATTTAACTTGTTATTATATTTTCGTTATACTGTCAACTACTTTGGTATTCTTGGGGATAGCAATAGACTTTTAATTTTATTACGTACATACTAGAAGGATACCCCACGCGTTGTGGTGGGTATCTCTTTAATAATTTTATTGTGTAATAAATAGAAGGGTGCAATAAGACACATAACATATCAATTTATCTAAAAAAAAATTATAAGATTCAAGTGGTTATGCTAGTCAAATAACAACTATGTCATGTAGAATAAATTAATTGGGAAGATCATAATTATGAAAATCTTAAAGAAAATCAAAACAAATTAGGTTTTGCAAGAGGATACCTTACCCAGTTGTTCTATGTGTCATGATCTTCTTAACTACTTATTAAATTGCAATCAGTCGTTCGTACGTGTACGTCCTCAGCGTCCCGCGATAGATTGCCTCGGCTTCCTTCCGCGCGTGGGCCAACTGGCAGGCCCAACAATATCCGATGAAACGGTTTTTCCGTGAACCGGTGAACGTTGCTTCCTCACGAGCATAACGTCAAAGAAAAAAACATCAACCAGGATCTACAGCCGTAAAAACCGGAAATTCAATTCGGCTCCCGGGTGCGTATGCTCCCTCTGCCAACAAAACATATTTCGAAGTGTCGAAAATTTTTGACAAAAAATTCTACTTGTACATCTCCATAATATATGTGTATGCGTCAAGTTTCACGAAAAAATAATATTTTTTGTGGCCTATGTAAAAAAGAGAAAACTTATCATGTGAAAAGCATTGTTTTCAGCACTGAATTTTGTCTTTTTTACACACGTCACATGATAAGTTCATTTTTTATGAAACGACTTTGTGAGCGTGTAGCATGTGAAGATGTACGTGCGAATTTTTTGTTTCAATTTTTTAAAATTTAAAATATGTTTAAGATGCATTTCAAAATATAGGGAGCATAAGCTCCCATGTTCCGAAACATCACCGTAAAAACAAACTACTCGACCTCGAAGGAAGGACGCGATGGCGATCGCGCTTGGCAGCCATGGATAGGTGAGGCGACGTCCGGTCCGGATGTTGGAGACGCCGCATGGAGGACACGGCTGGCCGGCCGGAGCCCAAGCTGGGGCCTGCCGGAGTCGGGACTGGGGCTAGCCGACGGAGAAGGCCGGCAGGACAACACGTGACGCAGTGCTTGCCGAAGGTCAAGCGGTGGTGGGGGATGTGAGCTAGCTGTGCATGACGTAGGTGGAGGAACTGAGCGAGGGGAGAGGGGAGGCTGCAGTGAAGGTGCGGGGTTGCGCGGTCGTCAGGTCGCCCACCTGGCCTATGCGGCTATGCCCACAAAGTGTTCGACATAATCTCCAGCCTGGGTGAAGTTGTCTGGTCTAAACACACTGCTGCATTAGTAGCAGATGATTTGCAGCTGCGCGATAAGTAATTCAGCGGCCGCGATGCTTCCCACCACACGTAGGTGATTCAGCGGACGCGATGCTTCCCCCACACGATGGCATCATGGAGGGCTTCGTCTTGAAGTACTGCAGGGCAGAGCCATAATGATACGCTTTATCTGTAGCTCCTCAATTCTAAAGTTGTACCTGAACCATTGAGCCAGCTAAATGGCCCAGTTTTGTTGCACAGCGGGCTCACATGTGCTGATTATGTGAATGTTACCACGCAAAAAACAAGTGATTTTTAATCTTTTGGTTCGGCAGTGTGAATCTCTTTCTAAAATCTACTTAGCTGACCTCTTTTCCTCTTCTAAAAGCGAGCACTGCGGTGCAGTTTGCTTCAGTATTATACAGCTTCATTAGTAGAGCTGACCTCTCTTCCTCTTCCAAAAGCAAGCACTGCGGTGCAGTTTGCTTCAGTATTATACAGCTTCACTTGGACATTAGACATGATGATAGGTGTACAGCCGGTACAAAGGACATGATAAGAAATTAAATACTTCATCTTGCAAAAACACGATTCAGGTAACCAAATGCCTGCGTCTAGAATTCTCCTCAGTTTGAAAAATACTTTCAAAAAGAACATCAAAATGAAATAAATGATGGAAAATGTTTTGGGAATTTTCAAAAGATGTAAACTTCATCAATTAGACGGTTCATACACGCACCGGTGCGGGTGGTGAGATTAAAAACCGGCCGAGGCCATCGATGGGAAGGAAACATGCGACCAAGTACCGTTCTAAAGTTGGAGGACTACGGCAAGCCAATGAAAAAGACCCCAGTACCTCCACAAGGCAGGGTTCATGGCGAAGGGAAAGATGATCGCGTGCCCGTGATGAGAAAAAAGAGGGTGACAAAGATAGCCGCAGCATCGCGCGGGCACACGGCTAGTTCCTAATAGATGTCAAATAATACACTGTATTGACCAATCATGTCTGAATGTGTGAACAATATTTTGTAACTCCTTGGTGTAATCAAAAAATCCCAGCAGTAAAAAGTAATACAATATGGATATCTCCGAACAATGACCGCAGAGAAGAGATATGCGATGCTAATTCTTACCTGCATCTGCATGTGTTATGATCGCACGGATACGAAGATTGGGTGGATAAGAAGTAATAATAGATTAAAACTAAAAAAAAAGATTAGAATTAAGAGCTGCATTTTTACGGACATGGTATTATGATAGACTGCTGCCAGATCGGTGGACAATGTAAGAGCAATTCCAATAGTGTAGCCAGCTGCTAGCTATAAGACAAATGCCATGTCATCTATAGCCAACTTAGAGCCAACACATACAATAGTGAGCTATAAAAATGTAGTACTTTATCAATGTATGACCCACTGTCGTTGCCTAATCGACGGTACCTCGGAAGAGGGATCCTCACGAGGGGGAGAAGAAGTAGGGGCCATAGGGCGGAGTGCACACGGGACGGTGGTACGCGAGTTACCCAGCTTCGGAACACCCGCACGATGACGAGGGCCTACTGCTGCTTATCTGGAATTATCTGGGCGCTTTCGCGTTGTTACAATGAGTTGTGGTTGTGCCTCTAGGGCTCCCGGGATCCGGCTTATAAAGGTGCACGGATCTAGGGTTTACATGGAGAGTCCTAGCCGGATTACAGATAGCCTAACTACGGTACAATATCTTGCCGTGCACGTCACGGATCCGCCTTCCATACACGTCGTCCTGGATCCGGGTTCCTCATGGGCCTTCATGGATCCGGGTTACTCCTATGTCAGTACGGATCCGGCCTGCTGATCCTGGGCTGGACTTCTTCCTTCATGATCAACGACAGCGGGCCGCCCGATGGGCCACATGCCTCATCACCGTCTCGTGGGCCACCCGAGCTTGCCGGATCTAGGCACTGTCGATGGTACACCTATGAAGTATACCCACAACAGTAGCCCCCAGAGTTCTCCGAGTTTCGCCTGCCAGTTTCCGCCATGCTCGTTCCTTAGATTTCCGGCATCTCCGGCAACGCGGAGAAACTTGAAGAGCTCCAACTTTGCATTTTCTTCTTTTTCCAACTTACAGCCGGAAAATGCTCTCATCCTGCGGGACTTCATCCATCGACATTTCAAAGAATATTTCCGGGTTACCCCCCGCTCGCGAACGAGAGCCAACTTATCTTCACGCAATTACCCGGAATCTTAAAAGACTCAAACGGTTCCGCCAATTCTGGCGCCATTTTTGCGCGATTCGCGCGGTAACTTATCTCTAGCCATTTTCTTGCTAGGGTTTGGGACACGTGTCACACATCCAACGGCGCGACGCTTGCGTTCCGACCACGGGATGCGGAACACGAATCTTATCCCCTCAGCCTATAAATACCAGCCGTCGACCCCTTTACCCCTCATTCACCCCCTTCTCACCTCTCTTCCGAGCGCCGCCCGTTGAGCCTTTCCTCCGCCGCGCCGGAACCCGCCGGAAAGTCGCCGGAACATCGCCGGAGCGAGCCCTCCGCCGCAGTGTTCTTCGAGTTCTTAACTCCGACGAACCACCGCGCAGAAAACTTCCCGCCGGCGACTCCGACCACCGCACGCGCCATTACGGTACGTCCTCGAGCTCAAACTTCGCGTTGTAGTTGGTAGGGATGAACTTGGGGAAGACGAAGTGGGATCCGACTAAGGAAAGTTTCCGCCAACCTTTTTCTTCGAGATGTCTTCAACGACTCCGCCTCCAAGCTCGAAACCGATAATGGCGACGCCAATCTCCTCCGCCCCTCCTCCCTTTGTTCCCGTCAGGCTGGATCCTTCAAAGGATTCCGGCAAGGAGACTGAGGGAACCTCCGCTCACCCGGAGAAAACCTCCGGGGCGGGCCAGTCGGAGCAGCAAACAGAAGAGGCTGCCAAAAAATCAAAAGCTCGGAAGCGCGACTCCGAAGCTAAGGGGAAGTGGTGGCCCTGCACCACCACCGAGATGGAATTGAAGAATCTCGAGTCGGAAGGCTTCCTGCAACCCGGAAGCTGGAGGTCAGTTCTAGATGAACCAGCTCCGGCCCCAAGGGACGATGAGATGGTGCTGACGAAGGCACTAGTGGAACGTGGATTTTCATTCCCGCCTTCGGATTTCTTCCGGGAGATTCTGAAGACGTATGGACTCCAACCCCACAACATATCTCCGAATAGCGTGCTCGCCATCAGCAACCATGTCGCTCTCTGCGAAGGCCACCTCCGGGTAACTCCAGAACTTCCCCTCTTCCAGTACTATTTCTCTGTCAAGAAGGAGAAGATCCGCCAAACTTCCGAGTTGGCGACTTGCGGATCTGTCACCTTCATCATCCGCCCGGGCCGCGTCTACCCCCCCCACCGACCGCCATGAATCCGCGAGATACTGGTCTGGGGGTTTCTTCTATCTGAAGGACGTCTCCGACCCCACAAGCGACAAGAAGCTACCACCTTTCAAGAACTGCCCCGCCACCGAGCTTCGAGTCATGGACGCACTTGTCCTCACTTCTCCGACTCGCCACAGCTGACCCGCGCTGTCAGGCGGATCTGCAAGCTCACGGAGGAAGGGCTGACAGGGAAAGACCTAACCCTCTCCTGGTTCACGAAGCGGATCCAGCCGCTGCAACATAGAGACCGCCTGATGTTCGAATACACAGGGCGCGACGATCCGATGCGCGCCACCAAGGATAATCTCTCCGCCGACGCCATCGACAAGAGGATCCGGGTCCTTATCAAAACCCCACGTGAACTCCATGTTCATGTATGCAACAAAGACATCCACACTGAGGGATCCGGAATTGCGGTACGTCGTCTTGATTTTGGCTTATCGTTTTTCTTCAAAACTTTTGGCTAAGTGTAACTTTGAACTAGCTCGAGGCGCTTGAGGAAAATCAACTCGGAACTCTCCTCCGAGCCCCATCCACCGGCCACGCGGATCCGGAAGCCACGTCAGAGGCGGAAGCTCCTGAAGCTCCACGTCCCGCGAAGAGGAAGAAACCAGCCCCTTCCAGCCCTTACGCGAAACGCCCCCGCGAAACACTCAGCATCGCGGCTACTCGGAAAGCTGAGGCGGAAAAGAAGCGCCTCGCGCTGATTAATACCAGCAACAAGGGGCAGCCTGCCATCCAGCACTTTTTCAAGCCTTCCGGGTAAGCGTCTTCTTTCCGAGATCCAAGTTCTGGTTTAACACTTGCTCTTATATTTGTATGCTTTTCCTGAAGTTCCGGAAGCCAGCCTCCCAAGGCCCCAAGGTTCATCAAGAAGAAGGCCAAACCATCTCCGGCTTCATTCCCTATCACTCCTGAGGTGGAAGTTCCGCCTAAAGCTTCATCTGCCAGCAAGCCGGATCCGAAAGACATCATTGACCTTGATGACCTTCCGGAAGACCCTGCCCATCATGGCGACTCCGCCCAGAAGACCTCCTCACCCATTCCTCCACCAGATCAACCAAGTTCCGCTTTCGCGGGACCTACTGATGAGGAGCAAGAGCAAAAGGCCAAGCTCCTCCAAGTTACCAATGCGACCCGCGTCAGCCTCGAGCCAACTCCGTCCCTCCAAAAACTTACCCTCGCGGAGCGTCACGCGGAAGTTTCCGCCATGCTTGAACAAGGTATGGGGAAAACCGGAGGAGGAGGTGGGTTATCTCGCGAACTGGAGGATAGCCTGAAGGAATTTTTCGCCAAGCACAAGGAAGTGCGGCAGGTAATACTAGCCCCCAAGCATTGGGTGATATAGTTCCGTGTAACATGTATAAGCCGATGCTTTCTCAAAATGTACTGTTAGGCGGAAATTTGAAATTTTTATCCAAGTCTTTGAACTCTTCGCCAGCCCCCCAGATTTTAATATCCGACTAACTCTCTGCTGCTTCTCAGTCCACGCGGAAACTGCACGAAGATTTGCGCATTCACGTGCTGGGAGCAAATCAAGGAGATCGAGGGACTCGCGCGAACATGCGGAAAATAGCCGAAAGGCTATCCGGCAGCTTGAGACCCGACTTCAAGGTACGAGTTCCGGATCTTCACTTTTTGGTGCTGACGGTTGTTCGGGGTGCATAATATGTTCCTCTCGCTTTCGGAAGAAGCGCCAAGCATTCCTCGCTTGATGAACTATCCGCCAAGGTCAAGGTGCTTGAGGCGGAGAACGAGTCCCTCAGAAACTTCATGAAAGAATCCTCGAGCAAAGAGACTAAGGCGAAGAAGGAGCTCTCCGAGAAGCATGCCCGTGAGCAGGCGGAGCTGATCGACAAGGCTGGAGAAAAGCCAAGGCCGCGTGATCTCCACAATTGCCAAGAACAAAGCCCTGGAAGCGGAGGCGGAAGCCATTGACAAGCTTATCTTCCGTAAGCGTTTTTCCGCGTCGTTGCTCCGACCATCTTGCATGTTTTCTCTGACGGAACTGAACCTCTTTCTTCCACAGCAAGTCTTGGCTTTGAGTGGACAAAAGATTCAAACCTGACGAGGACGGAAGCATACGAGGAAGCGCGGAACTCAATTGATGCACTGTTTGGAGCCTGTCGCGGAATCGCCACGGCTCTGTCGCTAAAGAAGGCCAAAACCTCGGTCATCGATACGATGACCAATCTTATGCGGCAGTGCCGGAGTTCATTAGGGACCGGCGAGAAATCTTCGGCGCGCGGAGCCGCCTCCTTGGTCCTGGCCACACTGCAAGGCTTTCTTCCCCTCACTCAACCTTGGCGCAAGTTGCACGCGGAGCCCCAGAGAGTTCGGACATGAGCGCCCTCCTCGCGGAAGCCAGAAGGCTATGAAGAGCTGTTTGTCAGGCGAGTGGATCACTCGTTCTGGTACAATAAGCACAACCTTCCCGAAGGTTTTTCCGATGCAGAGGAGGGAGCAAGCGAGCCAGAGTTTTATGGGGAAGGATCCGGGTCTAGCAGCGAGCATTCCGGAGGAAACTCTGGAAACGACTACGAAGCCGGATGCGGTGATAGTGACGACGGCTCCAGCTACCAGCAGTCTGAAGAGGAGGACTCCGAGTAGAGTTCCTGTTTGAAATAATGAAACAAGTTGTATCATTTTGGCCCCAGCGAGGGTTTGTAATAAGACTAAATTCTTAAGTAGCTAGGGACGAAACGATTATGCATGGGGCGGAAACACTTATCCTGCTTTCCGTTAAATATTATGTGCATGTTTCGTTTTATGTCGGAAAAGCAAGTGCTGACTTCGTTATTTTCCGGCTTGCCCGCTTGACCTTCCACGAGCCGGAAAACCTTAGCCGGAAACGCTCGCCAGCGGCGACGAAGCCCAATGGCAGTCCGTCAATAACCGCGGAAACAAGCCCCCAGGCGTCGGTGCCGGAAATCGCTACTAGGAATCCACGAGTTCGCAACAGACAACAACTTAATCAGAAAACTTAAGCTTACGCCCTGAAGGACGATTTTTGAAAAATCACAACTTTTATACACGCCTAGGCGGAAAACATCCAGCTCTGCGGTTTTAGTCGGAAAAAACATACACGGTCTAAAATGAACAAGTAAAGGAGGTAAAAGACTCAAAGAGTGAACCATAAGCTTTATTTCATTGATCATGTATAACTATTACAGAGTTTGTAACTCGGAAAAATATGCTAAGTGTAGAAAGGACGTAGGCTGTGCGATATTCCAAGAGCGATCTGTTTCATCGTAGATGTCATCCGGATCCTCACGCTTGCATTTCCGGCGCCGGTTAGCGGGTCTATCCCTCGGCTCGCGGAAATCGACAAGGTAGTACGATCCGTTATGAAGCACTTTGCTAACGACAAAGGGTCCTTCCCATGGAGATTGCAGCTTATGGTCTTTCACTGTCGAAGGCGGAGGACCAGGTCTCCGGCCATGAAGGAGCGTTTCCGAACTCGACGGCTGTGATAGCGTCGGAGCTTCGCTGGTAGATGGCGGAGCGCTGGTCAGCTAGGTTCCGAGCTTCTTCGATCGGGTCCACGGATAGGCTGTCGGCCTCGTCGGCTGTTTCGTCGTTATAGGCGGAAACTCGCGGTGAATCATGGATGATGTCGGAGGGAATCACGGCTTCGGATCCGTATACCGAGGAAGAAAGGGGTAAACCACGTTGACCTGTTAGGGGTAGTTCGCAAACTCCACAAGACGGCGTCTAGTTCGTCGGCCCAAGCTCCGGCTGCTCGTCGCAACGGTTCTTCAAGGCGTGGCTTGATTCCTGATAATAGTAGACGGTTAGCTCTTTCAACTTGACCATTGGATTGTGGGTGAGCCACGGATGCAAGGTCCAATCGAATCCCCATTGTCTCACAATAATCCTTCAATTCTCCCCGAGCGAAGTTTGTGCCATTATCCGTGATTATGCTTGTGTGGGATGCCGAATCTCATTACGAGGTCGATGACAAATTTTAGTGTCGTAGCACCGTCGGCTTTTCTCAGCGACTTGGCCTCGATCCACTTCCTGAACTTGTCAACAGCGACCAGGAGGTATTCACAACCACCAGGAGATGATCGTTTTAACTTACCAACCATATCGAGCCCCCAGACCGCAAATGGCCAGGTGATAGGTATGGTCTTCAGCTCTTGAGCTGGAGCATTTGGTTGAGTAGCGTAGTACTGACAACCTCGGCAGGTCTTGACTATCTTGTCAGCATCTTCTTTAGCTGTGAGCCAATAGAAACCTAGCCGAAAAGCTTTCGCAACGAGTGACCTGGGAGCGGCATGGTGCCCGCAGTCCCCTGCGTGGATTTCTCTGAGGATTTCAATGCCATCTTGATTTGAGACGCATTTGAGAAATACCCCTGTTGCGCTTCGTTTGTAGAGCTGTCCATCAACAATTGTGTAGGATCGTGCTCGTCTGATGATGCGGCGCGCGAGGACCTCGTCCTCCGGCAACTTCGATCGATGAGGTAGTCCAGGGAAAGGCTGTGTCCAAGCCGGAATGGTAGCCAATACCTCTTTGGCCGGAGACACTGCCACCTCTGGATTTTCCGGGTTAGCGCCTTTCACCGAGGGTATCCGGAGATGCTCTAGGAAAATTCCAGGCGGAATTGGTTTTCTGCCGGATCCGAGCTTGGATAGCATATCTGCCGCTGTGTTGTTGTCTCTTCTGACGTACTTGACTTCGTATCCGAGGAAGCTCTTGGCGATCTCGTCAACTTCGTCTCTGTAGGCCGCCATGACGGAGTTTCTGGCGTTCCAAGTTCCGGCTACTTGCTGTGCCACCAGGTCGGAATCTCCGCAACAAATGATGTGCTTGATCCCTATTTCCTTAGCGATGCGCAATCCGTGTAGTAGAGCCTCGTATTCCGCCATGTTATTTGTAGCTTCGAAGTGGATCTGCAGAACATACTGCAGTTCTTCTCCGGTAGGGGACTTCAGGGTGACTCCGGCTCCTGAGCCTTGATGCTGCTTGGATCCGTCGAAGTGCATGACCCATGTTTACGGTTCCGGCTCTAGACTTGCATCCGGAGCTTCTGTCCAATCTGCAACGAAATCTGCCAGGACTTGGGATTTTACCGCAGTCCTTGGCTTGTAGGCGATGTCGAAGGCGGATAATTCAATGCCCCATTTAGCTGTTCGTCCTGTTGCGTCGGCGTTGTTGAGAATTGTTGACAGCGGAGCTTTGCTCACAAGCATTCTTGGGTGCTCTTGGAAGTAGTGTCTCGGCTTCCGGCTGCCTAGGAAAACTCCATAAGCTAGCTTCGAAAGTGAGGGTATCTTTGCTTTGACTCCGTCAGCACCTCGCTTATATAGTAGACAGGTCTTTGGACGTCATATTCATGACCTTCTTCCTTTCGCTCCACCACGATGACGAGGCTAATTACTTTGTTGGTGGCCGCCAGATAAAGGAGCATTGGCTCTGACTCTGCTGGGGCTACCAAGATAGGTGGGGAGGTAAGTATTTCCTTCAACCCTCGAAGAGCTGCGTCAGCTGCGTCGTCCCAGACAAATTTGTCTGTTTTCTTCAGCAACTTGTACAGAGGTAGCGCCTTCTCCGCTGCAACACAACCAGTTAGTCGTTGCACATCTTTGAGACAAGTTGGCCGTTTGATACACAGGATTGCCTTGATCTTTTCCGGGTTAACCTCAATGCCTCTGTGAGAGACTATGAAGCCAAGGAGTTTTCCGGCTGGCACGCCAAAGACGCACTTCAGCGGATTCAACATCATCTTGTACCGACGGAGGTTCTCAAAGGTTTATGTGAGGTCGCTGATCAAGTCGGATCCTTTCCGGGTCATGACCGCGATGTCGTCGACGTAGGCGTGCACGTTCCGGCCAATTTGGTCCTTCAGGCACCGCTGCATCGTACGTTGGTAGGTGGCACTGCGTTTTTCAAACCAAAAGGCATAGTAACATAGCGATAAGTGCCAAACGGGGTAATGAATGAAGTCGCCTTTTGGTCGGATTCCTTCATCCGGATCCGATGATACCGGAATACGCATCAAGAAAACACGAAGTTCCGCCCCGCCGTCGAATCAATGACTTGGTCAATGCGCGGCGGGGAAACGGATCCTTCGGGCAATGTTTGTTCAAGCCGGAGTAATCGATGCACATTCTTAGTATTTCGGTGTTCTTTTTGGGTACAAGGACGGGATTCGCGACCCAATCGGTGTGGATAACTTCTATTACAAAACCTGCTTCTAGTAACTTTGCTAGTTCCATTCCTATGGCGCGGCGCTTCTTATCTCCAAAGCGTCGCATAGCTTGTTTCACCGGTTTAGCCCCCGGATTATGTTGAGGTAGTGCTCGGCGAGTTCCCTAGGTACTCCGGACATGTCGGAAGGTTGCCATGCGAAGATATCCATGTTAGCGCGGAGGAACTCGACGAGCGCGCTTTCCTATTTGGGGTCCATGTTGGCTCCGATCGAGACTTGCTTGCTAGGGTCATCTTCCTTGAAGCTGACTTTCTTGGTCTCTATCGCGGCCCTGAAGGAGTTTTTGTGTTCGGAGATCTGCTTCTTGGTGGTCTGCATTTCAGTCGGATCCACCGCGGCCCTGTAGCCTTTCAGCTCTTCTCCGGATATGACAGACTCTGCGAAGGCGGCTTCGCCCAACTCGCACTCATGAGCCTTCTTGTAGTCTCCGGTTATGGTGATCATACCATTAGGACCCGGCATCTTGAGCTTGTTGTAGATATAGCACGCTCTTGCGTGGAACTTGTGGTAGGTGGGCCTACCGAAGATGACATGGTAGGAGCTCTTGAAGGGCACAACTTCGAACGTGATCTTCTCTTCGCGGAAATTATGAACGTCGCCAAAAGCCACGGGAAGTGTGATGCTGCCGAGGGAGTTCGCCTTCTTACCCGGAACCACGCCGTGAAACTCAGTGGTGCTGTGTTTGAGCTATTCCTTGGTGAGGTTCATCCGCTCCAGAGTCTCCAGGTACATGATGTTCAAGCTGGCTCCGCCATCCATGAGGCACTTGGAGAAGTCATACCCGTCTATGCGAGGACTCACAACCAAGGCGTAGTATTCTTTTGGCACAATGGCGGGATGATCCTCCCTGTCAAATGTGCATGGAACTTCCGACCACCTGACATACTTGCGGCACAGCCGGAAGCGTGGCGTTCAGGATCCGGGTAGCTGATTTTGTAGCGCGGACTGTGGGGGTTCCGAGGAAGGTGTGGTAAGCCCCCACGCTCTTTTTCTCGAAGGGGTTAGATTTACATGCGGATCCGGCTTTGGGATCCGGCGAGTTATCATCCTCGTCCATCGCCTCGGAACTGTCCTCCTCCTTGTCCTTGTTCTTGCCCTTGCCTCCTTTGCCGCGTGGGCGGTGCTTCCGGGCTCGCTTGTATCCTGCCTCCGGGTCGTTCTTTAGGTCGTTGACCCACTTGCAGTTGCGGTTGGTGTGAGTGGACTTCCCCGTAGCCGGATCCAAGTGGGCCGGGCGAGGGAATGTCTCCGTACTCCTCGTAGGTTTGCGGGGCGCGGGATCCGCCGGCGGTGACCTCGGTGCCATGCTGCCGACCCTGCCGGCTCCGCCTCCGCGGCCGCGTCCTCTTCCGCCTCCTGAACCTCCGCGTTGGAACGCCATGGCGACCATGTCGGATCCGCCGCTCTTCTGGTCATCAGGGTTTTTGCGTTTATGGCCGTTGTTGTTACCGTTATCACGGTTCTTCTTTTGTTGGTGCAGGGGAATTGCTGTAGCTGCGATATCACCGCCTGCGTCGTCATCGGCGGCGGTGTGGTCACTGGCAATGGAGATCATCTCGTCCAAGGTCAGTTTGTTGGCGTTGGCCAAACATGTGAGCTTATGCCTCAGCAGTCCTCCTCTCTGCAATCCACCAATGAAGGCGTACATGGCAGTGGTGTGATCGACGTTTTCGCACTCGTTCCTGCATGCCAACCATCGTGTGAGGAAGTTTCTTGAGGTTTCTCCCTTCTTTTGGATACAAGCTTGTAGGTCACTTGCTGTGGCAGGTCTTTTGTATGTGCCTCTGAAGTGTTTCTCAAAAGCGGTCTTCAGGTCGAACCAGCAAAAGATGGAGTTTTTCTCGAGGTCGCTGAGCCAGATCCGGGCTGGTCCTACAAGGTACAAGCTGGAGCATGCGGCGGGCGATATTAGGGGTTCCTCCGGCGAAGGTTACTTGCATTATAGTAATCCTCGATCCGAGTATCCGGCCTTTCGGTGCCATCATAATGCTTCAGGTTTCCGGGTAACTTGAGGGAGCTCCTTGGCTTTGGTTCCTCTCGAATCATCCTGCCAAAGCACTTCGGTCCGATGTAGTCGGTTCTGTATTCGTTGAGGCGTTCCCGCGCGTCGCGCGAGCCGTGTCGGGGGGACTGCGAGCGAGAGCGAGATCTTCGGCCACCGCCTCCGCCTCCACCTCCGCCGCCACCGCTAGGTGGTGGTGAGGGAGACCTGCGAGGGGGCCGATCCGACCTCCTGCTTCCGCCTGCAGATTCTCCCCGGCCCTCCCGGTGCTGGCTCCGGCTCCCGTGGCTGCCTTCGCCATGACGCTGGCTGCCCTGGTCGTTCCGGCTCCGGCGGGGCTCCGGGTCGCGCTCCTCATTCCGGCTCCTCCTAGGCTCGGGCTCACGATCATTGTTCCGATTCCGGCGAGGCTCCGGCGTGCGCTCCCTGTTCCGGTTTCCGGAAGGCATCACGATGTCGCGGATAATAATTCCACCATGCCCTTGAGGCCTGGTGTTTCCGGCTGGACTACGGCGACGAGGGGGACGCGGGTAACCGTTAGGTGGAGGAGAGGCGTTGCGGTACTTGTCTCGTCCAGAGTACATTGCATCCTTTCCCTTTCTCGGATCTGACGGTGGCGTCTTTGATGGTACGGGGATCGGATTTGGGTGTTCCCTGGCTTTCCTTCTGCGTTCCGAGGATCCGGTTCGCGACTCGTCATCTCGATGGCGATTGTTGTGGGCGTCCTTCGCGCAGTGGAGACGCAATGCTCCGGGTTGGATTCCAACTTGCGCGAAGTATCTGCCTTGCTCTGCTGTTTAACCGCTGAAGCGACGAGCGTGCGCAAGTAGTTGATGTCAACCTCCTCGTCACTTTTCTTCAGAATTTCTGCAGCTCTTGCCAAGTTGTCCTTTGGGGTAGCGAGCGGCTGCTGTTCGGCAGGGGTTGCGAAGTTGATCCTGCGGGGAGGGATTGCTTCTCTGACGATTCTATCAGCCTCCGCTTCGTGCGTAGGTCATTTTCACCTCCCACTCCGCTCTCATACTCTTGACTTGCTCGAGTGTTGCGGTGACTTCGCGATCTCGTCTTTCAAAACGATCCATGATTAGTGCAGCTTCTTCCCTCTCATCCAATATAGCAGCTGCGGTATTGGCAAACTTTTTGGTCGTGGCCAGCATCTCCTTTACGGTGGCCTCTAAAGCCTCCGGATCTGCGGCATCGCCAGGAGTTATTGGTTTGTTGAGGACGTCTGACTTTGCGACCAAATCCATGCGTGCTTGTGCAACTATCTCTTCAGGCGACAGGAGGCTCTCCGAGGAGGTATCCCTACGGGGCCGTTCCCGCGACATCGGAGATCCGTGGTGGGAGGGCTGGGGGTCGGATTGAGTGTCTGCCGCTTCGGATCCGTCTTCTCCAAGCGCCGCTACAGTTGCAAGTACCTGCTTTGGCTGGACGGAGTCGACTTCAGGCTGTTCACCGTATCCGAGTTCCGTCACCTTGCGATCAAACTCTGCGGTGTCCATGGATCGGGTGTCTCCGGAGATTGGGCTTAGATTTCCCAAGATCGACTCTTCAACCGGAGTTTCTCTTTCTCCGACAGCCTCTTGCTGATCCGGGGCAGCGTTGTTTTCCGGGGCCTCGACCTGCTCGGGACCTGCTCCGGCTCCATGAGGGGCGGTTCCGGCGGTATGGGCCAAGAAGTGTACGAAGTGACACCTTTGCTTCTCTAACACCTGGGAGACCCAGGCGGATCTGCATTGGTCTTCCACCGTTATTTCCTGCTCAGGGGCGGATTGGGTGGGTTTTGATTTTTCCAGATCTAAGGCGGAATCTTCGCTAGGAAGTTCCAGCGTCTCAGATCGGATCTTCGCGACTGCGTCCTGCTCGGCGGCGGTCGCGTCAGCGCTACTTACCAGTGGGTTTCCGTCGGAATCGACGGTTTCCCCGATGAAGATGTGTATGCCGCCAACTGGGACGATGGAGAGCTTGACGGGGTCGGTTTTAGCCGGAATCCAACACTCATCCGGAGGGACGATCGGCAGATTTCCGGCGTAAAGGACACGCCCCACGGCGATGGTGTCGTCGTAGCTTCCCATGGCGGAACCCTCCCGGTTCCGGCCTCCAGACGCCGCAGGCCCCACGGTGGGCGCCAACTGTCGTTGCCTAATCGACGGTACCTCGGAAGAGGGATCCTCACGAGGGGGAGAAGAAGTAGGGGCCATAGGGCGGAGTGCACACGGGACGGTGGTACGCGAGTTACCCAGCTTCGGAACACACCGCACGATGACAGGGCCCTACTGCTGCTTGTCCGGAATTATCCGGGCGCTTTCGCGTTGTTACAATGAGTTGTGGTTGTGCCTCTAGGGCTCCCGGGATCCGGCTTATAAAGGCGCACGGATCTAGGGTTTACATGGAGAGTCCTAGCCGGATTACAGATAGCCTAACTACGGTACAATATCTTGCCGTGCACGTCACGGATCCGCCTTCCATATACGTCGTACTGGATCCGGGTTCCTCATGGGCCTTCATGGATCCGGGTTACTCCTATGTCGGTACGGATCCGGCCTGCTGATCCTGGGCTGGACTTCTTCCTTCATGATCAACAGCAACTGGGCCGCCCGATGGGCCACATGCCTCATCACCGTCTGTGGGCCACCCGGGCTTGCCGGATCTAGGCACTGTCGATGGTAAACCTATGAAGTATACCCACAACACCCACCTTTCACTCTCACAAAGTGCCTAGGAGCACGTGTTAGAGCTGGCTCTTGCATAAGAGCCCACTCTCCTTCTCTCTCCTCTTCTCTCTCCTCCAACTAAGTAATAATATACTATTTTAATCCTTATAGCCAGCTGACTAAACCTTATTGTACTTGCTCTAAGGAGAAGAACTGTGCAGGGTCCAAACTGGAGACAACATGACCTGCTCATGTAGGGGATCATAATCGCAAAGATTTAGTAGATAATGCAGAAAGGAGATCAAAGGATTGGACAATAAAAAATTGGGTGTGTGCGCTATTTTCGCTGCGGTAAAGCTAAAGACATGAAGCATCAATACAAACAATCTCTTGGGTGTGAGTCTGGGACTTTACCGTTTAGATACCTTGGTATTGTTGGTTTACGCAGCAAAAAAAAATCTAAATAATTGTAGACCCTAATATGTCTAAGATCTATCCATGTAGTAATCCAGTAACGGAGATGATATCGGTGACGCAGCCTTGTAAATCGATAACGGTTAATGTTCCGCTAGAACGTGGTTGATGTAGACGAACAGTAGTCACCGATCCCACCAGGGTCGTGTAGAAGTCCTCTTCAACAATGTCGAGTGCCACAGGTGCAGCACTTCGTAGTTTCGCACACGTACGATGCTCAAAGACGCTCCCGGCTCCGATCCAGCGAAGTTACGAAAGTAGATCTTATGGATCTGGATCCCATCAGCGCTCCCGCGTACCGGGTAGAGTTGTCTCCCTCTCTATGCAGTTCTTCGGAAAACCGCACGGAAAAGAAAACTAGAGAGAGATATTGTATATTTAAATAGATGAACAAATCATGCCATAGATGAACAAATCACGGAAGTAGAAATTCTTCTCCTCCGTGCATTGCGATAAAACTAGCCTTATCTTCAGGGAAAAAAATAGCGCGCTATTTCGGCGTTAATAGCACGCTATAGCGTTTTTGGACATGCCACGCTACATCATTTCGGCGCTATAGCGCTATTTTGTTATAGCGCGCTATTTTTTTCCTTGCTTATCTTACAACAATTTCTTTGGAACATAAAGTACACTATTCTGTCACAACACACTTCTGAGACGGAAGTACCAATCTATGAAGTTTGACCCATCACTCTTAAGGGGTTTGCCCGTGCGAAAGTGATTATCATCAAAGTAGACTTCTGGAAATTCTAGAGATATCATGATCTATAAATATATTTGTAAAGACACTAAGACTAAATTCAAAATTATTATGAGTTCAAGTTTTAATCAAATTAATTAATGAGCTCGCACTAGAAGACATTATCCCTAAGAATGCTTTGGGTGATTACACGATCCCAATCCACTATGTAGTCCCGATCATCACAACCAGCGACATAGCTTCAACCGTGGACAATCATATCGATCACATCATTCATGTGACTCATGCTCGATGTTTCGATCATCTTGTATTCTCGAGGTCATGTATGTACATACTAGGCTCGCAAAATCACTCCTTAGTATTTGCATGTGCAACGTGGCTTACACCCACAGTACCTGAATATCGTTAATGTATATCGTCCGATCATCACATACCGCTTCATTGCGGTAAGCAATCTATTGTGGTGCACTCCTAAGGATGAACACTAATTTGATGTTTAATTCAGGTCATCTTATTTAGAGCTTTGTTTAATGGGGCTAACATGCACTAGCAACTAAACAAGATCCTATGTGGGTATCTGAATCAAATGTATTAGTTGATATGTCATGGGTGAATCATCTACGCATCTAGATCATTATCACATGCTCTGGCGTGGCGCCCACTTTGTGACGCCTCCAGTTGATTTATCATCATGGTGATAGATTATCACTACAACTTAGTAACAACTAGTAAACACCATGTGAGAAGAACGGTTCATAACCTACGAGCATACAACCACAACACCGATTAGATAATTGTCTCTACTACACCCTGTCGAGGCCCTCCGTTGCAAATGACACACCGCTAGAGTAAGAGAGACTATCACTCCCCTAGCCGCGTACGTGGTACAAGCCATGTGTCAAATGCGGAACCGGTCTCGCTTAAGTGTACGCGCTGCAGTAGTAGAAAAGTACACGTGGGAGGGTAACAATTATAGAATCGATGCCCGCATGTAGCACATGCGTTCTATCCGTACAAACATACTACGTATAGATCGATACCACGGTTGGGTCACGAGGCTGAAAACAAAAAAATTCTAACTATAAGAAAACCCTCATGCGCCCAAAATCTATCCATGTAGTAATGCATTAACGGATGCAATGTCGAAAACGTACTCTCGGAGTAGGTCGCTCGATCCTGGCCAGATCTGGCGCGCCATGGCTTAGGTGCTCTTTGTTTTTTCCCTGAGTGGAGGAAAGCGGGGGAGCTGCAGCCTTGCATCTCCATAAATAAGGCCTCGAACTCTTCCATCTTGGCGGTTCGGTGCGCTGCTGGATGGATGGCCTCAAGCTTCTTCGACGAGTTTCCATGGAAGAAGACAGACATGGGTATTACCCTTCGAGTAACTGTTATTGCTCTATCCTGTACGGCCCAACTGGAGGCCCATGAAGACACCCGATGGCAAGGAGGGCCGCTACGTCGGTGCCGAAGAAGATTCCTTGAAGAACAAGACGAAGAGGCGAATCAAACAAGGAAAGTTTAGAACTAGGATCCTTTGTAACCTAGTCGTACCCGGACAGATCTCTTGAGACCTGGCCCCCTATATAAGGGCCAGGAAAGGGGCTGCCGAGGGACACACAATCAATCTTAGCAACTTTAGACATCATAAGTCCAGAACTAGGTCCCCGTAGAACTTAGCCTCTCGACGAGATCACAGCCGAAACCTTCGGCACCCCATTGTAACCCGATATTTTCATAATCAAGATCAGACATGCAGGACGTAAGGGTTTTACCTCATCGAGAGCCCCGAACCTGGGTAAATCGTTTTCCCCGCTTGTTTGATAACCGATGTCTCATGTCAGCCTACAGGATTCCATCAACCGCAAGCCCCAAACGGAGGGCATTGCCGAGGAGTACCCTCGACAATTGGCGTCGTCTGTGGGAAACCTGTCGGCACAAGATTCGTCATCGGCAGATCCAACCATGTCATCGGCAGCTTCGTCGACACCTTCATCATCGCCAATCTTGGGAAGTCTGATCTGATTCGGCTCCTATGAGTTCACCCCGCACATCGACTCTTCTCGCCCGACTTTTTCGGATCTTCAAGGAAACATGGAGATGACGTTCGGGAGTGTCCACTACAACGTCAACGCATACGGAGTCCTTCGTCTGTTGGAACCGTTCGCTCCCAGATCAACAAGGAAGTCACCCCCATCTGTTGCAGGGTCAATCATGTCATCATCAATCGACCTCTCGGCTAGCCTGACAGACTCGACGGATTCATCTTTACCATCAACCCCTCGATCGACGTCTTCGATGTCAGTTGGATCTGACGACCCCGTACCATCGAAGATGACCTCGTACTACTGCCTGAACTGCGACACCAGGCACGGGTTGGGATCGAGTGACACGCCGTTCATCTGCAGCGCTCAGTATTCGTCGGGAGAGGACAGTGTCGACAACATCGTCAAGGAGGTCACCTGGAAAGCAGCGCATCACCAAGTTTATGCTGCCAATAACACGGGAAACGCAAGAAACGGGGGTGGTGGAGATCACACCCCTCGATCCAGCAGACGGAATAGCTTTGGGAACAGGGCCAGTAACAACAACAGCGATTACACCATAGCGGAGGAAGAATGGGCAGCAACCCGGGCAGCCGTACTTAACAACACACCGCTTCCCGCCGGAACTTCGGTTGGAACCCTCAACGCTTATCGCTCCATCTTGGAGAAAAATCGGGAGCGACTATCGGATGAGCAGGCCACCCTCGAAAAACGTCTGTTCGCAGCAGGTCAATCTGGTGAACGGCGAAGGGGTTCACGAGGAAGCGCGTCCCGAAGCAGCCAAGGTGCAGGGAGGCACCGATCAAGGCTATCCAGACTTTCGGAAGACGATGCTAGAGAAATAACGTCAAACCTATCCAAGTCCTTCGTGACCATGGACACGGCGGGTATGTTAAGGCAAAAAACCATTGAGGGAGCAACTGCCAACCTCGCGGCATACCTCATCAACCAACGACCCGAAGGTTCTATGGCTCAAGCTCATCGGGGTGCTCTGGAAAGCCTCGCAATCTTGGGAGACAATCTGGTTCCACGGAAGGAAAACTCCATGCCCCATGCCAGCGGATCAAAGTATCGTTCAAGGGACGCCCGAGACGAAATCACCCAGAGTAGAATCGACAAAGCTAGGCGAAGGCGAGCCGCGAGGGGAGAGTACGATAGTGACGCCTCAGAAGAAAGTCAGGAGTACGACGGCGAATTAAGGGGAGCCGATTGTTTAAGGTACAAGATACGTGAGACGATGCCACCCAAAAAGTTCAAACCTACCCCTACTGACGCTGCTAAGTATGATGGACAGCAGGAGCCGAGGTCATGGATAGATGATTACTTGCAGACCGTGATCCTACACAAGGGAAATCAGATAGCAGCAATGCAGTGTTTGCAACTCTACCTGAAGGATTCGACACGGGCCTGGTTAAGAGGCCTGCCGAAGGGTTCCATCAAGTCATGGGACGATCTGGTGGATGCTTTCATTGCAAACTTCCAATCAACATACAAGAGGCATGTTGGGATCGAAGAATTACGGCATTGCCAGCAGAAGCCAAAGGAGTCGATGCGTGCATACATCGGGAGATTCACTAAACTCCTGAATGTTGCCGAAGATGTTTCCGTCGACAGAGCAATCGATGCCTTTAGCGATGGCATCCGACGTGAAACCTACGTAGAGGAACTTGGGCGCAAGAAGCCGAAGACCATAACCAAGTTAATGGAAATTGCCAACAGCCGGGCTGATGGCGAAGACAACGTACGAAGGCCACGACAACGCAGTGATGACGAGGATGACGACCAGCCGAGGCAGGATTCGGGTGGTCGCAGGGATCGTCGTAAGAAAAGGAAAGACCGCAATTACGATGACAACAATCTGGTAGTCGCGGGATATTCCGATCGACAAGATGATCGGTATGACGACAGGCGAGACGATCGACAGGATGGTAACCGGGGCAACTCTGGGAACCGTGGCAACTACAAACCGCGACCTCAGAGGACCCCCGAGTTACCCTTCGCTGAGCAGATAAACGCTCCTTGTTACCTGCATGCGTACATCGACTCTAAAGATAACAAGAAAAAGTCAAGTCATCTGCTCAGAGACTGTCGACAATTCATCGAGATGCAGAAGCTCATCCAGCAGCAGCAACCAATCCCACCGCCGCCTCCACCTCAGCACCAGGTCCAGCAAGCTCAGCCCCACAACCCTAACGAGTCCTTTCCACCACCATGTGGACAAATGAGTATGATTCACAGAACCGGTGTTTCGAGAAGGGAGATGAAGAAGCTCACTCGAGAAATCAACCTGGCAGAAAGCATTATGGCTAATATCCCTGAATATATCGACTGGTCATCTCAGAGTGTTATGTTCAGCAGAGCGGACCACCCGACGAAAATTCCAAAGCCGGGACACGCTGCCTTAGTAGTTGAGGCGCAAATCGGAGGGTTCAAGATGAGCAAAGTCTTCATGAACGGCGGGAGCGGATTAAACCTGATATTCCTAGACACGATCAAAAGTATGGGAATTACGATGAGGATGCTAGAAGAAACAGATACCTGTTTCCATGGGATCCTCCCCACCTCACCGGCGTACTCTCTTGGCAAAGTCTGCTTGAACGTTGTATTTGGTAAACCCGACAACTTCAGGAAGGAAAAAAATCGAGTTCGAGGTAGTGAATTGGGAATCGCAGTACCACGCTATACTCGGGAGATCATCTTATGGCAAGTTCATGGCTATACCACATTGTGCGTATCTCAAGCTCAAGATGCCTGGGAACAACGGAACAAACATCACAGTCTATGGAAGTTTTATCACGCTCAGATAATTGTGATCGGGAATTTCAAAAGATTGCCGCCAAGTTCGGACTGAAGAAAGAAATTGATACTGCCCCTCTAAATCAGCAACACTCGATGACAAGGACGATGAACGCGTCAAGAAGCTGAAAATTAAAGAAACCAAGTGATCTCGCCCTAAAAGCATCGGCAGTCGAACCTTCGGCAGCTGGTACCAAAGTCATTCCTGAAGGAAGCAAAACTACAGCACTTGCTACAGGCAACCCTAATGACGCCAGTGTTGCATCCGAAGCCATCGGCACGATGGAGAAGACCGAAGATAAGAAGAACCATCCTCTTGCTTAAAAGGATGGGTGTCGTTATTTTTTAGCTTTTTCGCTTTTCAATAAGGGCTCACTTTTAGCCCCTTAGATTTTACTTATGTTATTAATGAAGACTCAAAGCTTTGTTTTTTCTGAAGTATTGCAGTAAATCGGGTTACCTGAACAAGATTGTAAAGACCTTTTTTGTTCGCACCTTACAGTGAACATTGGTCTAATTGAAAGAACCCCCAGAATCGCACTCTAAAAAGCCTCTGAAATTACGAGTGCTACGAGGCAAAATCTGTGGGACTTTTGCTTTCTTTCCTTCGCTAGCAAACGCCTCAAGAATATAAGAGAGCCGCATATAGCAAGGACCATGAAACACATGTGAAAACGACCTATGTTCAGTACTTTAAATTACGGAAGTACTAACGAACGACAGAGTCATCGGCACGTCTGGTTCCACTGATTTATTCAGGAACTACTGTCAAGTCATACGTCGGTTGAAAGCAAAAGTTGCACATACAACAGGTTTAGCAAAACCTGCAACACGAGCTGATCACTCACATATTTTGCTGCCGAAAAATATACATCATAATAAGAAACGGGTAATTAAAATTTACCCCACCGAAGAAAAATAGCCAGCAGCATTTACATGCAAGAAAAAAGGTTATACGTATATACAGTTCCCATCGGGTCAAGTGCACCCGAATATTCGGATGCGATAAGTGCTTACATTGTTTTTTCAGAGAAACTACTCTCCAATCTTCTCATCTACTTTCGAGTTACGTTCTAGTCTGTCGGCTACAATACAAGAAGGGATAAAGGCTGTATCGAAAAGGTGATTCACATCTCCTTCAACATTCACAACGGCCATAAGATCTATCGTCGGGTGTTTTGCCAAGAGTAGAGTAAACGCAGATTGAGCCCCGGCAATAACTTGCGAGCGGATTAACCTTCGGATCTTCCTGACGTTCCCAAATTCAGACATTAACGTCAATAACGTGGGAGGAACCCCATTTAATGGGAACATCGTCTTCCAGGTTATCCTCATTACTTTGTAGCATTTGTCGAAGAAGCGATGGACTAGCTATACTCGATCTTGGAACTTCGCAACAGTGGAAGCTTTCGGTTGATTCTTCCAGAAAACCTCATCTAGAGACGACAGTTCAGTTAACGCATTCACGCGCTCATGTATGCGCTTATTTTCTTCGGCTGGGTTCAGAGCTATGACTACCAGAAGCAACAAAGAAAGATCAGAAGATACCTTTATAGAATTTAAAAGATAGGAAGAACATGACACTTACAGTTCAAGCTTTCCGTGGCATTGTGCAGTTCTGAAAGAGCATAGCGTTCTGCATCGGTAGCCAGTTCGCTCTTTTTCCTGATAATAGCAGCCAAAGCATAAGTACTACGCATGTCCTTTTCCATTTGAGCAATTCGACTTTTCATACGTTGCAGCCGATCATGCTCAGATGAGGCACCCGAAGAATCATCAACAAATGAAGGCACAGGAAAAACCTGTAAAAATTATTCAGAGGTATGATGGATTATATGGGATCAACAGTGGAATTTACTCCCATCGGGAGCATGCAAATAAAAATATTATCTTAGGAGGGTACTGGCAACATTGCCAGTACAAAAGTTATTACAAACATAAAATCTTGAGACAGGAAATTGTTTTAACCAAGCAAGATTACAAGAATAAAAATCAAGGGGCCTGGGTCTGGTTTGACAAGCTTGGTCCGATGGACGATTTCTTTGCCGAGACCAGCTCAAGGAGCTGGCGAGCACACTTAAGTGTCGAAGTCTTAAAAGCACCCAAGTTAACAAATCGCCCATCTTGCTCCTTTGGCAGCTCTTTTGACATCTCTTCAATATTGGCTTTGAAGCCATGACCCATCATAAGCTGGAAGGCTAGGAGGGCACCGTAGGTACGCGAAGTACGTTTGAATACCTCGATAACCTCCGTTGTGTTGATGGCAAAAGCGTCGATCAGCTGTCCCAAGGTTTTGTTCTGATCAATCTTGGGGAAGATCATCGAGTGCATCCTCGCCATAGCTCCCTTACCCTTCTGAAGGAGGTCCTTAACAAGCTGGTGAGACTCGAGGGTCATCGACAAAGCGTTTGCCGGAGAATTGTTCGGGAGTTTATCCAGAGCTTCGGCAGGGATGTTGGCAGCATCTGCAAAAAACGAAATAAGAGGAGTTCATTAACTGGGGGTTGAATTAATAAAGGTAAAAATCAATAAGAGAGCGAAAAGGGAATTACTGAGCAAGGCCAAGGAAGACTGGCGAAGAAGATCATCTTTCTCGATCACCCGAGCTTCGGCAGCAAGCCTGGATGCTTCTTCATCCTTTAACCTCTTCTTCGGCTCCTCGATTTCCTCCTTTAAGGAGTCAACCTCCTGGCGGGCCTCGACAACTATTTTTATTGCGCCCTCCAACTTCGAGGAAGAAGATTTGACCTCCTTTTGGAGCTGGGCCTTGGCAACTTCCAGGGAAGTATATTGGGAGGCGAAGGCCTCCAGAGAAGAGATAACAACACGCAAATCCTTAAAAAATAAGGAAAAATGATTACTAGATGGAGAACTAATCATCAACAAAATAAAAATTTGATCGAGGACCACTCGGGAGATGTTATATTAAAGCAGGAAAGGCTTACAGGTTTCCCTGGAGGTGAAGCTGTAACTGCAGCAGTCGAGGGAATATCCTTCCCCTTGGAAAGGGAAGAAGCTGTCAAAATCTGGGCCGCAGGGGTTGCAGCAGGGGTCGAAGCCTCGGAGGCTGCGGGATTCGGCAGGATGGTACAAGATTTAGCCTTCTTGGATGGAGGCTCGATGAAACCCTCGTCACTACAAGAATAAAAATTGGCAGAGTCGGCGCCTCGGCTTCCTCCGCAGCTGCATCAACAAAGGCAGCGCGATCAGCGTCGTCATCATGCATCAACCCCGCTGTATCACTTATCATCGGCAGAGGATTGAGGATTGATGAAGACAGCTTCAGGGTTCATTGGATCATTATGTTCGTCTTTTGGACTTGCGTTTCCTTCGGTTGAGACCCTACAGGGGTTGAGGAATCCATTTTTCGGAAGAATCGTTCGATGGGTCAAATGTTCGGGAGCTATGGGGATCTGTCGAAGTAAATCAGTGAGAATAATGACAGTAACAATGATCAAGAGAAACAAGACAATGAAAGCATGAAGGAAAAAATTTACCTCAGTTGGTAGATGATCAGCATCGAATGGTGGTTGGGAAGATATCAGTGGGATTGAATCTTCCTGGCTAAAGAGAGTGAGGCGCCGGACTTAATCAAGCAGTTCCTTTTCGGATAACTCAGCGATATTTACTCTAGTCTCGTCCTTAGGACCCGAATACAACCACATCGGGTGGGCCCTAGACATGATCGGCTGAATTCGACATTTTAAGAACACAGCGGCTACCTCAGTGCCAATCATGGTTTGACCATCAGATTCCTTGATCCGAAGGAATCTATAAAACAACTTGTCGACTGCTGGTTTCTCATCGGGTGAAAGGATATTTTCCAAGACATCTTGGGGGTGGCTTCTAGAACGTCGGAAAATTGGGGGAGCTGGGAGTCAGCTGTTGATGAGTCTCTGATATAAAACCACTTCAGCCTCCATCCTTGCACAGACTCTTTCATTGGAAAGTTGAAGTAGTTAACTTCTTTGCGAGCAACAAATCCAACTCCGCCAATGACGAAAGATCCACCGCTGCAGTTGTATCTTTTCACGAAGAAAATCTTCTTCCACAAACCAAAGTGGGGCTCGATGCACAAAAACGCTTCGCAAAGGGTGATAAAGATGGCAAGATGAAGAATTGAATTGGGAGTCAACTCCCACAATTGAATCTCATACACTCGTAGGAGGTGACGAAGGAATTTGTGAGCAGGGAGCGAAAGACCTCGATACAAGAAAAATAAGAACGTCACAATAAATCCGGCGGGGGGATTGGGCTGTGAAATCGCACCTGGAAGAATAACATTCCCCTCGTCAGAAGAAATTATTCCAAGGCTCCGGGCCTTCTTCTCGTCGCGCTTTGTAGTAGTGGAAACTGGCCAATCACTGGGATTGGGCCCAGCCATGGAGCTTGATGGTGCTGGTGGTGCCTGATACGTCTCCGACGTATCGATAATTTCTTATGTTCCATGCCACATTATTGATGATATCTACATGTTTTATACACATTATATGTCGTATTTATGCATTTTCCGGCACTAACCTATTAACGAGATGCCGAAGAGCCAATTCTTGTTTTCTGCTCGTTTTTGGTTTCAGAAATCCTACAAAGGAAATATTCTCGGAATTGGACGAAATCAACGCCCAGGGGCCTATTTTTAGACGAAGCTTCCAGAAGACCGGAGGGGAGACGAAGTGGGGCCACGGGGCGCCGCCACACTAGGGCGGCGCGGCCTAGAGGGGGCCCGCGCGGCCCTAGCGTGTGGGGCCCCCGTGACGCCCTTTGACCTGCCCTTCCGCCTACTTAAAGCCTCCGTCGCGAAACCCCCGCACCGAGAGCCACGATACGGAAAACCTTCCAGAGACGCCGCCGCCGCCAATCCCATCTCGGGGGATTCAGGAGATCGCCTCCGGCACCCTGCCGGAGAGGGGAATCATCTCCCGGAGGACTCTTCACCGCCATGGTCGCCTCCGGAGTGATGAGTGAGTAGTTCACCCTCGGACTATGGGTCCATAGCGGTAGCTAGATGGTTGTCTTCTCCTCATGTGCTTCATTCTCGGATCTTGTGAGCTGCCTAACATGATCAAGATCATCTATCCGTAATTCTATATGTTGTGTTTGCCGGGATCCGATGGATAGAGAATACTATGTTATGTTGATTATCAATCTATTACCTATGTGTTGTTTATGATCTTGCATGCTCTCCGTTATTAGTAGAGGCTCCGGCCAAGTTTTTGCTCTTAACTCCAAGAGGGAGTATTTATGCTCGATAGTGGGTTCATGCCTCCATTAAATCCGGGACAAGTGACGAGAAAGTTCTAAGGTTGTGGATGTGCTTGTTGCCACTAGGGATAAAACATTGATGCTATGTCCGAGGATGTAGTTATTGATTACATTACGCACCATACTTAATGCAATTGTCCGTTGTTTGCAACTTAATACTGGAAGGGGTTCGGATGATAACCTGAAGGTGGACTTTTTAGGCATAGATGCATGTCGGATAGCGGTCTATGTACTTTGTCGTAATGCCCAATTAAATCTCACAATACTCATCGTATCATGTATGTGCATTGTCATGCCCTCTCTATTTGTCAATTGCCCGATCTGTAATTTGTTCACCCAACATGCTATTTATCTTATGGGAGAGACACCTCTAGTGAACTGTGGACCCCGGTCCATTCTTTTACATCGAATACAATCTACTGCAATACTTGTTTTAC
Source organism: Lolium rigidum (assembly GCF_022539505.1). Taxonomy (NCBI): domain Eukaryota; kingdom Viridiplantae; phylum Streptophyta; class Magnoliopsida; order Poales; family Poaceae; genus Lolium; species Lolium rigidum. Next base: position 75,231,466 of record NC_061510.1, read on the forward strand.
TCGTTTTCCGCAAACAATCATCATCCACACTATACATCTAATCCTTTGTCACGGCAAGCCGGTGAGATTGACAACCTCACTTGTTTCGTTGGGGCAAAGTACTTTGGTTGTGTTGTGCGGGTTCCACGTTGGCGCCGGAATCCCTGGTGTTGCGCCGCACTACATCCCGCCGCCATCAACCTTCAACGTGCTTCTTGGCTCCTCCCGGTTCGATAAACCTTGGTTTCTTTTCGAGGAAAACTTGCTACTGTGCGCATCATACCTTCCTCCTGGGGTTCCCAACGGACGTGTCTTGTACACGCCATCAAGCATTTTTTCTGGCGCCGTTGCTGGGGAGATCAAGACACGCTGCAAGGGGAGTCTCCACAATCCAATCTCTTTACTTTGTTTTTGTCTTGCTTTACTTTATTTACTATTTTGTTTGCTGCACTTAAACAAAACACAAAAAAATTAGTTGCTTGCATTTACTTTATTTAGTTTGCTTTATTTACTACTGCTAAAATGGCTACCCCTGAAAATACTAAGTTGTGTGACTTCACAACCACAAATAATAATGATTTCTTATGCACACCTATTGCTCCACCTGCTACTACAGCAGAATTCTTTGAAATTAAACCTGCTTTACTGAATCTTGTTATGAGAGAGCAATTTTCTGGTGTTAGTTCTGATGATGCTGCCCATCTTAATAATTTTGTCGAACTTTGTGAAATTGTTGACTGCCAAAACCCACCGGCGGGCAGCGGCCTTGTCAACACCGTAGAGCCGGGAAGAGCCTAGAGCTGCGGCTGGCTGAGACCCCTCCGAGCGACGGCCCGCAATGCTCTTCTGGTCACACGCGGCGTTGCGAAGTGCAGGGCGTGCCACCCGACCTATACCCGGTCGGGGAAGGTGATGAGGATGCCTCGCTTAGTTTCTGCGGGGCATACATGTAAACGTTAAATACGAGCCTCGATCGGCTCTCGGGTAATCTCGTGAATCGGCTCAAAGAGCCGATCCACCCATGATCCGTACGGGGTGCACGAATACTTGGTGGTCCTGCTTGATCAAGATGAAGCTAATGAGATCTACGACGATTTAGGGTTTTCACCGCATAATCGGATCATCCTACTCCAGGTTGGGCCTTGCGGCCACGCACGGTGCTCGTAAGCCGATCCTAAACAAGGCCAAAAAACCAACATGAAGTTGATCCTAGGAACATCCCGTTTAGGACTTGCGAACGCCACCCTACGTGCCACCTGGATCCTCCCCCCTTTGTAAGGCCTAACTATTGCGAGATATTAAACTAATCCTTGTAGAACAAGGAGCAATCGTAACGGATCAGATCTACTAAATAAAGATCAAGCGGGTGCCGCCCCCACACCGAGATAGGCGTGAGGGCGGCTAGATATGCAAGGGTTGCACTACGTAAGCATGCTTAAACGAAGAACAATGCTAACCCTAACACATCTAATGATAACTACGTTGCTCGCCATCAAAAACGCTTCGATACGAGCAACGCATGAACAACGTGGGGCTTGTGCTGCCTAGATCGCAAGATGCGATCTAGGCAGCATGTCGCTTACCTGATAGAAACCCTCGAGACGAAGGAGTTGGCGATGCGCCGAGATTGGTTTGTTTTTGGGGTTGAACGTGAGTTGTTGTTTATTCCATAAACCCTAGATACATATTTATAGTCCAGCGGACTTTCTAATGTGGGCATGCACTAAACCGTGCACGACTAAGATTCTATCTCTAAACTAAAATAGATCTAATATGTTACGGATACACGGGAAATTAAGCCCAACGAGGCCGATTCATATAATTCTCCACGTATATTTCCTTAAGCCCATCTTGATCTGCGGCCCACCTCCGACTCGGTCAAATCTTGGTGATAACACATGCCCCCCTGGTTTTGGAATTGGTAATTCCAAAATCACTCTGCTTTCCTTCGTCGGGTCATGTCGTGGCAGAACCGTCGCAGTATCCCTCATGATGATGCCTTGCCTTCTCAACTTCTCCGCGTGACCTGGCAGTTTTTTCTTTTTTTCTTTTTAGGCACCACTTCCTCGGAAACTGCTGTGGCATTGAATTTCCACTATATCCTCCTTTGATTTAACCGCTCTGAACAGTTCTCCTTTGTATCTCCTCCGCATTAGCACTCCAAAAACCCTCCCAGCCACCATGTCTTCCTCCTCCTCTGCTCCATCGGATCTTGCTAGCCAATCCTCCACGTCCCGTGAGCCGACGCCGGAGTACGACGCGGCGGCGGTCCACGCGGCCAACACCCGCCGCGCCATTGCGGCGGGGGAGGAATCGGACCACGACTTCTCCATCTCGGTCCGAGGACGACCGAGTCCTTGACGGACGGGGAGAGCGACCTCCGCTTCCTCGCCGTTGGGGAAACGGAAGAGGGGAGTGACGACGACGGCTTCTCCTCGCGACTTCACCTCTCCCGGGAGGAGGAGGAGCGAGGAAGAGGAGGAGGAGGACGACGATGAGGGCTCCTCCGACGAGCCGCCGGCCAAGCGGTTCCGCCCTTGGCCGGGCAATCTAGCGACTTCGACGGCCGACGAGGACGACGCCGACGAAGAAGATGAAGACAACGAGGGCCCGGTCGGCGGCCATTGGAGCGACGACGAACCCGCCGGGAGCAGCGCCGATAGTGGCGACGACAGCGACGACGAGGGCAGTGATGGCCCATAGATAGGACCTCTAGAATAGGGCCAGTAGTAGTAGATGGGGCAGTGGATCCCCTAGTACTCCCCCTTTTGAGAGCAATTAGCTCCTTATGTAAGAAATCTCCTCTTAATCAATGAAGAACTTTTCCCCAATCTTGATTTTGCTGATTCCTTTTAATTGAGCCGATTCTCTCTTCTACTGACCTTGCCGATTCGTCCCCTTTGCCAATGCGTAATGAGCCGATCGCACCGCATCGGTCCTTTGAAATTCACCCTTCTCTTCTTCGGCTGATGATTTTCTAAATCTGGTGGAAGGTGCCGGACTTTCAGAAAAACCTTCGAACTTTTCCAACCAAACCAAATAATCCTTTTCAGTACCCATCATTGTGAAGAAGGTTGCAATGAAGGATCAGCCGATGGTATCCTCATCGGTTCTTTAAACAGAGTATCCACTAGGCCTCGCTGCCCCCGAGCCTTACTCGAGGCGAGAATGTCGGAGAGAATGCGCCACAGCCCGATCCTCTTTCTTCCTCCGACAGCCGATAATCCTCCGTTTCCTCCTTGACGGAAAAGGTTCAGGAACCCGGATCGGCTCGAAGCAGCTGGAGAAGTTTCCATTGCTTTACTCCCTCGAGGCAACAGAAAGCACCACCATTGGTCTAGATTTGGTGGAGACTCGATAAACACTGCATAATTCCACTAAAATCGATGGCTGCGCATCGGCTGCCTCTCAATTCTAAAATCGATGCCCTCGCATCGGCTGTAGCAAACTTTTTTTTATTTGGCCGATTTTTCTTAATCGGCCCCCAATGTTTCATTGCACGTATGTTCTCACATGTTCTATCCGATTATATGCCCCCCGAGCCGATACCTGCTGGATGACCTGCAGATATCGGCTTGTATGGATAGCTAGGGCTCGCACTTGTACGTTGGCTCGCGAAAATCCGAGCTAACTCTCGTATGCCGACGTGGTCACTGCCCAATAGATCGGTGCTGAACGCAAGCAGAACATATGGTGAAAGTAATTTTGGCCGATTGCTGAAATCGGCCCCCATATTCATTGGAGAGCTGACTGAAGGTCCTGTAATGTCCCTTCATGAACTTTTTGGGGCCGATCACAAGGATCAGCCTCTCCTGGTTTGCTCATTGGTTTGATCTTGCTACTTGGTCAGGCTGGATAAAACCAACCCAACCTCTGACTTGATGTGCTTGCTGTCGTCCACCTTGAGTGCTCCGTAGAGTCGTGGAGCGCTAAGCTCTGTCGGCAAGACGAGTACCATGTTTGTGCCAGCCGATGTCTCATCATCGGCTTTCCTCGTTTGGGGCGCCACTCCATTTTCCGTGGACGACCCTCTTCATCCAGGGTTCGCTGAACCTTTGCAGCCGGATCAGGCCGTGCCTTCCTTAGCGTATGCGGTACAACCTTTCGGCTTCCTCCGGGCCGCGCAATCGCTGAACCCTGCGCTTTTGGGAACGGCTGAGTCCGTCGGTGGCACCACCTTGGCCGGTGGTACCTGTCTTCTTCCACTTCTCCCTCGTCTTCTGAATCTTCAAGATCTTCCCAACGAGGTGACTCAGCGCGTTTGCTTTGTGGCGGGAGAGGCCCTAGGCGCTCGAACACAGACACGTTGGCTGCCTCCTTCTTTTTCTGATTGCATTCTGGGCAATTGCCGATTGTGGGCAATCGGCTCATTCCTGAATCCCAGCGAGTGTCCGAAGAAGGGGCAGTCCCAATGCCCGGCGTTGTCGTCTTGCTCCCTTGATGCTTCCGTGGCATAGCGCTCGTGCTCCTCCTCATCGCGATTCCGCCGACGATGTCTTCTGGCTTCTCTAGCCAAACGATCTTCTCTATCATCGTAATTGGACCGTCGGCGTTGGTCATACTGACTAACATATTTGTTGAGGAGGTGATCAGAGAGGGGTCGCTGATATCTTATATTCTTCACCTCTCCCTCTGTGACATAGCGCTTGCCATCATGACGGAGCCGATCGCGTGGAGCGGCCTCCTCTGGCGTCCTTGCTATGAGAGCAAGCTGCCCTCATCTCCATCTTTGCCGAGTGGTTTCCAGGTCCTACCATGTTGATGCTCGAACGAGGGACCTGGTCGGCAACCTTCGGGGTAGGTGATTTCTACCATGTTAACGGTGGGGAAGGGTTGGGTGTCGACCTTCATGGCGTATCGGTTGAAAATTAGCCGCCCCTTCTCTATCGCCGCTTGGATGTGCCGACGCCACACCCGGCGGTCGCTGGTGGCATGGGAAAGCGAGTTGTGGAATTTGCGAGTACGGCTTTCCGTTTAGCTCTTTCGCTGTGGGGAACTTGAGACCTTCGGGAATCGTCAACTCGTTTCTCCTTGAGCAGGAGGTCGAAGATTTGTTCAGTCTTGGTTATGTCAAAATCAAATCCCACGGGCGGCCCTGGTGGCTTTACCCATTTGCGAGGCCACGGGGTTCCCCCCGAGTCCACTCGGCCACTGCTATCTCTTGGCCTCCCGCGAGCACTTCATCCTCCTCCGTATCGACCATAACTACCGCACGCTTGAACTTGTCTTGGTACAGGTCGGGGTGGCGCTGTTCATATGCCGATAGTTTCGAACCATGTGCGCCGGCGAGGGATAATCTGCTTGGGAGGCCATGTCCTTGAGCTGTGTTGCAAGGCCTGCTACCGCCAACTCGACTCGCTTCCTTTTCGGTTATACGAACCGAATAACATCGGTTCCTAAGATTCTCGAAGCGCCGGATGTATTCTCGTCACCGTTTCCCCGCGCTTCGACGTAGTTGTGCTAGATCGGCAATGCCGGACTCGGAAGCTTCGAATGGTATTGCATATGGAACTGTTCTTCCAATTGCTTCCAAGACTGGATGGAGTTCGCCGGCGGAGAGGTGTACCATCCAAAAGCCGATCCCGTGAGGGACCGTGAAAAGAGCCTCACGCGTAGCTGATCCGACACCGAAGCCGGTCCTAGTTGAGCCAAATATCGGCCGACGTGCTCGATGGAGCTGGAGCCATCCGATCCACTGAATTTGGAGAAGTCGGGGAGCCGATATTTAGGTGGCAGCGGGATCATCTCGTAATCGTCGTGGTACGGCTTGGAATAGCCGATCGCCCTTCTTTTCGGCATCATGCCGAACTGGTCTCTCGGTATGGTGCCGATCCGATCCGTCCGTGCTGGCCGTAGGAGTTGCACTCGAAGATTCGCCGGGGTGGCGTACTTGGCCTGCCATGTTTGCTTTTCCAGCTCCGAGCCGGCCGCGGGAGCCGGGCTCGGGAGTTTCGTCGGTGTGGCGTATTTAGTTAGCCACGTCCGCTCCGTCGCCGACGTTCCTCCTGTCTTCGCCGGAGTCCCCGATGTTGTGGCCTGGTTTGTGAGTGCCCGAGTCACCACAATCCGGCACATACATGCACGCGTATCCATGAGGGATCTCCTTAGGCGCCTCCATTAAGAACTGGTAGTCACTGGGGTCGCCACCAATTCTGTAGACGAGGAATGCCGGTGTAGTCGGCACTTCAGCCGGTGCTGCCAACGCAAACGGCAGCGGTGGACGGGACTGGAATGGCAACTCTCCTTGATGAGTCCCGAGAGCTGGTTCTGACGGCGAGTACTGGTGGCTCATGATCTCTCGGATCACGCGCGAGCGACACGCTCCAAAGCACGTTGACCAAGTTCTCGGAGTGGCGGTGTAGCGAGTGAGCCACCGGGTAGTTGATCTCCTCGCCGCGGACCCCGGTGCGTTCCTCCGACGGGGTAGAGAGGTCTATCCCATCGAGTGCACCTTCGGTGAGAACCCCTTCCATCCGATGCCACCGGAACGGGTTCTCCGAAAAGAGCCGATGAGGTCGGCTTCGAGGGTAGCCTTGATCTCGTTGTATTGCTTCTTGAGGTCGTCGGGCGGATCCCCGTAGGTGATCGGCGTGCCGTCCGCCATCTCGGATGTAGATGGCGATGTGGTTGATGTAGACGATTGTCCCACCGGCGTGCCGAGAATGTGTTGATCGCCAAAACCCACCGGCGGGCAGCGGCCTTGTCAACACCGTAGAGCCGGGAAGAGCCTAGAGCTGCGGCTGGCTGAGACCCCTCCGAGCGACGGCCCGCAATGCTCTTCTCGGTCACACGCGGCGTTGCGAAGTGCAAGGGCGTGCCACCTGACCTATACCCGGTCGGGAAGGTGATGAGGATGCCTCGCTTAGTTTCTGCAGGGGCATACATGTAAACGTTAAATACGAGCCTCGATCGGCTCTCGGGTAATCTCGTGAATCGGCTCAAAGAGCCGATCCACCCATGATCCGTACGGGGTGCACGAATACTTGGTGGTCCTGCTTGATCAAGATGAAGCTAATGAGATCTACGACGATTTAGGGTTTTCACCGCATAATCGGATCATCCTACTCCAGGTTGGGCCTTGCGGCCACGCACGGTGCTCGTAAGCCGATCCTAAACAAGGCCAAAAAACCAACATGAAGTTGATCCTAGGAACATCCCGTTTAGGACTTGCGAACGCCACCCTACGTGCCACTTGGATCCTCCCCCCTTTGTAAGGCCTAACTATTGCCGATATTAAACTAATCCTTGTAGAACAAGGAGCAATCGTAACGGATCAGATCTACTAAATAAAGATCAAGCGGGGTGCCGCCCCCACACCTGAGATAGGCGTGAGGGCGGCTAGATATGCAAGGGTTGCACTACGTAAGCATGCTTAAACGAAGAACAATGCTAACCCTAACACATCTAATGATAACTACGTTGCTCGCCATCAAAAACGCTTCGATACGAGCAACGCATGAACAACGTGGGGCTTGTGCTGCCTAGATCGCAAGATGCGATCTAGGCAGCATGTCGCTTACCTGATAGAAACCCTCGAGACGAAGGAGTTGGCGATGCGCCGAGATTGGTTTGTTTTTGGGGTTGAACGTGAGTTGTTGTTTATTCCATAAACCCTAGATACATATTTATAGTCCAGCGGACTTTCTAATGTGGGCATGCACTAAACCGTGCACGACTAAGATTCTATCTCTAAACTAAAATAGATCTAATATGTTACAGATACACGGGCAATTAAGCCCAACAGGCCGATTCATATAATTCTCCACGTATATTTCCTTAAGCCCATCTTGACTGCGGCCCACCTCTGACTCGGTCAAATCTTGGTGATAACAGAAATGCAAAAGTATAAGGATGTAGATGGTGATATTATAAAATTAAAATTGTTTCCTTTCTCATTAAGAGCAAGAGCTAAAGATTGGTTGCTATCTCTGCCTAAGAATAGTATTGATTCATGGACTAAATGCAAGGATGCTTTTATTGGTAGATATTATCCCCCCGCTAAAATTATATCTTTGAGGAGTAGCATAATGAATTTTAAACAATTGGATAATGAGCATGTTGCACAAGCATGGGAAAGAATGAAATCTTTGGTTAAAAATTGCCCAACCCATGGATCGACTACTTGGATGATCATCCAAACCTTTTATGCGAGATCTGAATTTCTCTTCGCGAAACCTATTGGATTCAGCTGCTGGAGGTACCTTTATGTCCATCACTCTTGGTGAAGCAACAAATCTTCTTGATAATATGATGATTAATTACTCTGAATGGCACACGGAAAGAGCTCCACAAGGTAAGAAGGTAAATTCTGTCAAAGAAACCTCATCCTTGAGTGATAAGATTGATGCTATTATATCTATGCTTGTGAATGATAGGACTAATGTTGATCCTAATAATGTTCCATTAGCTTCATTGGTTGCCCAAGAAGAACATGTTGATGTAAACTTCATTAAAAATAATAATTTCAACAACAATGCTTATCGGAACAATTCTAGTAATAACTATAGGCCATATCCTTATAATAATAGTAATGGTTATGGTAATTCTTATGGGAATTCTTACAACAATAATAGGAGTGTACCCCCTGGTCTTGAAGCCATGCTTAAAGAATTTATTAGTACACAAACTGCTTTTAACAAATCTGTTGAGGAAAAGCTTGATAAAATTGATATTCTTGCTTCTAAGTTTGATAGACTTCCCTCTGATGTTGATCTTTTAAAATTGAAAGTTATGCCTAATAAGGATATTGATAATAAGATTACTACTACAGCAAATGCCATCCAAGTTAGAATTAATGAGAATATGAGATTAATGGCCGAATTGCATGCTAGGTGGGAAAGAGAAGAAAATGAAAAACTAGCTAAAGAGAATAATGTAGCTAAAGTTTGGACTATTACCACCACTAGCAATGCTAATGCTCCACATGTTGCTTCCTCTTGCTAATAATGGTGAAAGAATTGGTGTTGGCAATGTTTCCACTTCTAATGCAAAGCCTGCAAAACTGCCCGAAACTGCTAAAACTGCTGAAACTGCCTGTGATAAAACTGCTGAAATTTTTTCCAACATTGGGGATGATGATCCCATTGTTGTAGATCATAATGGTTTAGACTTTGATGATTGCCACATCTCTGAAGTTATAAAGTTCTTACAAAAGCTTGCTAAAAGTCCCAATGCTAGTGCTATAAATTTGGCCTTTACAAAACATATTACGAATGCTCTCATAAAAACTAGAGAGGAGAAACTAAAACTTGAAACTTCTATTCCTAGGAAGTTAGAAGATGGTTGGGAGCCCATCATTAAGATGAAGGTCAATGACTTTGATTGTAATGCTTTATGTGATCTTGGTGCAAGTATTTCTGTTATGCCTAAGAAAATTTATGATATGCTTGACTTGCCACCATTGAAAAATTGTTATTTGGATGTTAATCTCACTGATAATGCTAAAAAGAAACCTTTGGGGAGAGTTGATAATGTTCGCATTACCGTTAACAATAACCTTGTCCCCGTTGATTTTGTTGTCTTGGATATTGAATGCAATGCATCTTGTCTCATTATATTGGGAAGACCTTTTCTTCGAACTGTTGGTGCCACCATTGATATGAAGGAAGGTAATATTAAATATCAATTTCCTCTCAAGAAAGGTATGAAACACTTCCCTAGAAATAGAATGAAGTTACCTTATGATTCTATTATTAGAACAAGTTATGCTGTTGATGCTTCATCTCTTGATAATACTTGATACACACTTTCTGCGCCTAGCTGAAAGGCGTTAAAGAAAAGCGCTTATGGGAGACAACCCATGTTTTTACTACAGTATTTTTATTTTATATTTGAGTCTTGGAAGTTGTTTACTACTGTAGCAACCTCTCCTTATCATGTTTTTGTGCCAAGTAAAGTCTCTATGGTAAAGTTGATGCTAGATTTGGATTGCTGCACAGAAACAGCATTGCTGTCTGTCACGAATTCGCGCAGAAGTCTCTGTAAAAAAATCAAAAAAATCTGCAAATTTACGTGCGTGATCCTCAGATATGTACGCAACTTTCATTAGTTTTGAGTTTTACCATTTAAGCAACTTAAGTGCCCCTTCCAGGTTCGTCTTTACGGACTGTTCTGTTTTTGACAGATTCTGCCTTTTATTTCGCATTGCCTCTTTTGCTATGTTGGATGAATTTCTTTGATCCATTAATGTCCAGTAGCTTTGTGAAATGTCCAGAAGTGTTAAGAATGATTGTGTCACCTCTGAACATGTGAATTTTTGATTGTGCACTAACCCTCTAATGAGTTTGCTTGAAGTTTGGTGTGAAGGAAGTTTTCAAGGGTCAAGAGAGGAGTATGATATACTATGATCAAGAGGAGTGAAAGCTCTAAGCTTGGGGATGCCCCGGTGGTTCACCCCTGCATATTTTAAGAAGACTCAAGCGTCTAAGCTTGGGGATGCCCAAGGCATCCCCTTCTTCATCGACAACATCATCAGGTTCCTCCCCTGAAACTATATTTTTATTCAGTCACATCTTATGTGCTTTGCTTGGAGCGTCTGTTTGTTTTTGTTTTTGTTTTTGTTTGAATAAAATGGATCCTAGCATTCATTGTGTGGGAGAGAGACACGCTCCGCTGTTGCATATGGACAAATATGTCCTTAGGCTTTACTCATAGTATTCATGGCGAAGGTTGAATCTTCTTCGTTAAATTGTTATATGGTTGGAATCGGGAAATGCTACATGTAGTAATTCTAAAATGTCTTGAATAATTTGATACTTGGCAATTGTTGTGCTCATGTTTAAGCTCTTGCATCATATACTTTGCACCCATTAATGAAGAAATACATAGAGCTTGCTAAAATTTGGTTTGCATATTTGGTCTCTCTAAAGTCTAGATAATTTCTAGTATTGAGTTTTGAACAACAAGGAAGACGGTGTAGAGTCTTATAATGTTTACAATATGTCTTTTATGTAAGTTTTGCTGCACCGGTTCATCCTTGTGTTTGTTTCAAATAACATTGCTAGCCTAAACCTTGTATCGAGAGGGAATACTTCTCATGCATCCAAAATCCTTGAAACAACCACTATGCCATTTGTGTCCACCATACCTACCTACTACATGGTATTTCTCCGCCATTCCAAAGTAAATTGCTTGAGTGCTACCTTTAAATTTCCATCATTCGCCTTTGCAATATATAGCTCATGGGACAAAATAGCCTTAAAAACTATTGTGGTATTGAATATGTACTTATGTGTCTTATCTCTTATTAAGTTGCTTGTTGTGCGATAACCATGTTTTCTGGGGACGCTATCAACTCTTTGTTGAATATCATGTGAGTTGTTATGCATGTTCGTCTTGTCTGGAGTAAGAGCGGTTTTCACAATCAAATGGTTTGAGTATGCATACTGTTAGAGAAGAACATTGGGCCGCTAACTAAAGCCATGAATCATGGTGGAAGTTTCAGTTTGGACATAAAACCTCAATCTCTTATGAGAATATTAACTCGTTGAATGCTTAAGCATTAAAAGAGGAGTCCATTATCCGTTGTCTATGTTGTCCCGTATGGGTGTCTAAGTTGAAGAATGATCAAAAGCGAGAAATCCAATGCGAACTTTCTCCTTAGACCCTTGTACGAGCGGCATAGAGGTACCCCTTTGTGACACTTGGTTGAAACATATGTTATGCAATGATAATCGGTGTTAACCCAAGCTAATTAGGACAAGGTGCGGGCACTATTAGTATACTATGCATGAGGCTTGCAACTTGTAAGATATAATTTACATGATACATATGCTTTATTACTACCGTTGACAAAATTGTTTCATGTTTTCAAAACCAAAGCTCTAGCACAAATATAGCAATCAATGCTTCCTCTGCGAAGGGCCTTTCTTTTACTTTTATGTTGAGTCAGTTCACCTATTTCTCTCCATCTCAAGAAGCAAACACTTGTGTGAACTGTGCATTGATTCCTACATACTTGCATATTGCACTTATTATATTACTCTATGTTGACAATTATCCATGAGATATACATGTTACAAGTTGAAAGCAACCACTCGAAACTTAATCTTCCTTTGTGTTGCTTCAATACCTTTACTTTGATTTATTGCTTTATGAGTTAACTCTTATGCAAGACTTATTGATGCTTGTCTTGAAGTATTATTCATGAAAAGTCTTTGCTTTATGATTCATTTGTTTACTCATGTCATTACCATTGTTTTGATCGCTGCATTCATTACATATGCTTACAATAGTATGATCAAGGTTATGATGGCATGTCACTCCAGAAATTATCTTTGTTATCGTTTACCGCTCGGGACGAGCGAGAACTAAGCTTGGGGATGCTGATACGTCTCCGACGTATCGATAATTTCTTATGTTCCATGCCACATTATTGATGATATCTACATGTTTTATACACATTATATGTCGTATTTACGCATTTTCCGGCACTAACCTATTAACGAGATGCCGAAGAGCCGATTGATGTTTTCTCGCTGTTTTTGGTTTCGAAATCCTACAAAGGAAATATTCTCGGAATTGGACGAAATCAACGCCCAGGGGCCTATTTTTAGACGAAGCTTCCAGAAGACCGGAGGGGAGACGAAGTGGGGCCACGGGGCGCCGCCACACTAGGGCGGCGCGGCCTAGAGGGGGCCCGCGCAGCCCTAGCGTGTGGGGCCCCCATGACGCCCTTTGACCTGCCCTTCCGCCTACTTAAAGCCTCCGTCGCGAAACCCCCAGTACCGAGAGCCACGATACGGAAAACCTTCCAGAGACGCCGCCGTCGCCAATCCCATCTCGGGGGATTCAGGAGATCGCCTCCGGCACCCTGCCGGAGAGGGGAATCATCTCCCGGAGGACTCTTCACCGCCATGGTCGCCTCGGAGTGATGAGTGAGTAGTTCACCCTCGGACTATGGGTCCATGGCAGTAGCTAGATGGTTGTCTTCTCCTCATGTGCTTCATTGTCGGATCTTGTGAGCTGCCTAACATGATCAAGATCATCTATCCGTAATTCTATATGTTGTGTTTGCCGGGATCCGATGGATAGAGAATACTATGTTATGTTGATTATCAATCTATTACCTATGTGTTGTTTATGATCTTGCATGCTCTCCGTTATTAGTAGAGGCTCGGCCAAGTTTTTGCTCTTAACTCCAAGAGGGAGTATTTATGCTCGATAGTGGGTTCATGCCTCCATTAAATGCGGGACGAGTGACAGAAAGTTCTAAGGTTGTGGATGTGCTGTTGCCACTAGGGATAAAACATTGATGCTATGTCCGAGGATGTAGTTATTGATTACATTACGCACCATACTTAATGCAATTGTCTGTTGTTTGTAACTTAATACTGGAAGGGGTTCGGATGATAACCTGAAGGTGGACTTTTTAGGCATAGATGCATGCTGGATAGCGGTCTATGTACTTTGTCGTAATGCCCAATTAAATCTCACAATACTCATCGTATCATGTATGTGCATTGTCATGCCCTCTCTATTTGTCAATTGCCCGACCGTAATTTGTTCACCCAACATGCTATTTATCTTATGGGAGAGACACCTCTAGTGAACTGTGGACCCCGGTCCATTCTTTTACATCGAATACAATCTCATTGCAATACTTGTTTCTTGTTTTTACGCAAACAATCATCATCCACACTATACATCTAATCCTTTGTTACGGCAAGCCGGTGAGATTGACAACCTCATCTGTTTCGTTGGGGCAAAGTACTTTGGTTGTGTTATGCAGGTTCCACGTTGGCGCCGGAATCCCTGGTGTTGCGCCGCACTACATCCCGCCGCCATCAACCTTTAACGTGCTTCTTGGCTCCTCCTGGTTCGATAAACCTTGGTTTCTTTCTGAGGGAAAACTTGCTACTGTGCGCATCATACCTTCCTCTTGGGGTTCCCAACGGACGTGTGCTGTACACGCCATCAGTGCCGGAGCTGGGAGAGGAGCATCTGACGCGCTTCTCCTCGACGGGTTTGGAGGAGTCCTGGCGGCGGCGCCACTGCTTATGGCACTGGTGGTGAAAGTGGGGTTTTTCTTCTTCACCATTGAGGGATCTGGGGAAGATCTGGAAACGGCGGCGGCGGTGCAACAGTTGTGAGCGAAAAGGATGGGTTAGGAAGAAAGGATGCAAGGATGAAGTGTGAAAAGGAGAGAATTTACCCCCAAGAGACTATAAAAGAAGAGAAGGCCTGAGGACTACGCGGGCACGTGTCGTTTCCAATTTATTAAGGGGATTTCTCCTCATCATCGATCGCGGAAATCGAGGAATCACCTTGGTAACTGCACGCAAGTACTGGTCATTTCCTAAACAGAACCGCGCAGAAGTAGGATGGGCCCTACAGGTCGCGTCCCGTCAGTCAGAAGTACAACAGTAATTACGTCATCAGTGACGTCATGAACATCACTTGAAGTATCCGAAGAAAAGCGAAAATCATCGGATAGTCAACTTGAAGTCTACGCACAGATTGCAAGCATCTGTACCTAGACTCGGGGGCTACTCCCATCGGGAGCGCTGGACGCGCACCCGATAAATTTGGATTCGAAGAAAAGATCAGTTTGCTTGGCTTGAGTCTGCACCCAGTTGCAAGCACCCGTGTCCAAGACTCGGGGGCTACTCCCATCGGGAGCGCCGATTGCGCACCCGACAAACTATTTCGCACTCCAAGATCATGCCCGGGGACTTGATTCTGTGTAGAGTAGCATTGTTTTGTCATCGACAGTTAACCAGCAAAGCTGGACGCGTTACTCAATATCCTTTACGCATTAAAACTTACGTGAAAAATTGAAGCTCCGATGCAAATCTATCGGATGAACTATGAAGACTTGCAGAAAGCTTCGGCAGAAAAAGATATTCGAGTAGCACAACTTGAGTCTACGCACGGATTGCAAGCATCCGTGCCTAGACTCAGGGGCTACTCCCATCGGGAGCGCTAGACGCGCACCGAATAGAAGGAGATGATGCTGTTACAAGGAGGACAAGAATTATCAAGAGGAAAGAACATTCAATTGAGGCATGCTTTAGTCTCTACCCGAAATATCTTCGGCTAGACACTCGGGGGCTACTGGGCATTACCCTTCGAGTAACTGTTATTGCCCTATCATGTACGGCCCAACTGGAGGCCCATGAAGACACCCGATGGCAAGAAGGGCCGCTACGTTGGTGCCGAAGAAGATTCCTTGAAGAACAAGACGAAGAGGCGAATCAAACAAGGAAAGTTTAGAACTAGGGTCCTTTGTAACCTAGTCGTACCCGGACAGATCTCTTGAGACCTGGGCCCCCTATATAAGGGCCAGGAGAGGGGCTGCCGAGGGACACACAATCAATCTTAGAAACTTTAGCCATCATAAGTCCAGAGCTAGGTCCCCGTAGAACTTAGCCTCTCGACGAGATCGCAGCCGAAACCTTCGGCACCCCATTGTAACCCGATATTTTCATAATCAAGATCAGACAGGCAGGACGTAAGGGTTTTTACCTCATCGAGGACCCCGAACCTGGGTAAATCGTTTTCCCCGCTTGTTTGATAACCGATGTCTCGTGTCAGCCTACAGGATTCCATCAACCCTAAACCCCAAACGGAGGGCATTGCCGAGGAGTACCCTCGACAAAGACGGAGGAGAAGGTTTGCAGGTTGGGCTCTTCCAATAAGCGCCTCCAGCTCCTTTGATGCAGTTTTGCAGCTCTGGTTCTTCTCTTGGCCGGCCAAGTAGACGAGGGAGGGAGGAATAACCCTGCGGTGGCTGCATCGACGGGGGCTTGGTCTCTGATGCCGAAGTGGTGCTATGAAGCTGTAGAAGTGTGTTCTACCCATATCTTGGCCGTCGATGCACGGCTAGCTCCGACGCCGCTGAAGAGGCGTCTTCTCCGACGAGCTCATCAACAGGGGACATCAGCTGGCGTCCTTTGCCTCGCCCCTGTTTATCCAGGTCGATTAGCGACCCTCGTCGAGCTATACCTCTTGCTTGGAGGCCCTTCCCCGGCTCCTTGTCGACAGCGCACATCACCAGCACTCCAAGTGGCGTAGTCCCCGGAGGTGCGGATGGTGGTCGACAGTGGAGCTCCAACAATGGCGGTGACCAAGGACCTGATCGTTTTTCCCCTTTCCAGTTTAGGGTCCGATGTGCTTATTTCTAGGATGCAGTTGTAATTTTCCTATTTCTTGGGGTCCTGTGTGTAAATTGGTCTGTAACTGCCTCGGTTTAATGCAGCTTCTGGGGCCTTCGGGTCCTCTCTGTTCAAAAAAAGACATTGCCCATGCAAGAGAAAACTGAAGTGGAGGAATCGGAAGCTCAGCTTGGATTTCCTCAAAGACGTCGAGATCTACTACAACAAGTATAGGGTCGATTGGATTGACGACCTCAAGATTCCGCTGAGGCGCTCCAGCAAGGCCAACGTGAAGATTCTTACATGATCCTGAAAAATGAAGAGTTGTCTATGTGCAAGGAGAACTCGCGCCAGCCACTGTCTGTAATATTGGGGGAGGAATAGCAGGGTTTATGAGTTATTGAGGAATCGACGCTGGTACTACATTTGTTATCCTTTTTTATTTAAGAGAATACTTAATGCACATAACACGGCAAGAAGCATGCATGGCATATCATCTGGTGGTTCGGGACGAAGTGTACAACTCATATCACTTGCCAAAACAAATAAAAGAGCTGCTGCTGCACCTGATTGCTCTAATTCCATTGCTCCGTCGGCCAACTACGGCCACCCTTCATGTTTGCAAAGGCCAAAGGGTGGTCAGATTTATTGTTTCCCAATTCCCATGAAGCTTACTATATCTGTCTCCATCCTCGGTTTGGCAAAATAAGTTTCGAAGAATCAAAATCTATCCATTCAGGTATCAAGAGTTTCGGAACCTCTTTAAAACAGACAAATTATCCAGTGCTGTAACAAACATATAGACCGGTAAAGTAACAAACTTCAGATACAAGACTCACACTGTCTAAAATTTTATGAAGAAAAACTGCCTGTATTATGATCGTAGTGGCTTTTGTTGCCTTGACAAGTCACCCCACATCATCAAGGCCGTCTAATACTTCTGATTACGCTTGATTCCTGAATGTAACAGGCAACAACAGCTAGATCTGACAGTACACATGCGCACACAATGATCCAACTAGGCAGCTGATCTAAACAAAACTGACGATACAGTTGCAGCCAGTAAGCACGGGCGAAGTTGTACTTAGCTCCTCTTCCTTCTCTTGCTCCGTTTCTTGCCACTCTCATCGGAGCTTGATTCTGACTCGGAACTAGATCCTGAATCAGAGCTTTCTCCACCTGATTCCGACTCAGATGACGCAGGCTTCTGTTGCTGCATTATAAACCGGGGCATGTTCTTCAGGTACTCGCGCAGGCTCTCTGTGATACCTCCAAGACCGATTGAGGTAAAGAAATTTATGGAGAATCTAGTATTCTTCGGATGATCTCTCGGGAAGACTGACTCGAAGGAATCTTGCATGTTCGGATCATTAAGTCTCTCATTAAGTAAGCGTATACCCAGATGTTCTGACAGTTCCTGCAAATGAAGCAAGTAGTTCAATGGTCTGATATTGTGAAGAACATATTGTCATGTAGTAAAAGTTAAGTGGCACATTCACAACATACCTGGAAAAGAATCTTTATAAAAATTCGGGAAGACGATGTGGTGTCTTCCTCTGTCAACCTGATGTAAGCCAAAACATGCCAAGGAAGGGCGTCAGTCCCCAACAAATGTGCGAAAAACTTGGCCACATTCCTCAACTTATTTGTTTCGAGACGATGTATCATCGAATACTGTTGCACAAAGCATTTTTCAAAGTTCTCTTGAAAAACTTTATTGATCATGCAAAACCGTTGTCCTAATAAGCCATAATATCGAAGGTAAGTTCTCTCTTGACTGCAACACTCGAGAAGCATGATGTTCAGCTCCATCTGTCAAATGAAACAACAGATTTAGCTTTAGGGCGAATACCATCCTTTGCAGTTCAGCAACAAGCGATAAATAGAAGACATGAATAAAATACAGGATGCAAAAAAGGATCTCCAGACAATAGTATTCTGACAAAACAGAACAGATCAATTTGACTACATGTACATTCAGAAAAAGAGTTTGGCATTAAGCATGTTAGTTTCGAATTCTTGACATAAAGAAGCTTCTTCAGCATTGAATTTGTTGCTCTTGGGAATGTTACTGAGTACAACCTAGCACCAACCCAGCAGCGTACAAGAGTTTTGTTTTGCTTCAAAGATTTTCAGAGGTTTACAAACATTTCAGTACAAATCATTAATTCTAGACATTCTGGAAGACCTAACAATCTAAACAATAAGGAGAAATAACTTAGCCCAAGTTCTGATGAATCAATTTAACGCATACATTGATCAGTTAAGAAACAACTAAACACAGACAAATGTTAGTTCCAAAAGTGACCTTTTTTAATCCAAAAGCTTGACATACCACTCAGGTTAATCATGAACTTTCTATAAATGGAAGGACTCATATCCCTGATTTAATTAAGCATGGAGGGAAAGAACAAGTAATCTCTATTTATTTTTTGCTGTGAACGCTATGTAAACCTGGGCATATGTCGGGCTGGGCTTCAGGCCGGGTCAAGAAAAGCCCGAGGCAGGAAAGCTAAGCCCAGGCCCGGTCCAGTCAAAAAAGGCTGTGGGGCCAGCGGGCCGGGCCACTTCGTTAAATCGTGTTTCCGGGCTACCCAGGCACAGCCCAGCCCGGCCATCGGGCCAACAATTCTAGGCCCAAGCCCAGGATTTATGGCCAGACATAAAGCTATGCCATGCTACCCAGTCACACTATTGGTTGTGTTTACCTTTTAGTGTAATTGCTAGTGTGTAGTACAGAGGAACAATTCAAAGAATCATGCCTAGAAGTCTAGAACTTGAGAATAATATGGAGTTTTATCAATTATATTACAATGGTAAGCCTGAATAACTCCATTAAATTAAAGTAGAATCTCTTTTAAACATTTCACTGTAACCAACAAAGTTAAGACAATAAGACAAAACAAAATGAAAGGTGCCTAAACCATAGGTAGGTGATGCATTGACCACCCACGATGCATACAATTTTCTTCGCACGTCCAGCACCAAAAAACTACCCAAATGCATGTGGTCTCAGCACCATTTCGTATTTTCGTAACAATTCCCCCTAATAGGATCATGTATTTGAGGATCTAAACTGTCACAGCTGAAAGTAGGAGCATAAAAAGGATCACACAGAAGTTGTACTGAAGCTGGTAAACGAGTCAAAATCAGGTACTGAACCTAGTATTACTGTTGATTACAAAATGCATGTATTTGAATCTGAAGGCTTTGTATAGCTGGAAACAATAGAAACCACATAAACAAGGCAATCAACAGGTGACTTGTCAACATTAGATACAAAAATTAGGTTAAGTACAGTGCTTACCTCTTGACCAGGCTCAAGTTTAATCTTTAAAAGCTTGTGACCAGCTTCCTCAAAATCAACACTGGACATGATTGTCAAATATATGGTTCTCCGAAGGTTGATAAGATTGGTCTCAGTTTTATCTCTTATCTCCATCTGTTCTTCATCATCAGATTCTTCTTCATCCTCGTCATCAGAAGCATCATCAGACCCTTCTTCATCTTCCTCCATTTCATCTCCGAGGATACTTTTCTTTAGGCTCTCATAAGCCTTTTCATCTTCAACGAAGTTCGGGTTTACTCTGAAAACATCTGCAGGTTGAAAAAAATCAGCTCTTTGCCTTAAAAAAGTGTAAGTTTCTTCACTCATGTCATGAAAGTAACAGAGCACCATGCCCTTGAAGGAAGCCAAAAAAAACTTACTTAGGTTAGTCTCAGGGTCTAGCTCAGTTTCAAAGGACATATCATGAGTACATTGGTCCTCCTGCTCCACAAGATCCAGTTCTGGACGGATGGCCGGGAAACCCTTTAGAAAGGCAAGGAAACCATATAGTCATAATTTGTTATGTGCATGCAAAAAAAGGAACCAGCTAGGACAACTATGAATTTACCTGAAATTTAGCCTTTCTAATAGCAAAAAGGCCTTCAATGAGAAACTGCACACGCTTATCTATTTCACCTTCATGAAGAATGCCTCGAAATCTTTCAAACATAGCTGCATAAATAGAGTGAGGGTTGAGAAACCATTGGGAACTAAAACAAATAAAGGTGGAAACTACTAATACAAAGCATCAAAGAGATAAAAAAAATCACCACGAGATAAATAAAGATGGATTTTGAAACAATTCGATCACAAGAAATATGGAAAATGGTATAGTTAATAGTTTCAAGGAATTGAAATTGTATTCATTAGTAAAACATTAATATTAAGATTCATTATTTTAGTTTTAATAGATAAATTTCGCATGTACTACGAGGACAATAAAAAAATGTGGCACGCTCCAAGAGCACTGCACTCTAGTCTCACTTCATCCATCAAATTCTTTTTCCGTTTTGTTAAGATTGAAACTTATAAGCATTAAGGGGCATTTGACTAATTATATGATTCAAGAATCAAGATGCACCTTCACTAGCTTGAAATTCTAAAATTAAAGCCTGAAACCATAAACTAGTTCAGTTCCCATAACAGAGGGCTTTTCAGTTTTTAGAAGTAATCAAGAGTCAACACAACCAAGAGAAACAGATGCTTTTCAGATTTTTCGATGTCATAAATGAGTCAAAGACCCAACAAAAACAAGAAATGCATATGGGAAAGGGATACAAGTCTCCACTACTAAAAAAAGTGGTAGATTCGGTAGTGGAGAAGTTTATAATTCATGAGTGCTGAGTGCTAACTCTTGAGCATCTATTTTACCTACTATACAGTTATTGCATTGACACTCATCATAAATTTCCAGACATGCATAAATTGTGTGGTTAATCCGTCAATTACAAAAATAAACAATTAACATACATCTCAACAAAATTTGCAAAAATATTGAAGTGCACCTGAAGTGCAAGTGCGCAGGAAACAACTGACTGACACAAAAAAAAACTTGGAAGAACATATTATCACTACAATTTTTCGACTAGATTTGCAATTCACCGTGAAAACAATAAATCCAGAGCCAATGCCTCTGCATAAATGGAACACATCTGTACTGAAATTGAAAAGGCCTAATTTTGTTTCTAGGTTTGCAACTTATGTTTCCCACATGTCCAACCTCAAGAAATCGTACCGGCTAAATATTTAGGTGTCAGCACATCAAATGAAGAAAATATTTTCCAGAAGAGCAAGATCCAGAACAATGTATCCTGAAGTGAATCATCTTACAGGTTTGACCTAAATGCACAAACATGACATTTTCAAGCTAAAATCCTCTAGGTGACAAATAGAGCTGATGCATAATTTATACCACCTATGTCACAATACTGATAGCACAATGGCAATGTCTCAAACCAAAAATATATGGTACACAAAAAGGTGTAAGCTAACAGGTTTAGAAAGCCATGTGTTAAAATAAATACTCCATCCCATCAAAGATGTCTTAGGTTTATCTAAATTTAGAAAAGAAAATAGACAAATCTAAGACATCCTTTATGGGACGGAGGGAGTACTCATTTTAACTCACCATGAAGTCCTTGAGGAGTTAAGTCCTGCAGTATTGCTCCACATTCCTTCACAAACCCCACTGCCACCTGTCAGAGACACATGACCATGCTTCAGACATATGTTCACAATATCGGTACTACATACAAAGGCGTATGCACATGAGAAAAGGAAAAGTGAACCAAGCTATGCACGCGAGAAAAGGAAAAGTGAACCAAGCTATGCACCTCGACGCTATCATCAGTTGGATTCTCCAGAAGTACAGCAAGAAGCTCCAGTGCCACGACCTCATGCACAACTACCTGATTAACCAAGTGTGCTATGAACTTGGTTGCTGCAAGCAATTGGGGCTGCAACCAACAAGAGCAGTTGTAAGCATTTTGTGCAGAAATTCAAAACTGAAGTGCACGCAATACAAATATCAGCAGGATCACATGTCCCAACTCTACAACAATTTACAGTAAGTCTTGTACTCGGATAATAGGATTCTGAAATTAAGTAAACGTTCATCTTCTGTACATGTAAGGCAACACCTGGGTGCATAAAACCCCATCATCAAGCTTTTTCATAATTTCTTATACTTGAATCCTGAATGCGAACTAGAAGTTTACCCTATGTAACTGTGGACACAGCGTATGCTTTGGGTTCATAAGCCCATCTATAACCAAGTGTTGATGTTATAGTTAAATCCTTAACAAGTAAAAGCTCGCCCTTTGTAAATAATAAAGGACGACAAAGACTAGAAATTGCACTATCATTTCATAATGGGTTTGGCTGCAACTGCAGTAACCAACTGTGTTCCTCTTCCATACTAGGAGTCTAGGATAATCACAATAGCTCATCCTATAAATAGTCAAGTTATAACAATGGTTGGGGTGTAATATTATACATACAAGAACATAATGTAGAAATGAACTCAAGTACTTCCGTAAGTCATATTCAAGCCAGTGAATACAATTTTAACATGAAAAGGTTGAAAGAAAGAAGAAAGGAAGAGATAACTTTACCTTGTCATTTCTCTTATATGCCCTTTTGAGCTGGAGCATAACGCGAACAAGAAGCAAACGTCCGATCTCAGGGAACTTGGTATTCACAACTGCGACAAGCGCAGCGAACACATCTGTGAAGCCCGGTGAGGCCATCTGCGACTTGATGCATGACTGGCAGAAGAGTCCACGCCCACGAACCAGGTTCTCAGCTAACAGCTCGGGAACTAAATTCTTGATGTTAGTGCCATTCACCTTATTAACCAGACCATTGATGCTCTTCTTGAGAGCGTCCCATGTGAGCCGCTGATACTCAGGGCTCGCCTTATCTTCCACATCCCGCAACATCTGTGCCATGCGGAAAGGCGGGATGTAGACACCTCCTGTGCGCCCGGGAATCATCTCCGGCAATGGCGGTGGCGGTGGCAATGGTGGCGTCGGTTCCTTCCGCTCTGGGCTCGTCCGGCGCTCCTCCCTGCCCCGGTCCTCAGCCCGCCGCCTCGAGCTCCCATCACGGCGGTGTCGGCTGTGGCGGTCATCAGGGGAGGATCCCGAATCCGAGCTGGGGCTCCGCCGGCGCCGGCTGTCCCGGTGGTGGCGGCCGGGGCCGCGCTTGCTGCGGCGGTCATACCTCTCGTCGTCAGAAGCTCTAGCGCGCCTCCGCCGGCGGTCATCCTCCTTCTCGTCGTCAGAAGCCCTAGAGCGCCTCGTCCTGCGGTCATTTTCCTCCTCCCCATTAGAAACCCTAGCGGGTCGGGGAGGACGGTCGTCGACCTTTCCAGACTTCATCATTCCGTTGTCGTCGGAGGACTTGGGGTCGCGGTAGCGGCGGTCGGAGTCGAGCGGGGAAACCCTAGATCTGCGGCGGTGGCGGGCGGCGTAGCGGTCGGGGGAGGGAGAAGGTGATGTGGACTTCAATTATCTGGCTAGCCAAAAGTGGTGACAGTGCCTGAGCACATTAGAGGAGGTCAAGATGACAGGGCAAATCCTATAGACCGATCAGGTCGGCGCCTACGGCATGCCGCACACCTCTGATCGGGTATAGGGCCCGGCCCATTTAAGCTTTTTCTTCTTTTTTCGTCTACTGTTTTATTATTTTCTCTTTCTTTTTTTGTTTCTTTTTCCTGTTTTCTGTTTTCTGTTTTGTTTTTCCTTTTTCTTTCAAATTTAAAAATGTTCAATTTTGAAAACTGTCAAATTTTAAAATTGTTCAAAACTAAAAAATATTTAAATTTGAAAAATGTTCAAATCTAAAAAATGTTCAAAATTGAAAAATTGTTCGTATTAGAAAAAAATTTCATATTCGAAAAATGTTCATATTCGAAAAATGTTCAAATTTAAAATATGTTCATGTTCAAAAAATGTTCAAATTTAAAAAAAATCTCAAAAAATGTTTATATTCTGGAAAAATATTGAACATTTTTTTGAAATATATTTTTAAAAAAATCCTAAAATTAAAACATTCGGATTTTAAAATAAACGGATTTAAAAATATTTCTTCCTTTTAAAAATGAAAATATGTAAACAGAAAAGAATAAGAAAATAAAAAATGAACTTACCTGATGGGCCTCGGCCCACTACGCAACCGTTAGGTCGGGGGGTGTGCGGCACCCCATCCGCACCAGCCCGGTCAGTGTATAGCACCTCCTAGATGACAGTGCATGAGCACTTGGGGAGCCACCGTTTAGGACCGCGGTCGAAAATGCGTGTGTAATTAGGCCCAGCGGCTCGACGCATAGTGATCGGGCTGTCCGCGGAGACGTAAACTTGTTCCAAAAATGCGTCTCGGATGCGTCTATGCAGAGGTTGCGCGGTCGCGCCGCGTGACCGCTCGCGTCTGGGCGGACGTTCCATCGGACCCGCATGGTAGCGACCCGGCGCTAGTACTGGCAACGAGGCGTCGCTTCGGCGTCTGCGCCACGTTAATGGCGATGCCTAATGGCGATGCCACGCGTGTCGTGCCCCTCGGCTGCCTCCGACGTATACAAAGAGGGGTGCGCGCTCGGCTGCCTCATCTCATCTCCTCACACACAAACCCTAGACGCCGCACAACCTCCACCGTGGCGCCGCCTCGCGCTTGTCCTCCACCTTTGCCATGAGTAGAAGTGGACACGGCCAGGCTACAACGTCTCCACCTCCGACTCCACCTCCCCCGGCCGATAGCTCCGACGAGAAGAACGACGATAGCGCAGACAACGTCATCGATGCGGCCATGGACGCAAAGTTCATGGCTGACGCGGAACAGGATGCAGATTAGGAGCGGGTGGCCCACGCGGAGTTCGACGCGGAGCAGGAACGCCACAGGGAGGAGGCAGCCGCATAGGACGCCTCCGACGACTCCGACTTTGAGTGGGACTATGACGGGCCTGACCCGGAAGAGAAGGCGACGGAGCTGAGGGCTTCAGTCGAGTCATTCGAGACGCTCAAGAAGGCCGAGGATGCCGCCAACGAGGTGTTGCGGCAGTAGCTGCTAGAGAACGCGGTGGCCCACCGAGCTCTGGTGGCCGCACGGCGGGCGGCGGAGAAGCTAGGGAGGAGGGAGGGAGGCAACGACGGTGCCGGAGAAGCTGGGGAGTAGTTTAGGGACTTGTTCTTCCTTCTTGTTTTCCGTATGTACATTTCTTGCATTCGAGCTATGAAAAAAATGTTGAAAAAATAATATGGGTCGCACCGTTTGGCGCATACCCAGACGCAAACGGACGGGCGTAGTCAAAAAAAAGTTCCAGATGAGGTAGATCAGGACTACTCGGTCGTTGAGCTCGTGGCATAGGCGATCGACAAGCTTGTCGAGGTGGACTACTGGACTTGGTCTCCCTCTCCGGGTGTGGGCCAGTGCGCCTCCGGGTCCTGTGCCCAAACCCATCGATGTTGCCGCCTGCCCACTTTCTTCTTCTGCGAGGGTGGCAGGACTCTTAGAGCATCCCCACTCGTTGGCGCGCCCCACGCCCAAATCCGGCGAAATTTTCGTCCGGATTGGAGGAAGATTTTGCCTGGGGAGCGCCGAAGTTCCAGCCCGTCCCCCGGCAGAAACCCCCAACCTCGACCATTTGACTATTTCAAACAAATTTAACATAAAATTTAACAAGTTCGGCGACCAAGAGTACGAAAATTGCTGAAACAAATTCGGCGATAATCGTACAATGTTTAACAAGTGCTGAAACAAATGAAGCACACAATTTCACAATTTTTCAAACAAATTAAGACAGACTAGTTGGCGTCGGCGTTGGCGTTGCCTCGGAGCCTCCATATGTGCTCCACCGGATCATCTTGCAGCGAGTCGATGCATTGTAGAGTCTCGAATCTCCCGGCGCATAGCAATGAAGGCGGCCCATGATGGAGGCACTCGGTGATTAGGCCGTGCAAGAGAACCCTCTCTCTCATATGGTGCTTCTTGCTCAGCCAGAGGAACCGGATGCTTTCGCTCATTTTCAATAATCATATTGTGTAGGCACACACAGCAGTTCATCACCTCCCACATCTGATCTTTGGACCAAGTCATAGCGGGGAACCGGCCGACAACAAATCTCTGCTGGAGGACACCAAATGCACGCTCGACGTCTTTTCGGCAAGCTTCTTGTTTCTTGACAAACTCGCAAAATTTGGGGATGCTAGGGTTCGAGATAGTCTTCAAAAATGTTGCCCACTTTGGATAGATACCGTCTGTAAGGTAGTATCCTTTGTTGTAGTGCCGACCATTGATCACATAGTCCACCGGCATGACCCTCAACAAGCTTGGAAAAGACCGGGGAGCAGTTTAGGACGTTGATGTCATTGCTGGATCCAGGCATACCAAAGAAAGAGTGCCAAATCCAGAGATCATGGGTAGCCACTGCTTCAAGTATCACAGGTACAGCCTATTTTGTGACCCTTGTACATTCCCCGCCACGCAAACGGACAGTTCTTCCATTGCTAATGCATGCGATCAATGCTTCCAAGCATCCCCGGAAAACCTCTAGCTTCATTTGTTGCAAGGATCCTCCGAGTGTCTTCGACAGTGGGTGATCTCAAGTAATAGTCCCCGAACATCGCTATGACGGCCTCGCAGAACCGGTAGAAACAATCAAGGGCGGTGGACTCCGCCATCCGAAGATAGTCATCCGCAGTATCACCGGGAGCTCCATACGCCAAGCATCCTCATAGCTACCGTGCACTTCAGCAGTGACGAAAATCCAACCAAACCAAGTGCAATCCGCCTTGCATCCGAAGTAGGGATCAAAGTCTCGGATGGCATACACAATTTCCGTAAATAGCTTTCGCTCATCCTGAAACGACGCCGGAAAACACTCTCACCGTGCAATGGATTGTCGGCGAAGTAGTCGGCGTACAACATGCAAGAGCCCTCCATTCGCTCGTCTCGGCTTGCACTTCCGGCGACCTGGTGCCGACCCACCGATGCGTGTAGTTGACACGTCCGTTGGGAACCCCAAGAGGAAGGTGTGATGCGCACGGCGGCAAGTTTCCCTCAGTAAGAAACCAAGGTTTAATCGAACCGAGTAGGAGTCAAGAAGCACGTTGAAGGTTGATGGCGGCGGGATGTAGTGCGGCGCAACACCGTAGATTCCGGCGCCAACGTGGAACCCGCACAACACAACCAAAGTACTTTGCCCCAACGAAACAAGTGAGGTTGTCAATCTCACCGGCTTGCTCGTAACAAAGGATTAACCGTATTGTGCGGAAGATGATTGTTTGCGAGAGAAAACAATAAAACAAGTATTGCAGACAGCATTTGTATTTCAGTATTAAAAGAATGGACCGGGGTCCACAGCTCACTAGAGGTGTCTCTCCCATAAGATAAAAGCATGTTGGGTGAACAAATTACAATCGGGCAATTGACAAATAGAGAGGGCATAACAATGCACATACATGGCATGATAAGTATAGTGAGATTTAATTGGCCATTACGACAAAGTACATAGACCGCCATCCAACTCGCATCTATGCCTAAAAAGTTCACCTTCGAGTTATCGTCCGAACCCTTCCAGTATTAAGTTGCAAAGCAACGTGACAATTGCATTAAGTATGGTGCGTAATGTAATCAACAACTACATCCCTCGGACATAGCGCCAATGTTTTATCCCTAGTGGCAACAAAGACAAAGACAACCTTAGAACTTTCGTCACACTGTCCTAGTGTCAATGCAGTGCATGAACCCACTATCGAGCATAAATACTCCCTCTTGGAGTTAAAAGCAAAAACTTGGCCGAGCCTCTACTAGTAACGGAGAGCATGCAATATCATAAACAACACATATGTAATAACTTGATAATTAACATAACATGGTATTCTCTATCCATCGGATCCCGACAAACACAACATAGAGTATTACAGATAGATGATCTTGATCATGTTAGGCAGCTCACAAGATCCAACAATGAAGCACAATGAGGAGAAGACAACCATCTAGAGATGAGGACATCCCTACCTCACTACTACCTCCGTCATTAACAAATGAAGATGAACCTGCTGTGAAGCTCAAGTCCAATGAAGTTCGGATTGGACCAATTACAAGAGCTCGTGCGAAGCTACTTAAACAACAGGTGAACTTGTTCTTAAACGATACTTTGATTGATGAGAACTTTATACCGCCTAAGTCCTATTACTTATGTATCATCGGTATCAAGAGGAGACAAGCATCGCACGAGGAGAGGAGCAGCTGGACATGAAGACGGACGTCAAGAGGGCCGTGAAGCCGGACATGGAGCCGGACATGAAGATATCTCATGGACGCGCGAGGGAGGAGCGGGAGGAATGCGCGAGAGGAGAAGAAGAAGTCCAGTGCCGGTCCAGAACCCGGTCCGACCGGCCCCGCGACCGGCCAGCCCGGTCCTCGGCCCGGCCGACCGGTCGTAAACCGGCCACCAACCGGAGGGAATTTATCGTATCGGGGCGAGACCGAAACTTCGCAGCTTCCGGCTTCCGACCGGTTGACCGGACCACCGACCGGACCGGCCGGTCCACAGCCCGGTTGACCGGACCACAAACCGACAGCCCGGTCCACAGCCCTGGCTGACCGGATCCTGCACCGGACCAGCCCGAGTCCGTCTCGACCAGCATCTATTCCGGGTCGGTTATTTTTGTATCTTTTCGACTGAACTCGTCCCGACACCTATATAAGTGCCCGTGACGCCCCCTAGCTGCTTTAGACCACGTTTAAGATAAACCCTAGTTCTTAGTTGTTTGCTCGCAAAACTATTGAATTCCCTACACCATATTGCTTGGATATTGTGTAGATCCCTGTTTAAGTCTTGTGTGATCTCGTCGTTCCATTGGGAATTAGATGGTTGCAACTTACCGCTTCGTGGTCGGCGGCTACGTGCGCAAGTGTGTGGAGTTGCGAATATCTTGCAGGGTTGAGAGCTGTTGCATTGGCGACAGGGACCAATCGAGAGATCTCGTTGCGTCATACAAGTTATCATCCACTACATCGTCGTGTTTCTCCGCTGCCATCACCCCGTGATCATCATCACCACCGTTGCTTACTGAGAAGATCGGGCCATCCCTTATCATCTTGGTATCAGATTTCCAGTTTTCCTCGGTAAGCTATCCACAATCCACCCCATAGTTGAGTTGTGAGTGTTGTCCTATCCAGTAAAAGCCATAAAAAGTTAGGGTTAGGGTTTGCCATAGCCTTAGATTGCACTAATTTCGAGTTTTAGTTGCTTTTCGTAGTTGTTTTTGCGTACCTTTATCTTTCTTCTAGTAGAATTGTTAGGGTTTGTGTTTTCTTTTCATCTAGTTTGTCATCTAGAGTCAGTTTTTGTTTACTCCGAGTCCACATAGCATACAGTGTGTTTATCCAAACCATAGCTACAGCCTTTCGATATACGTGACTAGGAACTTCCCCAGACGAGACTAGTTTTACCGCTCGACAGGCTGCTCATTAGGGTTTTGGTGCTTTGCATATCTTGTTGGCCGTGTTATCAAGGAGTTGAGTCTAAAAAAAAGAAAAAAAAAGAGAACATTGAAAAGAAGCAAAAAGAGCTACATAGCTGCGTGTGTTATACAAAAAGAAAAATACAAAAAGAAAAGTGTCGTGCTAGTTGAATCAAGTGAAAGGCCTAAGTTTTCTTTATCGCACCTGTAGTTGAGCAATCTTGTGCCTGTCTTGTTGAGCTTTGCTAGCGTCTTTCTTGTGCATTGCAACCTTTCCCACATATAGTTGCATTGCCCCATTATATCGCCTTGTGTGAGTATCATTGGTTGTCTACGGTCAGCGCTAGAGCTTGTTATTGGTGCAAATAGGTAGCCTACCTACAGCCCCACATATATCCTGCTTTGTCGTGTGATTGTTCTTAAACCCTTGATATTCGCTTCGCTACATCCGTGCACTAGTTGTTACTACAAGTGGTAAGCAACACTAATTTACTTTGGAACGGTAAGATTTCCTTTTCTTATCGCTTTTGAGTGAGTTGTGAGAGTACCACCATATACTTTTGATTTAGTGCACTAACCTACTAATCATGTCTCGCTAGTGATACTAAGATTGTTAATCGAGAAAACAAGAATTCGGCAGATATCATCACATGGAGGGAGTATGAAGCTCTTCGTAACGAGATGCGACGTGAATTCCGCACTAAGGATGATGAGCTTAAGGGTACAGCTTGACGAGATCAAACAAACGTTGGATGCTACTAATGTCACCGTCACCGGTTTGGCTGATCAAATGACCGATATACGACGCAATCTTGCCGATATGCGCCTCGCTATTGAGAATTTGACCGCACAACAACAACAAGACGATGATGAAGATCCCGAGCTTGCCGATGACGCACACAATGCTCGTGGTGCGCCTCGTGATTATCGTCCACGTGGTCGGGCTCCACTTGGCCGTAATGGTCGTGGGCAAGATGAAGAAGATGGATTGGGTAAGCCCAAGTTTTCCATACCCAAGTTTGAAGGAGGAGCCGATGTTGAAGAATATCTCACTTGGGAGCTCAAGATTGAGAAGTTATGGAGCTTACATCCCAACTACTCTGAAGATAAGAAGATCAAGCTTGCTTCTTCTGAATTTGATGGTTATGCATTGCGTTGGTGGGATTCTTTGATTCGTAACCGCGACGAAGATGGTGCACAACCTATTCGTACATGGCGTGCTATGAAGGAGGTTATGACTTCTCGTTTTGTGCCTACCAATTACATGCGGAATATATTTGATAAGCTAACACTATTGAGGCAAGGTGTGAAGACTGTTGATGAGTACTACATGGAGATGGAGATGCTTATGCAGCGTGGTCGTGTCCGTGAGTCTCTAGAGATGACAATGCAGCGTTTTCTCAATGGATTGAAGTATGACGTTAAAGGCATTGTTCGTCATTACACCTACACCGATATGAATCAATTGTTACATCATGCAAGAGAAGCTGAATCACGCTTGGTCAAGAAGCAAAGGTTAAAGGACGTGCTACGGGAGCTGGGCGTTTTACACCCCGCGCGCCCTCTACGCCGCCGGCACCGTCGACGCGCTCCGTTCCTTACTCTAGTCCACCTAGTAAACCGGTCTCCCATGTATCTAATGCAAAGAAGTCCGAATCTGCGGCAAGTACGAGTGGTTCTGGTGTGTCTACAACGCGCAACCGCGATATGCTTTGCCATACATGTGGTGGCAAGGGTCACTTCAAGAGAGATTGTCCTAACCGCAAAGTCATGTTTATCAATGAGGACAATGAGTATGAGACTCGGAGATGATGTTGATCCAAATGCTCCGGACAATGATGACTATGACACCGATGGTGAAGATGCATATCCTTCTGATGCTCGTACCATTGTTGTGTCGCAGCGTGCTCTTAATGTGTTGCCTAGTGCATCTACTCGGCGTTGCAATTTGTTCCAAACCAAAGCTTTGGTTGGTCCTGACAAGGCTTGCAAGGTCATTATTGATGGCGGGAGTTGCCGCAATTTAGCAAGCAAGGAGTTATGTACCAAGCTGAAGTTGAAGTACCTACCGCACCCGCATCCATATTATATTCGGTGGTTGAGCGACAATGGTGAGATGAAGGTAAACCATATGGTGCGTGTTGAGTTTGAGATTGGACCGTATAAGGATTGCATTGATTTTGATGTGGTTCCTATGACGGTTTGTCACCTCTTATTGGGTCGGCCTTGGCTCTATGACCGTTCTGTGCAACACAATGGCCGAGCCAATACATATCACTTGGAGTACAAGGGCAAGAAAATTAACTTACAGCCCATGTCACCACAACGCATTGTCAATGAGTCTCGTCGAAGATTGAAGTGAATTTGGAGGATGCATCCATAGATAGGCGAGAGAATTGTAATGCCGTGAGTGATATAACGAAAAGTGAGAGAGTGAATTCCTTAGTCTCATTAGCCACCAAAGAAGACATGAGAGAATTTAGTGAGGATCCTACGGCCATGCCTCTTGTGCTTTTGTACAGGGGTACGGTTTTGGTTTCTAACGACATGACCCCTCTTCCTCTTGGTGTTTCTAGTGTTTTGCAGGAATTCGGTGACGTGTTTCCGGAGGAGGTACCCGCAGGACTACCACCATTGCGAGGTATTGAGCATCAAATTGACTTGATTCCTGAGCATCGCCGCCCAATAGGGCGCCATATCGCACTAATCCCGAAGAGACGAAGGAGATACGTAAGCAAGTACAAGCGCTACTCGACAAAGGTTATATCCGCATAAGCCTTAGTCCTTGTGCTGTTCCTCGTTATTCTAGTTCCTAAGAAAGATGGTACTTGGCGTATGTGCGTAGATTGTAGAGCTATAAACAACATTACTATTCGATATCGTCATCCTATTCCCCGTTTAGAGGATATGCTAGATGAATTGAGTGGTGCTCGCTGTGTTCTCTAAGATTGATTTGCGTAGTGGTTATCATCAAATTAGGATGAAAGAAGGGGATGAGTGGAAAACAGCCTTTAAAACAAAATTTGGTTTATATGAGTGGTTAGTAATGCCTTTTGGGTTAACTAATGCACCTAGCACTTTCATGAGACTAATGAACCATGTTTTGCGTGAATTTATTGGCAAATTTGTGGTTGTATACTTTGATGACATATTAATCTACAACCGCAATGAATCTGATCATACTATACATATTCGACATGTTTTGCAAGTGTTGCGTGATAATCAACTCTATGGTAATCTTGAGAAGTGCACATTTTGCAAAGATAAGGTCATATTTCTGGGTTATGTTGTCTCTAAGCATGGAGTAGAAGTAGATGTGTCTAAAATTGAAGCTATTCAAAATTGGCCTACTCCCATGAATGTGAGTCAAGTTAGAAGTTTTCATGGTCTAGCCGGGTTTTATCGCCGTTTTGTGCCCAATTTTTCTACTATTGCTGCACCTTTGAATGAATTGACTAAAAAGGGTGTTGTCTTTGAGTGGGGCGTTGCCCAAGATCATGCTTTTGATGAACCGAAACGATTGTTAACTTCCGCACCGTTGCTTGCACTTCCCGATTTCAATAAGCAATTTGAGATTGAATGTGATGCTAGTGGTATTGGAATTGGTGGTGTGTTGATGCAAGAGGGTCGCCCAATTGCATATTTTTCCGAGAAATTATCCGGTGCTAAGTTGAACTATCCTATATATGATAAAGAATTGTATGCTTTAATTAGAGTTCTTGAGGTTTGGCAACATTATTTGTGGCCAAAAGAATTTATCATACATCCCGATCATGAAGCTTTAAAATACCCGAAAGCCCAATCTACTTTGCATAAGCGTCTAGCTAAGTGGGTTGAGTTCATTGAGTCTTTTCCATACATTATTAAACATAATAAGGGAAAAGATAACATTGTTGCCGATGCTCTATCTAGGAAGAATATGCTATTAACTCAACTTGATGTTAAAATTCCTGGTTTAGAGATACTATGTGATTTGTATGCTACCGATCATGATTTTGCTCGAACCATATCGCTTATGTGCTCTTGGTAAAGCATGGGAAAAATATCACATACATGATGGGTTCTTGTTTAGAGCTAACAAACTATGTGTTCCAGTAATCGTCCGTGCGTTTGCTCTTATTGCAGGAATCACATGCCGGAGGTTTGATGGGTCACTTTGGGCGTGAGAAGACGCTACTCATGCTCGCTGATCATTTTTATTGGCCAAAGATGAGGCGGGACGTGGACAGGTATGTGAAGAGGTGCATTACTTGCAACAAGTCCAAGTCCAAGCTGAAGCCTCACGGTTTGTATACTCCGTTACCGGCACCTACTACACCTTGGGAAGATATTAGTATGGATTTTGTGTTGGGTTTGCCGCGTACTAAGAGAGGCCATGATTCTATATTTGTGGTAGTGGACAGATTTTCTAAGATGTCACACTTTATTGCTCTGCCACAAAAGCGACGATGCGTCGCATATTGCTAACCTGTTTTTTAGGGAGATTGTTCGACTACATGGAGTCCCGAAGACTATTGTTTCGATCGTGATGTGAAGTTCATGAGCTACTTCGGAAGACACTTTGGGGAAAGCCGGGGACAAAGCTACTATTCAAGTACTACTTGTCATCCCCAAACCGATGGTCAAACCGAGGTGGTGAATCGAACCTTGTCACAACCGTTGAGATCCATGATCAAGAAGAACCCGAAGGAGTGGGAAGAGTGTTTGCCGCATGTGGAGTTTGCTTACAACGAGGCGGTACATTCTACCACGGAGCCGTGTCCTTTTGAGGTGGTGTATGGTTTCAAACCCATTACTCCACTTGACTTGTTGCCTTTACCCATACATGAGAGAGTTAATATGGAGGCATCCAAGAGGGCAGATTTTGTGCGTAAGATCCATGTGAAGACTAAAGAGTTGATCGAGAAGAAAGGCAAGAGCAATGCTCGCAAGGATGAATAAGAAGCGCAAAGAGATGTTGTTCCAGCCTCGGTGATATGGTCCGGGTACATTTTCGCAAGGATAGGTTCCCGAAGCTGCGGAAGTCTAAGTTGAAGCCTCGTGGTGTCTGGTCCTTACAAAGTGCTTGCCAAGATCAATGATAATGCATACTCGATAGATCTTCCAGCTTGATGAGTTTGGTGTCGGTAATTCTTTCAATGTTGCTGATTTGACACCATATGACGGAGAAGACCTTGGAGCGTCGGGGTCGACGCCTTTTGAAGGGGGGAGATGATGAGGACATCCCTACCTCACTACTACCTCCGTCATTAACAAATGAAGATGAACCTCGCCGTGAAGCTCAAGTCCAATGAAGTTCGGATTGGACCAATTACAAGAGCTCGTGCGAAGCTACTTAAACAACAGGTGAACTTGTTCTTAAACGATACTTTGATTGATGAGAACTTTATACTGCCTAAGTCCTATTACTTATGTATCATCGGGTATCAAGAGGAGACAAGCATCGCACGAGGAGAGGAGCAACTGGACATGAAGACGGACGTCAAGAGGGCCGTGAAGCCGGACATGGAGCCGGACATGAAGATATCTCATGGACGCGCGAGGGAGGAGCGGGAGGAATGCGCGAGAGGAGAAGAAGAAGTCCAGGCCGGTCCGGAACCCGGTCCGACCGGCCCCTGGACCGGCCGGCCCGGTCCTCGGCCCGGCCGACCGGTCGTAAACCGGCCACCAACCGGAGGGAATTTATCGTACGGGCGAGACCGGAAACTTCGCAGCTTCCCGGTTTCCGACCGATTGACCGGACCACCGACCGGACCGGCCGGTCCACGGCCCGGTTGACCGGACCACAACCGGACAGCCCGGTCCACGACTCGGTTGACCGGATCCTGCACCGGACCGGTCCGAGTCCTGTCTCGACCGCATCTATTCCGGGTCGGTTATTTTTGTATCTTTTCGACCGGAACTCGTCCCGACACCTATATAAGTGCCCGAGACGCCCCCTAGCTGCTTTAGACCACGTTTAAGATAAACCCTAGTTCTTAGTTGTTTGCTCGCAAAACTATTGAATTCCCTACACCATATTGCTTGGATATTGTGTAGATCCTGTTTAAGTCTTGTGTGATCTCGTTGTTCCATTGGGAATTAGACGGTTGCAACTTACCGCTTCGTGGTCGGCGGCTACGTGCGCAAGTGTGTGGAGTTGCGAATATCTTGCGGTGGTTGAGAGCTGCTTGCATTGGCGACAGGGACCAATCGAGAGATCTCGTTGCGTCATACAAGTTATCATCCACTACATCGTCGTGTTTCTCCGCTGCCATCACCCCGTGATCATCATCACCACCGTTGCTTACTGAGAAGATCGGGCCATCCCTTATCACTACTGCTATGGACCCATAGTCCAGGGGTGAACTACTCACTCATCACTCCGGAGGCGAACATGGCGGTGTAGAGTCCTCCGGGAGATGAATCCCCTCTCCGGCAGGGTGCCGGAGGAGATCTCCAGGATCCCCGAGATGGGATCGGCGGCGGCGTCTCGCAAGGTTTTCCGTATCGTGGTTTTTCCGCCTCGGGGGTTTCGCGACGGAGGCTTTAAGTAGGCGGAAGGGCGGAGTCGGAGGGCCGACGAGGGGCCCACACCATAGGGCGGCGCGGGCCCCCTCGGCCGCGCCGCCTTGTGGTGTCGCCACCTCGTGGCCCCACTTCGTATGCTCTTCGGTCTTCCGGAAGGTTCGTGGCAAAATAGGCCCCCGGGTCTTCGTTTCGTCCAATTCCGAGAATATTTCGTTACTAGGATTTCGAAACCAAAAACAGCAAGAACATGTGAACCGGCACTTCGGCATCTTGTTAATAGGTTAGTTCCAGAAAATGCACGAATATGACATAAAGTGTGCATAAAACATGTAGATATCATCAATAATATGGCATAGAACATAAGAAATTATCGATACGTCTGAGACGTATCAAGCATCCCCAAGCTTAGTTCTGCTCGTCCCGAGCAGGTAAAACGATAACAAAGATAATTTCTGAAGTGACATGCCATCATAACCTTGATCATACTATTTGTAAACATGAGTGTGGATTTGTTGCCACCCGGTGGCAATGCCCCCCCTTTAGTTGCCGTCCGATGACACACTGGAGATTCGGTCCGCCTTGACAGCTGTTCATCGCAGTGCCCTTAAAGGTCGATAGATCTTATCCGAAACTGAATTACTCGCTAATTATGCGTTGATATGACACGAGACTTGCAGCGACAAAACCGGCCCGCTGACTCCTTTTGTCAGACATCGCACATGGCCTCCTGTACACACTAAAAACAGGCATGCATGGCGCTCTGCTGTGCTAGGCATGCATGGCAAGGCAATGAGCTATACAATTAATCTTACGGTGTTGTCACAAGCTAGTACATGCATATGTACTACAGTACTAGGACTCTACCGACTCCAACTATTGCTTGTGAGTTGTGAGATGCAATGACCTGAAGACGCGTTGATCTGCCCGAGCACTAGAGGTTGCTTCTTGATCTGCCCGTGGCCGATGTGTGAGCCATTACGGCGGCGCGTGCGGCACGTCCCATCTTCTTCTTTACTAGCAAAGACCTGAAGACGCCATTGCCTGCTCCGAGCTTAACATCAAGGGCGAGGTCGGCGAACGAGATTCCTCTGCAGTTGAACCTGTCCATCTCCTGTCGCTCAGCTCGTGTCCCAGTCCATCCCTTGCTGGTCCGCTTCTTAGCCTGGCTCTGGTCAGGTGACCTCCGGCTGTCGCTGCTCGAGCTTCCTGTGAACCTCGCCATCGCCACATCGTCGAGGGTCGCGCCAAGGTTGGCGTACCTCGCCGCCATGCTACTGATCTTGCCGGCGAAGACGTCCAGCGCCTCGCCGTCCCCCATGTTCAGCCGGTCGAAGTCGCCGCGGAGCGTGGACAGCCGTGCCGCCCTGACGCGATCCGCGCTGACGAACCGTGTCTTGAGGCTCGCCCACACCTCGGCCGCCTTCTTCTTCGATGATACCTGCAACAGAATGTCCTCCGAGAGCGCGCCGAGCAGGTACGCCCTCGCCCTCTTGTTCTTCTCCGGATCGACCGCCGCCGTCGAGTCCGCCGGAACCACCGCCTCCGAGACGTCCTGCACGTCGAGGTTTGCCTCGACTTTGATCGCCCAGACGGTGTAGTTGTCGCCAGTGAGCATCGGACAGGAGAGCGGCACCACGCTCCCCCAGCGCCACCGTACGGAACCATCGTCATTGCCTCGCTCTGATACCACTTCTTCTCCGGATCGACCACCCACCGTCGAGTCCGCCATGCATGCTCGGTGTGTAGGTATGGTGGGATCAGAGAATTATGAAAAGGAGAGAGAGGTAGTGTGCGGATGTCCAGGACATTCGCATCCGTGGTTGTGCAACAAAACGTGCAACTAGGAATATTATTCACCATGCACACAGTGGCTAGCCATGGCTCTTTTCCTCTCTCTGATGAAGCGGAAGAAAGCACCTCTATATCGAGTTGCAGCTACACTACAAGTACGTGGCCATACAAATCAGTTGGTGTGGAAATTTATCTCTGCCTGACACACTCGATAGCATGCGCAACCACAGCAGAATCAGGATTGATGAGGCATGGAGAGCAATAAAAGCTGGCTACTCTGCGGGGACAGCTCGCTACACCAGAAAATTTGCAGATGTGGCAGCAGATTAGACTTTGCTTAGCAAATGGGAGGTGTGAATCTATATGCTCCATCTAACGGCTGGGAGATGGGGGGCACTACCCACCGGTGGCAACAACATATTTACCTTGTAAACATATGTAGTGGATGCAGCGATCAAAACAATGGTAATGACATGAGTAAACAAGTGAATCATAAAGCAAAGACTTTTCATGAATAGTACTTCAAGACAAGTATTAATAAGTCTTGCATAAGAGTTAACTCATAAAGCAATAAATCAAAGTAAAGGTATTGAAGCAACACAAAGGAAGATTAAGTTTCAGCGGTTGCTTTCAACTTGTAACATGTATATCTCATGGATAATTGTCAACATAGAGTAATATAACAAGTACAATATGCAAATATGTAGGAATCAATGCACAGTTCACACAAGTGTTTGCTTCTTGAGGTGGAGAGAGATAGGTGAACTGACTCAACATAAAAGTAAAGAGAATGGTCCTTCAAAGAGGAAAGCATCGATTGCTATATTTGTGCTAGAGCTTTTATTTTGAAAACATGAAACAATTTTGTCAACGGTAGTAATAAAGCATATGAGTTATGTACATTATATCTTACAAGTTGCAAGTCTCATGCATAGTATACTAATAGTGCCCGCACCTTGTCCTAATTAACTTGGACTACCGGATCTTTGCAATGCACATGTTTTGACCAAGTGTCACAATGGGGTACCTCCATGCCGCCTGTACAAAGGTCTAAGGAGAAAGCTCGCATTTTGGATTTCTCGCTTTTGATTATTCTCAACTTAGACATCCATACCGGGACAACATGGACAACAGATAATGGACTCCTCTTTAATGCATAAGCATGTGGCAACAATTATTATTCTCATATGAGATTGAGGATATATGTCCAAACTGAAACTTCCACCATGAATCATGGCTTTAGTCAGCGGCCCAAAGTTCTTCTCTAACAATATGCATGCTCCAACCATGAAGGTGGTAGATCTCTCTTGCTTCAGACAAGACGGACATGCATAGCAACTCACATGATATTCAACAAAGAATAGTTGATGGCGTCCCAGAAGCATGGTTATCGCACAACAAGCAACTTAATAAGAGATAAAGTGCATAAGTACATATTCAATACCACAATAGTTTTTAAAGCTATTTGTCCCATGAGCTATATATTGCAAAGGTGAATGATGGAAT
Organism: Lolium rigidum; assembly: GCF_022539505.1. Lineage (NCBI taxonomy): Eukaryota > Viridiplantae > Streptophyta > Magnoliopsida > Poales > Poaceae > Lolium > Lolium rigidum. The sequence goes on from NC_061510.1 coordinate 75,270,639, forward strand.
TTTAAAGGTAGCACTCAAGCAATTTACTTTGGAATGGCGGATAAATACCATGTAGTAGGTAGGTATGGTGGACATAAATGGCATAGTGGTTGGCTCAAGGATTTTGGATGCATGAGAAGTATTCCCTCTCGATACAAGGTTTAGGCTAGCAAGGTTATTTGAAACAAACACAAGGATGAACGGTACAGATAAACTCACATAAAAGACATATTGTAAACATTATAAGACTCCATACCGTCTTCCTTGTTGTTCAAAACTCAATACTAGATGTTATCTAGACTCTAGAGAAACCAAATATGCAAACCAAATTAGCAAGCTCTAAGTATTTCTTCGTTAATGGGTGCAAAGTATATGATGCAAGAGCTTAAACATGAGCACAACAATTGCCAAGTATCAAATTATCCAAGACATTTTAGAGTTACTACATGTAGCATTTTCCAATTCCAACCATATAACAATTTAACGAAGAAGAAACTTCGCCATGAATACTATGAGTAGAGCCTAAGGACATATTTGTCCATATGCTACAGCTGAGCGTGTCTCTCTCCCATAAAGTGAATGCTAGGATCCATTTTATTCAAACAAAACAAAAAACAAAAACAAACCGACGCTCCAAGCAAAGTGCATAAGATGTGACGGAATAAAAATATAGTTTCAGGGAGGAACCCGATAATGTTGTCGATGAAGAAGGGGATGCCTTGGGAATCCCCAAGCTTAGACGCTTGAGTCTTCTTATAATATGCAGGGGTAAACCACCGGGGCATCCCCAAGCTTAGAGCTTTCACTCTCCTTGATCATATTGCATCATACTCCTCTCTTGATCCTTAAAAACTTCCTCCACACCAAACTCGAAACAACTCATTAGAGGGTTAGTGCATAATAAAAATTAACATGTTCAGAGGTGACACAATCATTCTTAACACTTCTGGACATTGCATAAAGCTACTGAACATTAATGGATCAAAGAAATTCATCCAACATAGCAAAAGAGGCAATGCAAAATAAAAGGCAGAATCTGTCAAAACAGAACAGTCCGTAAAGATGGATTTTATTAGGCCACCAGACTTTCTCAAATGAAAATGCCCAAATTGAATGAAAGTTGCGTACATATCTGAGGATCATGCACGTAAATTGGCTTAATTTTCTGAGCTACCTACAGGGAGGTAGACCCAGATTCGTGACAGCAAAGAAATCTGGAACTGCGCAGTAATCCAAATCTAGTACTTACTTTACTATCAAAGACTTTACTTGGCACAACAAAACTCAAAACTAAGATAAGGAGAGGTTGCTACAGTAGTAAAAAACTTCCAAGACACAAATATAAAAAAAAATACTGTAGTAAAATAAACACATGGGTTATCTCCCAAGAAGTTCTTTCTTTATAGCCATTAAGATGGGCTCAGCAGTTTTAATGATGCACTTGCAAGAAATAGTAGTTGAAGCAAAAGAGAGCATCAAGAAGCAAATTCAAAACAAATTTAAGCCTAACATGCTTCCTATGCATAGGAATCTTGTAAATAAATAAATTCATGAAGCATAATACAACAAGCATAGAAAGATAAAACAAGTGCAGCTTCAAGATTTTCAGCAAAAAGAGAGGTGTTTTAGTAACATGAAAATTTCTACAACCATATTTTCCTCCCTCATAATAATATCCAGTAGCATCATGAGAAAACTCAACAATATAACTATCAAATGAAACATTCTCATCCTGAGTCTCATGCATAAAATTATTACTCTCCACATAAGCATAATCAATTTTATTAGTTGTAGTGGGAGCAAATTCAACAAAGTAGCTATCATTATTATTCTCATCAAGTGTAGGAGGCATAGTATCATCAAAGAAAATTTTCTCCTCAATGCTTGGGGGACTAAAAAGATCTTGAAAACCAGCTTCCCCAAGCTTAGAACTTTCTATATCATTATCAACAATGTTGTTAAAAGCGTTCATACTAATATTACTACCAGCATGCAAATAAGGTTCCATAGGTTTTTTAATTTTCGCATCAAACGATCCATGTCTTAACTCAGGAAATAGAATAAGAAGCTCATTGTTATCCATTATGCCTAACTAGTGAAATCACACAACTTAGTATTTTCAGGGGTAGCCATTTTAGCAGTAGTAAATAAAACTAGATAAAGTAAATGCAAGTAAACTAATTTTTTTGTGTTTTTGATATAGCAAACAAAGTAGTAAATAAAATAAAGCAAGACAAAAACAAAGTAAAGAGATTGAGAAGTGGAGACTCCCCTTGCAGCGTGTCTTGATCTCCCCGGCAACGGCGCCAGAAATTTGCTTGATGCGTGTAGTTGACACGCCCGTTGGGAACCCCAAGAGGAAGGTGTGATGCGCACAACGGCAAGTTTCCTCGATAAGAAACCAAGGTTTAATCGAACCGAGTAGGAGTCAAGAAGCACGTTGAAGGTTGATGGCGGCGGGATGTAGTGCGGCGCAACACCGGAGATTCCGGCGCCAACGTGGAACCCGCACAACACAACCAAAGTACTTTGCCCCAACGAAACAGTGAGGTTGTCAATCTCACCGGCTTGCTCGTAACAAAGGATTAACCGTATTGTGTGGAAGATGATTGTTTGCAGAGAAAACAGTAAAACAAGTATTGCAGCAGATTTGTATTTCGAGTATTAAAAGAATGGACCGGGGTCCACAGCTCACTAGAGGTGTCTCTCCCATAAGATAAAAGCATGTTGGGTGAACAAATTACAGTCGGGCAATTGACAAATAGAGAGGGCATAACAATGCACATACATGGCATGATAAGTATAGTGAGATTTAATTGGGCATTACGACAAAGTACATAGACCGCCATCCAACTGCATCTATGCCTAAAAAGTCCACCTTCGAGGTTATCGTCCGAACCCCTTCCGTATTAAGTTGCAAAGCAACAGACAATTGCATTAAGTATGGTGCGTAATGTAATCAACAACTACATCCTCGGACATAGCGCCAATGTTTTATCCCTAGTGGCAACAAGACACAGCACAACCTTAGAACTTTCCGTCATCTGTCCCGGTGTCAATGCAGGCATGAACCCACTATCGAGCATAAATACTCCCTCTTGGAGTTAAAAGCAAAAACTTGGCCAGAGCCTCTACTAGTAACGGAGAGCATGCAATATCATAAACAACACATATGTAATAACTTGATAATTAACATAACATGGTATTCTCTATCCATCGGATCCCGACAAACACAACATAGAGTATTACGGATAGATGATCTTGATCATGTTAGGCAGCTCACAAGATCCAACAATGAAGCACAATGAGGAGAAGACAACCATCTAGCTACTGCTATGGACCCATAGTCCAGGGGTGAACTACTCACTCATCACTCCGGAGGCGACCATGGCGGTGTAGAGTCCTCCGGGAGATGAATCCCCTCTCCGGCAGGGTGCCGGAGGAGATCTCCAGGATCCCCCGAGATGGGATCGGCGGCGGCGGCGTCTCAGTAAGGTTTTCCGTATCGTGGTTTTTCCGCCTCAGGGGTTTCGCGACGGAGGCTTTAAGTAGGCGGAAGGGCGAGTCGGAGGGCCGACGAGGGCCCACACCATAGGCGGCGCGGGCCCCCTTGGCCGCGCCGCCTTGTGGTGTCGCCACCTCGTGGCCCCACTTCGTATGCTCTTCGGTCTTCCGGAAGGTTCGTGGCAAAATAGGCCCCCGGGTCTTCGTTTCGTCCAATTCCGAGAATATTTCGTTACTAGGATTTCGAAACCAAAACAAGCAGAAAACAGGAAGTGGCACTTCGGCATCTTGTTAATAGGTTAGTTCCAGAAAATGCACGAATATGACATAAAGTGTGCATAAAACATGTAGGTATCATCAATAATATGGCATAGAACATAAGAAATTATCGATACGTCGGAGACGTATCACCCACCATGTCGACCAGTTGCCAGTCCGCCATACATGCTTGCCAAGCAACCGAGGATCGTCATGTGCTCGTCGTCTTGGGCGGCTGCTGCCATCTCTTCTTGCATAAGCTCGACGAACATCTGCTCCTCCTCTTCATCCGAGTCCATGGCCGGCGAGTCAAATGGACGAACACCTGACGGGCGTGGTCGAGGCAAACCGAGCCGCGAGCGACGAGGAGCAGGCCAAAGTCGGAAAACAGGCCGGCGGAAGAGCAGCCAGATAGGCCGTCGTCGAAAGACGGCGGAGTATAGGCAGGTGGGGAAGGAGGGACGGTGAAATCTGGGCAACAAGCCGGCGGGGTGGTGCCGGCGGCGAGAGAGATACGAGGGGTGGCGGTGGGGTTCGTGTGTCGAGTCACCGACAGATCGGGCCCTTCCCCGCTTTTCACTCGTCCGGAGTCCCCGATAGGTCCCCGGGGGCCGGGGATGGCGTGGGCTCGCCGGATGGATGAAGGGCCAAATCCGGACGAAAACGAGAAACCGGGGCGCGACCGGGCCGGACTTCGCCGTCCGGATGGGAAAACCGTCGCTCGGGGGCCTCGTCGGGGGACGAGTGGAGATG